>NW_004567129.1:9704858-9822033 GCF_000260355.1 Condylura cristata
TTTTTTTTTTTTTTTTTAAATAGAGTATCCACCCATATAGACTTCTTAAAAATGTAGTGCATTCAGCTGTTATGTCTCCCCACTCTCCCGCAGTCTGGGTCAGCCCTCTGTCTTCCCCAGGACTCTCACTAGATATTAACACCACCTGTCTCCAAACTGGCCTTTTTAATGAATCCACTGTAATGTGGGGGTGAGATTCACTTTGGCTCTATCAGAAACTGGCTGCAGGAGTATTGCTCAGTCCTACCAGTTATATTCTTCTTAAGATAAAAGCTGAATGCCTACCAGTCCTCACTTAATACAAGTTGCAAATCTGTTGATATGAAAATGTATGCGGGAGTTGTGTATATGTTGTCTACTGACTCTGAATTTTAGGAAAGTGATATTTACTCGGACAAAGCATGTGAATGAGAGTGTTTCAGGTAAAAGCAATAGTGTGACAGAGGCTGAGGCATGGCAGACTGCAGCTTGCTGTGATTTACCAATGACTGGGTTAAGAGAGAAACAGTTGGCCAGGGCCTAATGGCCGTGCATCCAGGCCAGAGCATCTCGTGAATCTGACTTTCAGAGCCTTGGGCCGCAACTTCACACCACAGCTGAATGTTGGAAAATGGTTAGGTTTCCATCAGGCCAAGCCCAGAGCCTCCATAATGAAGGCCATCAAAGGGAGGAGGCAGGTCACTGGGATTCTCCATTTTGGTGGCAGGACAGTTGAACAAAATGCATTCTGGGAGGCAGGTCATTCAGAGCCTCTTGCTAATGACATTGGAAACTTGTTAGTAATTGAGGTGTTTGGGAATAAAATCAACAGTATTGCCTGAGTGCCAGAGGGAATCTGATTACATTGAGAATTTCTAATTAACATCCACTAAAATGATTTCTGAACTTGAGGTGATCTGTTCCTCCACAAAAGAAAATGAGTATGCAGAGAAGGGACCAGTGCCCTCAGAGTCAGTGTCCATTGGAAAAGTTCCTCGTTCAGTGTGCAGGGCTCAGCTCAGGATGTTGTGGCCATCAGACCTGACCAGTACACTCTGTCCCTGGACCAAGAATTACAGGGCCCACAAATAAAAGCTACACAGGGCAGCAGATGGCCCAGTTCCCTCTAAAATGGCAGTCTGGTAGGATTAGACTATGACAGAAATAAATCAAATAAAAATATCACATGGGGGCCCTTCCTGGTGGCGCAGTGGGTTAAAGTACAGCACTGCATGCTAGCAGCAGCCACTTCAGTGCCAGTTCGATCCCCAGCCCCGGAGATCCACACGGTGCGGCAGACCTCTCCTCGCCCACCCGCTGCTCCCCTCAGCAGTGTACTTTGTCAACCTGCCTGTTCTGCTCCCCACTCTGTCTCTGGTGAATCCTCTTACCCGCTGCACCTCTGGTCTATACCCCATTTCTGTATGCATAAATAAATAAATCTTTTTAAAAAAATAACCGCATGGGGATTTTTACAGTTTCCTTAAAAACTTTAAGGAAGGCCCTCCCTGGTGGCGCAGTGGGTTAAAGCACAGCACTGAGAATCTAAAGCCGCTTCCGCATGAGTTCGATTCCCGCCTGCACCTCTGGTCTGTACCCCATTTCTGTATGCATAAATAAATAAATCTTTTTAAAAAAAATAACCGCATGGGGATTTTTACAGTTTCCTTAAAAACTTTAAGGAAAAACCCATGACATGGTGGCTCTCTGCCCTCCGGTGTCTGCGCAGGTGTCTCTCTGCAGGAGCCTGTCACTTTCAAGGACAGCTCTTCTTGCTTGCTTGTGTCTGTGCAAGCGTCCCTTACTTCCCTTTTGACAATAAACCTCCCCTTTTGGATGAAAAAAAAAAAGGTGAAATGAACTGTAATATTTTAGTCCAGTGATCATTAAATATGAATTTGGCTTCATAAAATACCACCTTTAAACATGCACTCAGCAGAGAAATTGTTGCCTTTCTTGCTGGTAGGGGCTTTGAAGTGCAGTGTGTATTTGCACTCACCGCTCCTCCCAGTGTGGGCTAGCTGCCCTGCAAGGATCTGCGGTCTGGAGTCACTGCGCTCAGCTGCTTCAAAGTGCCAGCCACTTCAAAGTGCCATTGTCACACCGTGTGGGTCTGCTGGGCTGAACGGGCTGACTAAGCCCCTGTCCTGGACATGCTGTTCGGCCTTTCTGGTACACAGCCCACTTGGCCCAGCCTATCAATTACTTAAACTGAAAGAATGCAAACTGCCGAGACTGCAGAGGTTCCGCTCAAGTTAAACAAGAGCAGGATGCTTAATATCCTGGAACAGTGAGTACACATCAGTAGGCATGACCAGGAGCGCCTGGGGAGACTGATGTGGACCTTTGCATCTCAGAGACCGATCAGATCAGGATGCCTTGTTATTAAGATAGACTGAGGAAGATGGAGTGGGGGGCGGAAGCCTGATTTTAATCTTTAAACAGGGCCATAAAACTAATCGGGATCTGCAGACTATCTCCCCCAGATGCCGAGATAACCTAAGCATACATTCACTTCCTTCTAACTTTTTTTTCTTTGTTCTCCTGCCTTGAGTAACTGACTCTGTAAAATCATTCAATCAATACAAAGGCCTGGCTCTGCCCTCTCGCAGAGTCCTGCCATCACAGCTTGCTCCTTAATTCCGTTTCTTTGGCAGTGTGGTGTTGCCTGAGGCAACAGCACTGCCTTTCCACAGACCCAGATATCACCCTCATGTCCTTTTGTGCCTTTGAACCCACAACCCCAGTACACTGCCCTGACATTCAGTAAAAAAAGTGAGAATGGGAAATGTGTGTGAATAAAGGAGCAGTCACTCAACATACAAGCTTTTGGGGGACTTTGGAAATGGAATTTTTTTTAACTGAGGTGACACAGGTTTAAAACACTGTGTATGGTTTAGGGGAAGAGGCTAACCTCTCCTCAGCTGTATGTCATCACACCACACCTGTCATAAAAGCACCCACAGCCCTTCACCCTAGACCATCAGGCCCTCTTTCTGTTACAGGACAGGGGGAAGGGTACCCCTGAAGCCCCAAACTTGCCTGATCCAAATAGGTTCTGCCATCTGCCATATCAAGCCAAAACATATAAAACTTTACTGAAAAGGAACTTTAATACAGTGAGTATACAACACAGAAGACAAAGAATATAATTTCTAAATCAACACCTGAAGTTACCCATCCCCTTGTGGGCAAAAGTCAACCCAAAAGGGATTGGCCCAAAGCAAGGCCTGAAAGCCCGCCATGAGACTAAAACACCTTCTGGCCGGGACCCATGGAAAAGAGTCTGAAATGGCCAGATAAGTCTGGGAGGAAAAGAGCAAAATCAAAATCAATATAAACACTGCCACAGTCACCTCCCCACAGGTGTCTCACCCACATCTGCCTTAACCAGTCCAGGGCCAGGAAACAAGCCCGGTTTCTTCCTTACATGCTTGCTGCTCCACATGGCTTCCTCAGGTCTCCTTCTGGCTCTCCATCCTGCTTCCTTCCTTTCTTCTTCTCTTTCTTCTCCTTTTTCTCTGCTCAGCCCCACCCTCCTTCTGGGTGGGGCAGGGAACCTGGAACTTCTCCTTTTCCTGGGGAACACCCTGTTACATTTCCCCAATATTTTAGCTGGTTAAGAAGAACAGTGAGCACAGGATACAACAGTTAGTCATCAGTAACCTTTGAATCCACGGAATTTCACTGTCATTTGACACAGGCACAAAAATACAAAGGTGATCATTGAGGGAGGAATTTATTTCCAGCGTAGGCTTTCAGGCCTCTTAGGAGACCCCAGAGAAACAGAGCAGGTCTGGTGAGACTGGGAGAGACAGTCCCTCCTCTAGCCACTCACTTCCATAGGAGGGACAGTTTAGCCCTGTGTCTAGAGATTGGGGGGAGCTTTCTGGGACAAGTGAGCAGCTGGCCAGGCTCATACCTTCTCTGTCCAAGATGCTGTCTGGAGGAGATACCTCTCCAGGAAGGACTGGCGGGCCCTGCAGGATACAGTCACCCCCTTCTGCAATTTGGTGATTGAGTTTGGTGATATGAAACCACATGCTGCCATCACTTAGCCAGTGATCAAGGAAGGCAAGGATTGAGATCTTGGGGAGGAAAGTGTTAAGTCATGGAATACCCTGGTGGTCCCCATTTGTGTGACAAAGGATGGTGAAGAAGTGACTAAAGTTTCCCTAAAGATCCCTAGAAACTGGTTTAAGGCAAGGGGCAGGGTCCAAAGGAAGGCTCTCAAGCCTGAAGCTAGGCCCAGCTAGGCCTGCCTTTAGCTGGATGTGGTGTGAGCTCTGCGATACTAACAGCTCTGTGGTACTAACAGCAACTAACAGCCCTTATGGGCTTTGTGCACCCACTCACCGCCCCAATTGTTCATGTCCCCAGACAGGGAATGACGTGAATAGTAATGAGACCTTGGTGTTTCTCATCTGTAGGAGCAAATCATCGTCATCATCATCATCATCATCATAAACAAGAACCATGTACCAAACAGTTAATGGATTATAAGACTCTGTTCTAAGTGATTCCCACACCTCAGATTCCCTCACTATAGATTGGGAATGAAGGGGAATCATCATCAACATGGCATTGCTAACACTTTCTGAAATGTTAGCTTATGCTAGGTCCTGTCCTCAGATCACTACACAGACTAGAGACAAGGCCCAACTTGACTGGATCCCCAACAGTTCTACCATAGCCTCTCCCCCTCTTGTCTTCACTTCACTCTCTGCCCAGGCAGCCCAGCCCCCTCCAGATACCCTGCAACACCGAGGCGAGGCGGGTCCCCTCTCACAGCCTCTGCAGGAACATCCCCACTGACTCCACCCCATGGCTGACCTCCCTGCTTGGACACCACTTCCCAGTGAGACCTCGCCTGGCCATGCCTTGAAAACCCTGGGCCCATAGCAGTGCCTGGGCCACAGCCGCTCCTCGGCACATTGGCACATTCTTGTTTAATCTGTCCAGTAAGGAACATCACCTGGCCATGGTGACGCTGGCCTTGGTCCCCCAGCCCAGCCTCCTGAGCAGCTGACATATTTAAGGGAAGTGAGTTCCAGGAACCCAGGGGAAGGCCACCTCCGAGGTGCTCAGGTGGCAACGGCTCTGAAAGAACCAGGTGCTTGGAGTAGGGTGGAGAAACATTTGTGCAGCTGGAACCCAAGGCACGAGGGGCCCCTGAACAGGCCAGCTAGATGGACAGCTCACAATGCTGGGGTGCTGGGGTTTTACTGTGAACCATGGAGACCCGGCAGGTCTTGCATGGGTTTTGTTTTTGCAAACACTAGTGTGGGTTTTGAACACGTTCCCTCTTGCCCTAGTTGGTGAAACAGATGGTTCAGGAACCAAGATGAGGGCATGGAGAACTCGTGGGGGCTCCCTAAGGCTACAGGAGCGGGGGACCGCCAAGTGCAGGGCCCCTGACCCTTAGCTCCCCCAAGTCGCAGAGCTGGGCTGACCGTCGTCCACCCCCAAAGACTGAGCCAGAGGCAGAAGGCCTTGGATATAATCGCCTTTATTTTCCGGCGGGCCTGTCAGGCGGCGGGGTGGGGCGGGGCCTCTAGGCCTTGGGGAGAGTTGGGGGCAGCGCCTCCTTGTCCTTTGCTCCGGCACCGGCACCGGGGAGATCGGGATCGGCCTGCGGGAGCTGGATGGGGGTTCGGGGGTCCCGAGCGCCCTTTGCCCTGTCACATGCACCCTCCCCGAGGCGCCCCAATTCCCACAGACCCCTCCTTCGGAGGGTCTGGGGCGCACCCCAGCCCGCCTCACCTCCACCCCGTCTCCTACCTTACGTTCACCAGCCCTGCCCTCAGCGGCGCCCAGAGTTTGGGCGAGGACCTGCCCCTCGAATTTATCCAGCTCCGCCTTCATCCTGGGGAGAAGGGGTGCAGGAGAGCAAGCGGAATGAGGTGGCGCGGGCTGGGGTGAAGAGAGGGGACTCCAGGAAGCCACGGGGTCACCCCTGTAGCTCGGGACCCGAAGACGCAGAGGTCGAGACCCCGCGGCCGGCCCCCAGGGGCCACCCCTTCCAGGAGGGGCATCTCGGGACGGCCTTGGGGGCACGGCCACGCTGCCCGCGGTCCCCGCTCCGGCCCAGGCCCTCACCCATCCTTCCAGGACGGCACGCTCGGGCCCTTGCGGGGCTCGGCCGGGACCTCGCGCGGCGCAGCTGGGGCCTCCCGCGGCGCGGCCGGGGCCTCACGGAACGCTCGCAGGCGCCGCTCCACCTCCCGCAGCTTGGCCCGCGCCTCATTCTCTGCGGGGGGCGTCGGGGCGTCGGGGCGGGGCCTCCACTCGGCTGCCCCGCCCCCTGGCCCTGCCGCGCCCAGGTCTCACCTTCAGCCAGCAGTTGCTCCCTGCTGCCCTGCAGAGTATGGATCTCCCAGGCCAGTCGGTGCTTGAGAATCTGCGCGGGCAGAGAGGACGCCTGTGTGGCTGTCCGTCCTCCGAGCCGCTCCACGCCGTTGGCAAGTCCTCACCTGGGTAGTCCACTCATTCAAACTATCTAACGATGGCCCGTGCCTGAGTGGGGGTGGGGGTGGGGAAACACATTCCCCCAATACTGCCCCAAGTCCCCTGTCCCTCTCAAACCTCACCTCGCCCCATCCCTACCCCTATTTGCTCTTGCTCAAACTGTGCGGCTCGGTGCAGCCTCAACCTCATCTCTCCTTCCCTCCGCCAGGCACAGTTGCTGTCTGCCAGATACCCCCCTGGCTTCCTGCCTCGTTGGTTGCCTTCCACCCCCCCCCAACACACACACCCACCCCCACCCCCCGCGTCTGCGTGCAGGTGTCACCTGCTCAGGACCCCTCCCTCCACCTCCCCACCATGACATCTACTTATTTTGTTTAGAATCTAGGTTAGCCTCCCCCTACCTCCAAACACCCTGGGTACCATCCTGTGCACAGAAGGGTCTCGAACCCTTTGTTTGGTTCCCCTCCTGCCTGGAATGCTGCCAGATGCACCCAGGGGCATTAGTTAGGTGAAGGAATGATCTGACCAGGGAGCCCCCTCTGGGTGAGCAGGAGGGAAGGAGGTTCAGCAAAGGGAACTGTGATGGTCCGGGCAGGGATGCCAGGTGTGGCATGGGGGAGGGCGAGAGGTGGCCAGATTTAAGGTGGGCGCTAAAGGACTGAGTAGCTGGGTGGGAGCAGCCAAGGTGCCAAGACTTGGGCGGCACAGTGACTTGATCCCCGGCCAGTCAGTGGGGACACTGAGGCGAGGGGAGCAGTGGCGTGGGCGGGAGGCGTTGGCGATGGCTCACGTGGAATTCCCACAGGTCCTTGTGCTGGCCTATCAAATGCTCCAGTTCTTCCACGTTCAACCTACGGGCCAACACCCAGCAATGAGGGACCAGGTGCTGGGAAGGCGCCCCAGCCTGGCCCTGTCTGGGGGCTCCTCACATGTAGGTCTTCAGATCTTTGCCCCAGGTTCCCTCTGCTTCCTTGATGGGTTTGGTGCCAGTAGCTGCTCTTCCGGCAGATTCTCCCTGATGCCCCACTCCCATTCTCCACCCAGTGCCACACCAGACCCTAGACCTGGGGCCACCCCAGGGTTACCCCAGCTTCCTCTGTCTGTGACTCTCTGGGACCTCAGAGTTATGGGCAGATGTTTCCTCCTGCATTGTGTTCTCCCTGGGGAGGGAAAGACAACCCCTGTCATTCTCCAGTTGGCCTCACGTTCCCTTCAGCGGGAGCCGGGCCTGGGAGTCTGTTCATAGCCTCCATCATTTTCCTCTCTTCTGCTGACGGCCTTTGAAACTGAATCGTCAGCCTGTCCCCCATCAAGTCATGTTGTCCTAAGACAACTTTATTTGGGGTGGGGGGGGGCAGTTTCATGTCATGGATTCTAGGCCCTGGCTTGCAGCCTGGATCTACTATTTATTTCATTGGGATCCTGGACAAGTTACTGAACTTTCCGGGGTCTGTTTCCTCCTCTGAACGATAATGGTAGTGCTGTGTGTGTGACACAAGCCCCAAATTTTTGTAATTTGTCATTATAAGGATCATGTAGATAAAATAACAGTTTGCAATGTTCTTAGGCTTAAGACTATCCGTCAGTTTTCCCCACACACTTAAAGTCATGGTGTACCCATGTGTGAAACGCTGGTCACAAGAATGTGTCAGGCCAAAGGTCAAAGGATGGAGAGATGAATGGACAGTTGGGTGGATGGTTAGCTGGATAGATGAGGAGTGGCTGGCTGAAGAGATGATGGCTGGTTTCAGAAACGATGAGGGAAGGGATGACAGTTGGGTGGAGAAATAAAGGGTGGTTGGAAGCATGACTAGATGTCTGGCTGGGTGGCTGGCGAAGCAGGGTACAGGCTATTCATTGGCAGGTGAGGGGGGGTGGCTGCCTGGCAGGATAACTATGGGTGCATGGGTGGGTGGGTGGCAGGGTGGGTAGATAGATGAGTTGCTGGGTAGTGGGGGATCTACATGAGCAGACACATAAAACACATGAATGGATTGCAGGAAAGCTGGATAACCAATAAGACAAGACTTAAGAGTAACATCAGTGGCTGAGATTTATTTGGTAAAGAAACTAGCAATGGATGATCAAATGGATGAGTTGGTTTGACCACCACCACCTGCTATCTGAGACAGGCAGGTAGTATCTGCCTGCTTTATTTGAAAGAAAGGGGAAATGAGTTGTGTGTGTCCAAGATTTGATTTTCCTAGTTCTTGCTGCCTCCTCCTTTGAGCTGAGGAATAAGGGTGGGAAGAGCTGGGCATGTCTCTTACCTCTGAGCCTCATTTTTCTTCCTCTGGCCATGCAGCTGGAGGATCCTCAGTGCCTCTGTGGGGAGAGGAACTAAGTGGGGCCTGGGAGGACTCTTGGGGAGCCAGGGGTGGCTGCAGTGAGGGCGCCCAGCTCACGGCAAGTACAGGAGGGCACTGAGCAAAGGCAGGGCTTGCTTCCAGGCAGGGGCAGCCGAGGGAGTGAACCGAGCAGGGGGAGCACTGACTTAGGGTTCAGTGAGATGCCTTGGCTGCCTGGGGACACGGGGCTTTCATGGGGTGCAGGATGGAACCAAAAAAAAAAAAAAGGAGCAGCTAGCCAGTACCTTGCTTTTTGCTCAACACCTCTTCTAGGTGCGCTTTCTCTCCACTCACTGGAAAACATGGCAACACTCAGCCTCCAGGGACACCCTCGGTGCCCCCACCACAACTTCATGCATGGTCATGCAGAAGGCAAGGTACCGCCCCAGGGGAGTTATTTTGCCACCCTTACACCCATCTCCTGGGGGGGGGGGCTGTCCATCCCCATCCAGCTCCGCCCCCCTCCAGGAATGTGCTTGCATTTCCTGTAAGGGGCAAAGGAGCGAAGAGCCTGAAGAATGTACAAGGTTTATGCTGAGGGTAGATATGACTAGAAATGAAAAGATACATGCCATGTAAGCTGGAAATAAGGCTATGAAGAAATACACAAGAAGGGAGAGGGCCAGAGAGAGGTGGGGCTCTGTTTCACTACAGCACTATGAGGTAGACCTGTGAGGGTGGAGCTGGAGCTGAGAGCAGACAGATGAGAGCAAGAGGCAAGCTGGATGGCGGAGGACTGGCAATGGAGGCACCAGCCTGTGCCAAGACCCTGAGGCATGCACAGGGCTGTCAGCAGTGGTCGGGGGTCGGTGGGCCCCTCTTTTGCCATCCTTACAGGAGTCCAACTCTTTGTGCAGGGCCTCCCAGAGGGCGCGTGTTTCTCCCAACTCGTCAGTAGATTTCTTCTTTGCTGGACCAAAGAAGAGAAGACAGTATGAGCACAGCGTCTAGTGCGCTCTTTCTTGCAGTCTGCACAGGTTATCTCTGAACAACCTGGTACGGTTACATGGGGAGGTGGGGGGAGGGGCAGGGAGGGACTGGGTCTTAGAAATGTGGACGTGAAGGTGTTCAAACTGTGAGTCCTTCCGGGCCAGCTGGCCAGGCTCGGTCCCAGTTTACCTTGCTGAAGTTCATTAATCCGGTTTATCAGTTCTTTGATCTGGGGCTCCAGGCTTCCCTCTGCGTGATAAAAAGACAAACAGAGCCACAGGTGACATGTCTGTCTATCTGTCTGAGGCAGACTGGGGCAGCAAGGCAGTTGGCACTGTCTCTACTACTGTCGGTCAACATGCACTTATTGGGTGACTGCTGTGTGCCGGGCTCTTTTAGAAGGCTTTGGGGGGTTGCAGCCTGGGGGGAGCATAGACACAGAACAAAGACACAGGACACGAAGGTGGGCGGCAGTATCTGCTGTGACAGGAAATAAAGTGAAGAAGGGCTGACGAGCATCAAGGTCCAAGGCGCCGCTTGTGCTAGGAAGGCTGGGGGTGATGTGAGGGAAGGCAGCTTTGCAGTGCTGGGTGGGAATATGGAGCGGACCAGTGCAGAGCAGAGGGAGGGAAGCACACATCCCCGAACAATGGCCGAGGGGCTGGCATGGCCGTAGGTATCTCGTGAGCCAGTGGAGCACAGCAGGAGGCAAGATGGGTGGCGGTGCTGGCAGGTCACTCAGGTTTGTGGAACACGGGGAAGCTTTCTGATGGAATTCCGAGAGTGGCAGCCCAGGGAGACCCTCCCATTTGTTTGGCCCTGTTTAAAGTCTTGTAGGGTGAGACTTTTTTTTGGTCACTGTTGTCCATCTAGACTGCCAGGGGCTTCATGCGAAAGTGGGGAAATGTTGCTTTCAATGTGTGGGTGGCAGCCATCAAGTCCTCCAGTGACAGGACTCTAGTGAGTGATCTCTTTAACTCCCCACCACCCCAGCTGTTTCAGCCTTAGGTACACAGAGGTCTTCCTTGTCCTACCGCCTTCCAGGTGCAAAAATCCCCCTAGTCCTAGTGCTTTGGTCTCACTAGTATCCCTAACATTCTTGAGTTAAACCCAAGTCCTGAATTTTCTGAGGCTATCCAGCTCCTGGCACATCCAAGACCGGGGGTGCTCTCCGAGGTGCTGATCATAACTGACAACTCCTCAGGGGTTTCATTTGTGAAGCTGGGTGGGGTCTCTCTAAAATTCCAGGCCTGTAATTTTACTACCTAGGCAGCAGCCCAAATGCACTTAAGTATTGGACCATGGGGGCAGGATAGAAGGGAGGTCCCCTTTTATTTGTAGCAGATCAAAGCATTGTAATATTTCAAGGTGGGCAGGGAAGGACCCAGCCAATCTCACATGCAGCCAGCACCCTGCTCCAGCCCTAATATGGGTGCTAGCTGCAGAAGCAAAGCTGTTGATCTTGCCTCTTGTATACAAAAGGGTGGAGAGAAAAGTGCTTACCCAGGAATGTGTTGTTTTCAGTATCTACAAATATAAGAATTTAAAAAACAGTTGCTGTTGGCCTGTGGGTCAGGGAAATGGATGCAGGTGTGTGTATGAAGAGGGCTGTGTGAGAGTTAAAAAGTAGGTGGACGCCGAAGGAGACTCCTGCTCCCCACTCCCACCACCCCCTTATAGTTAGAACTATAAAGCATCCCTTTGTGCATCTTTAGTTTTAAACTTGTATAAGGGCAAAGTGCAGTGGGATAGATTCCCCAGGTTGTGAGTGGAGGGGGCTGGGTTTGAACCACCTCTGCTTGGCTCAAAACCCAGCCTGAGCCCTCAATGCAAGCAGATACACGACCTTCCTGCAGCTTCTTCACCATTGTCACCAAGTCTTCATTCTTCTTTGAGGACTTGTTCTTCCCTGTGGAGATGAAAATCAGAATTACGGATCCAGTGAGAGTGAGAGGGGACTGAAGCAAATTCCAGGCCTCTCTGGGAAAGGAAGGCAGGCCCCACGGGTTTGCAGATACCCTTGGGCTGGAAACCGAGAGCCTGACGGGCAGCTTCTCGCCAGCACAGGGCTCCTGCCTGGCCCTAGTCTCTGCACTTCCTGGTGTATACTGGATCAATCAGGCACCCTT
The DNA here is from genome assembly GCF_000260355.1 of Condylura cristata. Lineage (NCBI taxonomy): Eukaryota > Metazoa > Chordata > Mammalia > Eulipotyphla > Talpidae > Condylura > Condylura cristata. Next base: position 9,716,713 of record NW_004567129.1, read on the forward strand.
ATAGTCAGCTTCTCCCGGAGACATCAAAGGACACCAGAGTCCCTTTAAAGAAACTCAGGTTCTGTTGTTGTTGCTGTTCAAGATCAGTATGAATTCCTACTGCAATTCACCACTGCAATATGGCAGGGTGATTTTATAGGCACTTCTTTTCATTTATTATAGATCAGTTTGCAAATTCATAATGAACTGACAGATTTAGGGAGTAGTGATTAATAGCTACTCACACCCAAAAAACAACCAGAGTTTTCATGAGAATGTCATCATCATCTAAATTCTGGGGAATGCAATGGGAGAGTCTGGTTTCTTCAATAAATAAATTGCAAAGAAGAAACAGAGGGAGAGGAGCAACTACTGATTAAGAGAGACTTGATACATATCAACCAGTTGTAATGACTGGCTCTAACTTAAATCCTGATCAAATACACTTTTCTCCATACAAACGTCTATATTTTTTTAAAACATGAGCCAGCAGCAGCAAAATAATACCTTGAAAGCACTAATAAAAAAAATCCTAGTGCCCCACTCTTCTCTGAGGGAAACTGGGGATAAAAGGCAGCTCACAAAACATGATAGCCACAATGCAGCTTGAGAAATGCCAATCCAGTCATATAAATGACCCTCTATTCCTCCCTTCCACTCCTCTAAGATCAAATGGGTCACATGTTTGTATGTGGAGATAATTCAATTCGCATACAACCACATGTCCCCTCTAGCTATATAACTGGGATGACCATAATGGTGTTCTTGTTTTTCTCATTGGACACTTTAGACTAGTGATGCTTCTATTCTCTTAGTGATCCACTGAGCAAATACACCAGGATTTCAGAGGAGTGCCCTAATGATGGGTATTTAGGTTGTTTTCCATCTTTTGCTGTTACCAAAAATTAGTTACTCTGTGTTTTAGTTTGTCAGGCTGCTGTAAAAAAGAAAAATACAAACTGAGTCTTCCTTTGAGGTTTGCATATGTCTTCATCTGGCATTTCTGTGTCTACATTTTCTTTTTAAAAGGACACCAGTCATTGTATTAGGGTCCTCCTTCACCTAATATGACTCCATCTTAGCTACGTTTGCAAAGATCCCATAACCAAAAAAGGTCATCTTTTGCAGTTCTACTGGACATAATTTTGGGGCAGGGGAACCACAATTTAGCTCAGTACACCATCCTTGTGCATTCTCTGCACACATATGGGGGTGTATTTACTGGATAAACTGAGAAAATGTGCTTGTGTACTGGAGACTTGAAGTATCTGGGGATGAAATGTCTGGTGCTGGTTTACAAATATTTCAGCACAGGAGAAACGCAGCTGAAGCAACTATGAGTGAGTGTAGATGACGTCAGGTCTAGTGATGAGTCAGACTCTTCCGAGTATTCTCTCTACTCTCATGTGCATTGAAAATTTTCATTATGGAAAATTATTTCTCAAACAATTTCATAAACATTTGAACCTGCCAGATCAAAGATGAGGTTCCTTATTAAATGTGACTAATAGGATGAGACTGTTCTATACCTGCCTCAAGCAGCTTGGTAAAAGATTCCTTCCTCAGAGTCTACAGCCAAGCAGTATCCATCCTTTTTTCATTTTCCCACTATGATATACCGAAGCTATCTCCTTTCAAAATTTCTGGTAGTACGTATCAAAGCTCAACTCTGCATCCTAAATTCCATTTCTAGGAACTTACAGAAATGATGAGGGATGACTGGTTAGATGTTCAGTGTTTCAGTGTATGAATCTTAAAAGGTGGAAAGAACCTGAAAATGCCTGCATTTTCAACACTCATAGCCTGGATTTCTTTGCAGTCATTAAAAATTCTGTATAAATCAATGTTTCTTAATTATTAAATTTGGCTGAACATTTGGTATAACGTTTACTTTTTTTGGTTGAAATCTTTTACAAATTGTTATATATTAATTTTGCATTTGGAATTTTCAAATTACTTAGTAAAAAAACAAAACGTGGAACTGGATTAAGAAGGGAGCCTTCCCTTTCCACCATCCCCTTCCCCAAGCTGCTTCCATGCCCAAACGTAACCACTGTCAAATGGTTGGGTAAAGCCATTCAGATCTTGTAGTAAAATGTATTTTATGTTTTGCTTTAATTCTCCCTTTCCAAACCAAAGAGCTTTCATTCTGAAGATCAAACACTGTTCAAATACATGCCTGTTCTGCTCCCCACTCTCTCTGGTGAATTCTCTCATCGCCCACATCTCCAGCCAACACCCCAGTTCTTGTATGCATAAATAAGTCTTTTAAAAAATGAAATTTCCCCTTCTCCCCTTGACCTATGTCTCTTTGCCCTTCTCTGATATAGTCAGGTTGGTATGGCTCCTCTTGAGACATTTTGTTTTTGAAATATTCGTACTAGGTGGAAATGAAACAAAAAAGTTAAGGCCACCTTAGTCAAGGGGAAAGGGAGGTGTCTAATACTTTCTTTTTAGATTATATTTTCATGTTGAAAATTATAAAATGTTTATTAAATCCTTAAGAAAATGTTCATTATGAAACATTTCAAATGCACATGAGTAGAGGATACTCGGAAGAGTCTGACACATCACCAGACCTGACGTCGCCCACACTCACTCATAGTTGCTTCAGCTATGTTTCTCTTGTGCTAAAATATTTGCAAACCAGCACCAGATATTTCATCCCCAGATACCTCGAAGTCTCCAGTACACCAGCACATTTTCCCAGATGACCCCAGCCCCAAAGTAATGTCACCCAACACCTAGAACCTGTGTTGTTCCCCAATTGTCTATGCAGATCTTTTACAACCAGCCTTTGCACCAGTCGGAAAGCTCCATTTTGTTTCTCTCCATGGCGTTTCCAGTTCTAGTTATGAGCTAAAAGCATGGGTGCTCAGTATACCTTTTAAGAAACCTAACCAAAAAACATCTTGCACATTAAAAAAAAAAATTCCATTTAATAAAACAAGACAGCCTGTGGGACATGAGACCCCTTTTTGAAGATTTTTATTTTGAAATAATTTCAGATGTGCATAAAGGTTGTAGAAATAGGCCCCAGTGCCCGTTTGTTCTTGTATCAGATTTCCCACCTGTGAGCATTTCTGTACCATTACTGCAGGCATGATGGCTCATGACTCATACACATTCCAGCGTATATATCCTACATACAGGGGGACTCCAGCAGGTCCATGAAACCCCGGGTGTTAATGTGCATCCATTGCTAATATTTATGATCCTTAATGTCATTCAAAAATCTCACTTCAATTTTACAATTATGTAGTACTACATACATTTTAATTGCTTTTTCTGCCCCTTAAAATGCCCACCACACCCACATTCCACAATATGCATGAACAGATCTATACTGTGCCACTTCCTTGATTGCTCCTTGTGTTTTGTCCCCAACAATACTCCACACATCTGTATATTCTAGGGTCTGATTTGCAGGACTGAAGATGTCCTAAAAGTATCCTAAATACAGCCTACTAAGCTGCCTCGGAGCTACATCCTTACTGGTCAGTTCTGCCTGGCAGGGAAGAAATGGCCCATCTCCCCACAGAGTAATCCATATTAGATGGGCGCTTTTCCTTTATAAAAGCCAGTTCTGGGTGGGCTGAAACTCTTGATATGCTTTTCAATTTTCTCTATGGCAAGTGAACTTAATTCCTCTCTTCAATTTTGACACATTTGAAAGCTTGATACTAAAATCATCTTGCAGCTCAGTAGCAGCTACAGCAAGCACTTACTACATGAGATGTATTTGCATCTTATTTCTGTCTGTCCATTGTTAAAAGCTGGTACTTAATGTGTGGCTCACACCTAAGAGAGCTCTCTGTGTTAGCCACTTCATTATTCACACAGCAAAAATTACTGAGCACCTACTACATGCCAAGGAGGCACTGTTTTAAGGTGCTAGGAAACAGCAGTGAACAGTCTGTCTTCATGGAGCTCAATCCTAGGACAGATAATAAACAAGTAAATAATCAAAATTCTTGCTGATGTCTGCATAGATAGGTCTGGAGAGATGCAACCCAACATGTTTATTATTATAATAGTAAAAAGAGTGCAGAAATGGGGTGGGAGATGAGTTAGAGAGAAAAGGAAGGACAGAAGGTTGAGAGCTGCTTAACAGTGGCAGGCACACGGACCTTCTCATGCTTCTTTCAGTACTTCAGAACATTGTGAACATCCCTATCATTTTAAAAAGCCACTGGCATAGTAGTGCGTCGCTTCATCTTTTGGCTAGACAATTGACAACAGTCCCCAGAATGATTTACATTTCCCTTCTCGTTAGCGTGGGAGTGTTAGAGGCAGGACACACTGGTGTGGGAGGTGTTTTCTCAACAAAACGCCCAGGAGAAAAGCGGCTGTCCGTGGGAGTGGCCACTCTGTCTCCTTGCAAAATGTGGCGTGAAATAATACCGAGAACTAGGACTAATTTTCTTCGATGTGTGACAGCAGCAGCGTAATTTTTGTGACTATCCACAGCCGACCCCCCCCTCCCTTTTTGACAATATGCACAATAAAATATTTAGCCTCTTTAAAATACTCCGGCAATATACCCAATGAGGCTGACACGAATTAATCTACATGGTAAGAACAGGCATTTGCCATTCATCTCCATTTTGTCCAACAGTGTATTTTAAATATGGTTTCCACCTTTACTTTTTTATTTTAGTAGCGCTACCGATGATAGCACAAACGCCCCCTCCCTCCTACCCTGAAGGTGCCTACTTGCCTCCACTACCTTCAGCCGCCTGAGCCTCCGCTGCGGATTCGGGCAGGTCCTCCTTCACAGGCTCCATCTTCCCTGCCTTTGTGCGCATGCGCCTTGGACAGTGCGTGTTTAGGGGGAAAAAAAAAACCTGAGGGAGCAAGGCGCTGCAGTGCGCATGCGTGCAATGCGCCTTTTTCTCAACTGTTGCGCAGTGTGGAGGCGGGATGGGGCTTCAGCAACAGGCATGCGCGGGGGCCACACCTAGCTCAAGGTGAACAATTGCTGCCTGCGCTATACCAGGAAGCCTGCAACTCTGTTCATGAAAAACATTGCCTGAACTAGCATCTTGGGGGTGGCAGTGTGACTGTCGGGTACACACATGGACTCTAGGCTATGTCGGTTGCTGGTGTGCGCGGGCTGGGGAAATCGGGGATCAGGTGCATCCCTGTGCAGTGGCACCAATGGATCCCAGTTCTTTTGTTCACGTCCTCATTTAACAGCCTGTGAGAGGCTCGTGATGTCCATTTCATGGTTAAGCAGTACGAACTTTAGAAGTTAAGTGCAACTCCTATGTAAAAACTGCGAGTCTCAAATCCTGTGTGAAGTCAGGTGCTTTGCCCTGTGATGTCCAGGTAGACGAAAGCTGGAGGTCACCTTCTCCTTAACATTAGCAGCAGCCAAATGGGTGGGGATCATATTTGAAAGGGTACAGATGAAGTACATTATGGGCAAAAGAAATGTTCTTCTGGGGCATGGTTTAGGCCTCTCATGCAATTTTCTTTACATTATCCCCAGGCCAGTTTTGGGCAGAATGGCCCTGCTTTTCCAATTCCAGAGCTTCTGTGGTCCACCAAAGTGGCCTGAACACTCAGTGCTGAGATTTTGTGGAGGAGGCAGACCCCCTGATGGAGGACAGAGGGTGTTGTGGCCAGTTTTGGAGGGGACAGAGTCCAAGAGAGACTGGAACATCATCCAAGTGGAGGTGAGCCAGCGTAAGGGAAAGAGGGAGGCCTAAGGGTTTCAACAGAGGTGGAGGGGCTTGGGGGACACATGAGAGCTAGGGAGGCAGCCCACCTACCCAAACAGCAATTCTGCGACCGTATCATTTGTGGGCAGCCTCAGGTCTTACCCCTTTGCCCAGGTGGCCAGGGATCAGCCAAGACACCATCCCTCCCCACCTCATACTCAAGGTGGAAACAGAAGGTACCCTGTTCCCAGCTCTCCCCAATCTGAAAGCTCCACCTCTCACAGTCCGGTGAATGAGCCATTGTGGGGAGCTTGGTCGGCAGGGGCAGCTGGGGGTGCTGGGGGTGTGGAGTACTTAGGGGGATAACGAATGAAGAGCCGGTCTTCCTCTTTCTTCACCCAGCGCAGGAGTTTGGTCACTACCAAGATGGCACCTGCCTTGGTCACCAAGGGGCTGAGGCAGGTATAGAGCTCAAATTTGGAGGTCACCTGGGGATTTGAGAGGAAACAGTCAGTTGGGCTGGAGCTGGAGCTGGCCCTGCGCAATCCTGCCCAGCCCTACCCAGCCCAACCATGTTTCCTGCGTGAACATGTACCTGGCTGCTGCTTCAACCTGGTGATACCTGGTAACTGACTTAAGCAGGTAACCTGATATTACCATGTCACAGTGGGCCAGAGGTTCTTAGCCAATTCAAGGGATCAACTAGATCTAGTGGCCTCAACTGGGTGACTGACCTTGGGTGTGTGTGTGCTGCCTGGGCTTCAGTTTGCTCATTACTGGAATGGGGATAAACAACAACTGAACATCAAATGAGCACCTGCTATCTGCTGTATTCCAGCCTCCACACACCTGTTTTCCTCTCCTGTGGCCTGAACAGATGATGATTTCATTTAGTCCTCAAAGCAACCTGATGTCAAACCTGACCAGTTTACCAGTACATTCCGCACTGCCTCACATTGCTGTGCCCCTCGCTCCCTGTCCCGGCCACTCTCGCCTCTCACTGCTATTCCTTAAAGGCAAGCAGGCTCCACCCAGCATCTGCATGGTACTCTACCTCTGCCAGGCATGCTCTTCCTTCAGATACCTATTTGGCTACCTCCTCTCCTCACTTGGCCACCATCGCCTCAGGGTAGCACCCCCTGACCTGGGCCTGCCATTTCTTGGCTTCGAAATGACCTTCTCCACTAAAAGTTGAAGGCCTCCTTGGGAAAAATGGTTAATTTCACGATGAGCAGAGTAGAAAAGCAGCCTGGAACATTTTATGTCAGAAAGTAAGAGGTGCTCAAGCAGAAATGGGGAGTATTAACAAGCCACAGGGGTCAGCATGCTAAATCAGAGACCCTTTGTGTACCAAAAGATGTCACATGAAAGCATTTTTAGCTCACTGGGGAAAAAGAAAATCCCATAGGACCATACTGACAAAATTCAACAAGTAGAAAAAATTCTTCAATATGAGAGAATCACAACCAGTAAGTGTAGAAGAAATGATGGAATTAGAAAAATCATCATTCGATAACATCATTGTAGTAGATGCTGGGGGCAAGAAATCTTCACGGAATGAAAATGAGTGAAGGGATAATGAAAAACAACACTGGGGCCTCCATGGTGGCACAAGGGGTTAAGTCTCAGCACAATTAAGCTATCAGCAGCCCTTGCAGCATGAGTTCGATCCCGGCCAGGGAGGTGACCCAAATGGTGCAGCAGACCTCTCCTGTCTCACCAGCTGTTCCCCTCAGCAGTGTATTTCAATCAGCCTGTTCTGCTCACCCCTCTGTCTCTGATGAATCTTCTCACTTCCCAACCCCGATACCTCTGGCCTGCACCATAGCTCTTGAGTTCATAAATAAGTAAAATAAACCTTAAAAAAAAGGAAAACAGAACACTGACAATCACCAGAAGACACAAGTTAGAAAGAGGGAAAATGTAGATACTAACTTTGCAGTGAAGAAATCTGGCAGACATGTCCTTGAAGGCTAGGAGTCATCAACAAAGGCACACACTGACATTGTGGGCCTCCTTATGAGGCAGAGGGTATGACAGCTCTTCCGTGATATTCCTGCCAGCACTGTGTGACCCCAATTTAATTCTGATGAAATATCAGAAAAACTCAAGCAGAGGGACATTCTACAAATTAGCTGGCTGGTACTCTTGAAAAGTATCATGGTCATTTAAGACCAAGAAAGGACTATCGAATGTTCCAGAATACATAATGATCCAATATATGACCCTGGACTGGGTTCTGGGTTAGTCAAGGGGCACTGGTGAGACAATGATGAAACAGGAATGAAGTCTGTGGTTTAGCTGTTACTGTATTGAGTTTAAGCTGTCATGCTTATGTAAGTATCTGTAGAAACCTGGTGAAGAATATGCTTAGAGTAATTCTTTGTACTGTTTTCCAACTTCTTCATAAGTCTAAATTTGCTTGAAAACAGAAGTCAAACAAAATTTTAAAGTCACATCAAATCTCTGGCCTTGGACAAAGCCACACAATTTCAGGCATGCAGTACATGTGCACTAAATGGCATCGCCTGGGGGATTGGTTTCCAGTGGGGTTACCTTCAAACTCCCTGAAGACTTCAAGCTAGTCTGCTGGAAGTGAGGACAGGAGCCATAAAGAGGGAAGAAGTGCCAGGCGGAAGGCATGCCATGAGGCCAAGCACATGTGCTCCAGGAGCCTGGGGTTCATGAGCTGGTAGCAGTGGAACATGCATGGCATTCATGGGCAATCAGCAGGCACAGCGAGCGCCATTGTGGGGCCTCTCGAGTGCCAAAGACACTGTTCTGGCAGCGAATGGAGGGACAACAAGCAGAATGACATGACACTGGAGGACCGTCGACCTGGTGCTCGATCTTTGCTGGTTTCAAAGACAGGTGTGTAACAGCAGGAACAGTGCTGGAGACGAAGCAGAGCCTAGCTAACGGGCTGGAGTGCTCAGTAGAGGCTGTTATGCCTGCAGAGAACCCGGGGGAGGGGAAGGAGGCTTGAGGTGGGGCGTGAACTCAGGACTCTACCCGACTCACCCAGGCCAACAGCGTCTCCTTCTCAGCCACGTGGTAAATGAGGCGCAGGGGCCGAGAGGCGCTGTGGAGGCGCGCGTGCAGGCGGTGGTACAGGTCTGACAGCCGCTGCCGCTCCTCCTCTCTGCTGTAGGGGGCCTCCAGCTCAGGGCTGCAGTAGTGGGGGGAGGCAGGGGACAAGCTCAGTCAAAGACTTGCAGCTGGCCTATCTCCTCGCAGTTAGATTTCAGTTAAGCTAGAGAGCTAAGCTTCCCCCGTTAGACTTAGGGATTCTCAGTGACTAGACGCTCAGCTTCCCCATCAACCAAAGATCCCATGACTCCTAGATGCCTCCTCCCCATTAGAATAGGCGATTCCTTCATGTTGGTGCCTGACCCACCATCATCAGAGGCCCTTTCTATCTGGTCTTTCTAGAGCATGGCTGGTTCTCTCCCAAGTCATGTCTGGGAGATGCCGAACCTGCGTGTTAGAGAATCTTCCCGCCCCGCCAACTGCCCGCAAGGTCAGAGCCCACCTGGTAAACTGGGGCAGCTGGCGGTGGTGCTCTGGGATGTCCAGCGGCTTGTAGAGGAAGTGCCTGAGATCAGGTGCCCCCACAGCCTGCACACTGTAGGCAGGGGCAGTGGTTGATGGGGCAGTAGAAAAGCTGGCAGCCTCGGCCAGGGCACGCAGGGCCCCAAGGGAGTGCATGCCCTCTTCCACCAGGCGCCGGCAGGTGGCCATGTCATGAAAGGCTTCAGGGTCAGTGCCAAGAAGCAGCAGGCAGACAGGCGTGGCGTCCAGGCGGGCCACGTAGGCGTAGAAGAAACCATCCGGATTGAAGCGGGGCAGGCACACAGGTGCCCAGGCCTCACCTGCTGCAAAGGCCGGTGCACCCACCCAATCCAGCAGCAACTGCAGGTCTGCTGGGTCCAGCCGGCACTCAGCCAGCACAGTCCGCTCCTGGGCAGCAGTCACCAGTCGCCCACCAACCGCCAGCACCGACAGGGCCAGCCCGGGCGCCGTGCAGCGTCGAAGCAGTGCACCTAGGGCATCGCGCAGTGCACGAGCCAGGGGCACGCAGCGCACGGCACCCAGCAGCAGGGCCCCAGGGTCCCGTTCTACGCTGTCCAGAAGGCGGTCCAGCGTGCGCTCGGAGCCAGTCAGCAGGCGGCGGAGGTCATAGTTCTGCTTGTGTGCGAAGATGCGGGCCACGCTGGCTCGTGTCAACGTACTGACGATCTGGGCGTGCACCGCCAGCAGCTCCCCCCGCAGCTGGGCCGCCGACTGAGGCGTCCTGGACACGGCCACCAGCAGCAGTGGGCCCTGCTGCAGGAACACCAGCTTGTGGTCCTCTGGGTGAGGAAAAGGTAGGATGAAGTCAGGGGTAATGTCTGGTGGGGCTTTTCTCCCAGCATGTACACCCATGACCTGAGCTGGTGGGGTCACCAGAGTAAATACAAGCTGGGGGAGTCCGGATGAATATCGAGACAGGATGGGACACTAAGAGTCAGACCAAACACAGCAATGGAACAGGGAGCAGGGGAAGATGAAGTGAGGACGGACACAGAGCTAGAAAGACACTCAACTCAGCACACGGCCATTAAAGTCGTGTTCTGGGGCAACATGGAAGTCTCCAGCCAGGTCACTTCGATCCTGGTGAATTACTCATTTAGAACCCAGCAGGCTGAACAGACAAATGGACCGCCTCGCAACACATGTCGGGCAAGCCACCCACACGCACTGACTCAGCCCTGGCTGGCTGGCTCAGCCCCCGGCAGACAGACACACCTACAGCGGGCCAGCCAGCCAGGCATCTTCCCAGTCACCGCACCCTGGTCTGCGTCCTGCCCCTCTGCTCACCAGCGTAGATCGCACGGATGGCATCGCCTGCACTCTGCACGAAGGACACGAGGGCTGTCATCACTCCCATGGTCGTCGACAATGCCTCCACGCTGCCGTACCGTGAGTAGATGGGCTTGCCAGCCTCACTCAGCACGAACACGTGCTTCCGCTTGCTGCGCCAGTCCTCGTCACTGGGGTCCCCACCCTGGCCCCCAGAGCTGCTCTCCGGGTCACCCACAGGACTACTTTCAGAGGGGGCAGGATCCCAGAGACCACAGGTATAGGATGGAGCCTCCGGTGGGGACAGAGGTGACAGGTCCGGTAGCAGATCCTTGGCCTCAGATCCTGAAAGGGAGTCCTGGTGGTTCATGTGCCCAGGACCCACTAAACCCCGCCAGCCCATGACCCTGCCAAAACATAGGTTTCAGTGGCCTCCTAAAGCCCCCAGATTCCCATCTCTTGTCATTATTGAGCCAAGTATTACTCTCAATAACTGCCCTTCCCAAGTCTTCAAAGCACCCTGCTACCACCAAATGTTATTAGTATCTTCATCTTCAGTGACCCCTTTCACCTCCTTTTAATTCTTTTGATATCTACTCATCCCTTAATGGGCACTAATACATCTATGAATATTTGGTTTTTTGAATGTTCTCTCTTACTGCCCTAATCCCTAATTTCTTCTCACAATGATCCCTAATGACCCCATTGGCTCTCTGGGTCACCCACTTAGATTCCTGAAGATGACCACTAATTCTTCCAGTGTCTGACATGAATATCCACATAACACCCTGATCTTTAGGACTTATCCTACCCTCCTAATTACTCCCAATGTGATGTGCTGACATCCCAGTGACCCCACATAACATCACTAGTTCCTGGGTCTTGAATGACTCTCAATCACCACCCTGATCTACTATTTATGTCCAATCCACCCCCACAAGTGACTGCTATTAATCCCCCTTAACATCCAAAACTTCCAGCAACCTCTCCCAGCTCACCAATATCCACTCCCTTTCTGGAGTAACCATCATAATATCCATCAACACACGGGATTTTACTGGCCTACACTGCCTTCCCCATGACCACCTTTTACATTCACCAATGACATTTATTCCAGGAAGTGATCTCCTTCCCGGCCAAGAAAAACCATTATTACCAGCTGGCCTCTATGTCTCAATAATTTTCCCATGAAGAACCAAAGACTTCCTGTTCCCCTATGCTCTCATTGACATTCACTGACTTCCACATGTCTCCAATTACCAATTAAGCCAACAGTTCCCAAGTTCTCAAAGAAACCCTCCCTACTATTCTCAGTGATGTCCACTATTCTCCCCAAGAGACCCTTTAACACCCACTAATTCCAAAGTCGTCAATGAGTACCAAGTCCCCACCGACTCCCACAGATTCTCCACCTTTGCATATCCACCTGGGTCTTCAAAGACCCTGTCATTGTCCCTCTGATTTTCCAAACAATCTCACCGTTATTTCCTACCTCCCCACCCAGGATGGTCCCTACAGACTCCCTCCAACAACTCATCATTGGCTTCTTAATGTGATGTCGGTATTCTGAATGCTCCCTAGCCCCCCAACTTCCCACATCAATGATTCACCACAGCCTTCAGACACTGACTTTTAGATTGTCCTCCTATGACCTTACTTTGCTGTGTTCATTCAATGAACCTAAACATCCCAAATCTCCAGTGCCCCATTTTGACTGAATGATCCCTTTTTGTCTCCTCAGTGACCTAATTTCACACCAAGTCCCTAGTGAACATCCAGTGGGGTGCACTGGTTTTCATTCCTCAGTGATTTAGAGTACAGTGTGAGTCGACAGTGACTTCCTACTAGCCCTGCTGAGTTGGCTATTTCCCTGAGTCCCCAAAGATGCCTCTCAGGTTCCCATTCACTTCCCCCAACAGTGAGGCGGCTTAGGGATTCCTTCCCAGACCTTAGGGAGGGGCCGGAATACCTGTTTCTTCCAGGCCCCCATTCTCGGGTTCCACCGGGCCCTCCTGAACCCCTCCACCATCTCCAGCCGCCTCACTGGGGAGCCGAGCGTCTTCCAAGTCCTCGGCGTCCCCGGGGTCTGGGGCAGCAGTGTCTCCTCCGGTCTCCATCTGTACATCCCTGTGGAATAGGAAAAATGAGAGTGACAGCCGGCAAAAGAAACTTCTTAAAAGCCTTTCCTGAGCCTGGCTCCCTTGGATGCACTGCGGGGGTCTCGTGACCCAACATTTGCACCCTCCGAAAAGGGAGGCTCCAGCAAGCCTCTGGGAAAAAAGACACATAAACACCTGTTTAACGCCGCATCTCTGTTGCCCAGATATCACTAGTCGCCGCAGCAGCCGCGGGTCGCTTCACCTTCCGGGTGCGGCCGCTGTCTTGTCACACTTCCGGGTGCGACGCCGCTCCGAAGTCGCTTCCGCTCGCGAAGCTTCATTCTCTCCCGGTGGCGCCCGCCCCTCTCTCCCGCCGCCCGCCGGCGCTCCCTCACCGTTGACGAGGCTCGCGCCACTCCCGATCTATGCGGGATCGGCTTGTGAACCCAGTAAGGCCCTCAGCACGCCAGAGCAGGCGAGCCGGGCCCACTCTCAACGTTGAAGGCAGTCGGCTGGAAGGGGGCGCGGCACCGCTCAGCCAATCCCGAGTTCGGACGGCGGCTCGCCTTCTGCCCGATCCGCCCTACCACGCCGGCGTCTCAGCTCTCCCAATAGTGTGCGTTGAATTGCGGTTGTATCCGCCCATGTCTTGATTGACATATCCCTAGACCCAATGGAAGGCTGCTCCGGGCGAGCTCCTATTTCGTAGGGGTTGGCTCAGTGGAAGTCTTGATGGATAACCCTTTCGACCAATAGGCAAGCTGCAACGGAATTGAGGCCGCTTCACCCTCCCTTTTCCAGCAGGGAAGGCGGGACCTAGAAGGAGAGGCGGAAGAGCCGTAAAATAGAGTCTGGAGCGAATGCTTGACGGACAGTGGTCTCGCCCAGTAGGAGTGCCGTGCGCCGCGTGCTCGGCGCTAGTGGTTCGGTGGCTGAGGCGAGGGGCGGGCTATTCTGAAGCAGGAAGTACTGTGCGCGGGAATCGGCTTTCAGCCGGTGAAAGGCGTGACGGCCCCAGGGGAAAAGGCGGCGGGAGTCATGGGCTCTCTTGGGGCGCGAGGGAGTGAGTTTGCGAAGGCAACGCGAGACAACCTGGGGCTTGTTCAGACTGCTGGAGGCCAAGCTTATCTCTTGTCCGAAGACCAGGCTGTGCGGACTGGCCGTACTCAACACGTAAATGCCTTTGTATTAGTTACCTGTCGCTGCTGTCAGAACTTAGCACAGATTTAGTGACTTAAACCATCACGCATTTATTTTCTTATTCAACGTGTCTCTCACCAGGCGAAAAGTCAAGGTATTAGTGGGATTTTTCCCCCCTCTGGAGATTCCAGGAGAATCTGTTTCCCTGCCGTTCTCTGGCTGCTTCCGTCTCCGACTTTCTCCGATCATAGTCTACTTCCTCCAACGCCTGAACTGTCAGGATTGCATCTCTCTCAACCTTCTGTACTCGAATTTACTTTTCTGACCGAGAACCAAGAAGCATTCTCCAGTTTCCAAGACCCATGTGGTTAAATTGGGTCTGTCCAGATAATACAAAATGATCCCCTATTGCATGTCCTTAAATTTAAGCACACCTTTCTAGTCCATTTTGGGGTGATGTTCGTAGGTCCTTGGGGTAGAAAGTACTACGTAGGCTATAGATTCAATCAGCCCTGCATTCACATGTTAAAGTCCTCATCCCAGGCGGAATGGCCTTTGGACAGGGAGTCACATTTAGAGCTTCATGAGAGTGGGTCTTGGTGTGATTAGTGGCTTTATGAGAAGAGGCCAGAGCACTCTAGCTCGCTCTCTCTGCCCTCTGAGCCACAAAGAGGTGGCTGCAAATCGGGAAGCAGGCCCTTAACAGACACCAGATCTGCCCCCATCTTGATTTGGACTGCAGAACTGGGAGAAATAAATGTCTGGTTTTTAGAACCTGGTCTATGCTATTTTTTCTATGGCCGCTGGAACTGACTAGAACTCACCAACCCCATGTCACATTCCTACCTCTTCTTGCAGACGATCTAGGCAGCTGAAAGGTACTTGAGTTGATTTGCCTGACTTCTAAGGAGGATATCTGTGTTGACATCCAAAGGTGGACATCTCAGGAGAAATTCCTCAGGTAGGGTAAGCTGATCACCTTCCAGACTCTAGCCTCCCTCACCTAAACCTTGGCCTGTGTGCCTGGGAAATGAACCCTGCCTATCTTCCCAGGAAAGAAGCTTCTCTCTGCACATTATTTTTTTTAGTACATTATTCTTTGTCAGCCACCTGAGACATGGCACTCCCCTGAGCCTCTGGAATGGACTATATGGTTTTTTTTTGAAGATGTATTTACTTATTCATACAGAACTGGAGTACAGGCCAGAGGTGCAGGGGCGGTGAGAGGATTCACTAGAGACATTGGGGAGCAGAACAGGCCTACTGACGAAGTACACTGCTGAGGGGAGCAGTGGGTGGGTCAGGAGAGGTCTGCTGTGCCATGTGGGTCACCCCAGCCGGGATGGAACTTGCACTGAATCGGCTGTGGCCAGTTTGCAGTGCTGGTCCTAACTCACTGCACTGCCAGGGAGGGCCCTGGAATGGACTATTTGTAAAGTGTTCTTTTTCTGAGGGTATCTGTATATGATGAAGTGACTCCTAGGCTATGACTTCTATTGCCATGAGCTTTTCAGAATCTCAAGCAGTTAAAAATATATGCAGCAGTGGGCCCTCCCTGGTGGCACAGTGGTTTAAAGCACAGCACTAAGAAGCTTAAGCCACTTCCGCATGAGATCGATCCTGCCTGCCCAGGAGGTGATCACATGGCACGGCAGACCTCTCCTGACCCGCCTGCTGCTCCCCTCAGCAGTGTACTTCATCCATCTGCTGCCCCCTCTGTCCCTGATGAATCCTCTCACCCTCTGCATCTCTGGCCTGTACCCCAGTTCTGTACAAATAAATAAGTAAATCTTAAAAAAAATATATATATATATATATGCAGCAAGAATTACTGGGGAAAAGATGTCCAGCTGGGAACAGCAACAGGCCATACTTTGAATCTGCAGCAACTATGCTGAATCCCTTAGATCCTGCTGTTAAGGAAACTTGAGTCTTTGGTCTCTTCATTTTCTCCCCTTTATTATTCTCTGTTCTTTCTCCTTTTTCATGAACCCTTCCTTGTTCCATGCTGTTTCTCCTCTTCTTTGATTGCTATACTAGTCTCTGCTCTAGCTTGCCATTCCCTGTCTGTCATGCTTTTTTTTTTTTATACTGTTCTTTCTTTATTTTTTTGCACAGAAGAACTGGGGTATAAGCCAGGGATGTGTGGGAAGGGTGGAGGTGGTGGTGAGAGGATTTAGCAGTGACAGAGTGGGGAGTGGAATAGGTGGATCTACTGAAATACACTGCTGAGAGGAGCAGTGGGTGGGTCAGAGAGGTGTGCTCCCCCTATGTAGATTGGCTCCCTGGCAGGGATCAAACTCAGGACACAGTAGCACTGAGATGACGCCTAGGCCAGAGGCCCTGTCCATCATGCTTATCTCTGCTATGCCTTCCTGTTCTTCTTTACACCTTTCCCTGCCCTTCCTGTTTGTTCTTTGCTATTTTTCCTGACAGGTAATGAACAAAGGTATTGGCACCTGCTTACCTGATAGTGCTCATGAATAAAAATGGAACTGCTGACCAGTTGCCCCAGGGGTCAGCATTGTCTCCCCCAACTAGGGGCTTATCCTATTCACAAGACCACTAAAGATCTCAAGCTCTCATTTGTAGTTTTTAATCTCTTTGGAAATTGCATGCATATTTTATTGCTAAAGCACTTTAATGGTAAATTACAGAAGTTAAGATGTTTCATCAGCATTTTCATATCCAACAAAGAAACTGTTCTTTGATTGAATAATCTTATGTATTATATAACCAATTCACAATTTTTTTTTCATTATCCCTATAATGACTGTCTAGGTGGATCTAAAAAAGAAATCTAGACCCACTTAATAATTACTAGCCATTCTATTTAGTTATCATTATCTCTTTAGATCTCTCTCCTATGAAACATTTCAGTAGTTTTTTTATGTTATTCCACATTTTTGAAAAGTTCAGGCTGCTTATTGGATGGAAACTTCCTCCATTTTGGTTTGTCTGATAGTTCCTGTGTTCAAAAAATATTCATTAGGAGCCTCCCTGGTGATGCAGGGGTTAAAGTCAGCGCTGTCAAGCTATCACCAGCCACTGTGGCATGAGTTCAATCCCCAGCCAGGAGCTAATCCATGTGACACGCAGACCTCTCCTGCCTTACCTCAGCAGTGTATTTCAGTAGATCTGCTCTTGTTCTACTCTCTACTCCGTCTCTGGAGAATCCTCTTACCCCCACCCCCCACCTCTGGTCTACACCCAGTTCTTGTATACATAAATACAATTTAAAACCTTAAAAAAAAAACAAATATTAATTCAATAGTAAGTATCCTTGTGTCTGTCCTGTTTTGGCTACATTTATACAAATTTGTTCATTCACTTAATTGTGATTGTAAATGGTTATTTCCCTCCATGATATCCCGCACTGGTTTATATATAGGTACATATATATTATATAGAGAGATATTATAGACTCAATAGGTATATTATCAAGTACACTGAATTTTCTATGTTGATTCTATCACTTGTTACTTTAATATATTTATTAAATAATGTGGTTGTTTACAGTGACTTTTCAATTTCTCTTTTGGGTTTTCCTTAATTATAATCATATTGCTTGTCTTAGTTTATGGTGTGAGACACAGCCAGCCCTCTTTCAGGGCTGCGGTGTTGGGATGATGGCATCTTATGCCCAAGTCATTGTCAGGGTCTTGGCTCTACTTGACTAGCGTGGCATCAGTCACGTGAACCCCTGCTTCCTGCAGGCAGCCTGCACCTATATGATGGCTGGTCAGGATGGGGAACAAGGTCCATAGACAGCCCATTGCTAGAACTCCATACTCCATTCCTGAAGCCCACAGACCTACCCTCACTACTCCTGGACTCACCCCAATTCCGATATAAATACCTTCCCTTGCCTGCGTACCAACCCTACAGCCTTGCATGACTGACCCCAGAAATCTCATCATTATATTCACAACTGACATATCACAAAGCCTTGGACTCGTCTCACTGCCACAGACATCTCACCTCGCGAACGTAAGGTTCCATGCCATAGACACCTGTCTGAACATCACTTACTCTACAGACTGTGTACCATAGTCAAAATGGTCTCCTGTTGCAGCTATTTTCAATCTTTAATTCTAGACGTGCCTTCTGTGGACATTAATTCTGGGGAAATCTGATTCTGCTTCTGCAGATGCCTACTCAGGAACCCCAACACTCAGCACTGACCCCATAGGTACCCATCAATGTCTTCACACACACCACCATCACTAACCCCCAACACCACTCACTTATTCCACAATCCCAGTTCTGTAATCACTGAGATTTATGGGCAAGACCCCAGGTGGACCCAGAAAGGAGGTTTCAGAGATCCCATTTTTGCTTAAATAACAAGGGGGAGGACTTTGGGTGCCTTCATGATGGAAGTAGCAGGTGACATACACTTGGTAAGGTGTGAGGCTATGCCTCTCAATCACATACAGTCCTGCCGAACCTTATTACCTCAAAAAAGGATTGTTGTCCTTCTCAAAAATGACCAGTAGGTGGCAGAAAAATCCATGATTTTGATAGGCAACTCCAAAGATGGTGGAGCTAAGGGTTTTCTGGACAAGGCCAGTTAATCTGCCTGGAGAGGACTGAAATGAGAGAAATCTCATTTCTCTCAGCAGATTCTCCAAAAAGATGTTTTCTTAGTTCACCACAGCGATGCCTACCCTACTTCCACTACACCTGTTGACAGTCTTGCAATTAATCTCACCTTCTCTTGAAAAATCCATTAGGAAGAAATAATGTGCTTTGACAACTGTTTTATAGAAGACTTGAGGTGTTATCATGTTTCCTACTAGCACTTCCTACATTGCCATAGAGATTATTTGGCAATTCACAGTGATGAATCTTGAAAGGCCATAGTAGTTTATGTAGTATTTTTGGACAAGGAAAGGATTTATCTGCCTCTGAAATTAAGCTGGTGGCGGGAACTCTGTATTCCTAGTAATAAAAGTAAGAGCTGCTGTCTATCAGGCTTTCACTGTGTGCCAGGCAATGTACTGGCACTTTAAACTGGCCAATTTAACCTCCACACTAGGTGTTCAAAGTGATGACTAGTTGACATTACCGACGAAGTATATAGATGGCTAAATAATTCAATTAATTCACTCAAGGTCATGCCATTAGAAAAATGCTCATGATTGTTCCTTGTATCTATACATATACTACATGCTATTAGCAATCTGGTGCTTGGCATTAGCATTTTGGGGGCTTTGTGATTCTGATGGAAAGTTATTTTGCTCTTGGTCCTGTGACATATATGTTATAATCTCATGACTAAGGTCTCTGTTACCTTGAGTCAGTGTGACTATAGATGAGTTCTTTTTTTTAAAGATTTATTTTTATTTATGCATATAATAACTGGGGCATAGGCCAGAGATGTGGGGAGTAAGAGGATTGACCAGAGACAGAGTGGGGAGAGGAACAGGCAGATACACTGAAATGTACTGCTGAGGGGAGCAGTAGGCGAGACAGGAGAGGTCTGCTATATATGCCCCTCCTACAGATGAGTTCTTAAGTGAGCCATGTGACAATATAATAGCTGATGTTAGCTGAATATTTTAAACCAGGAGTGTCCTGCTAGCTCCAGTTACCCTGATCCCCTTTTAATGCAATGCAGTGGTGAAATCCCATCTCCCTGCTACTGGGCACCAATTCAAGACTATTCTGTTTCTCCCTTCCAGGCAAAACAGCACTGAATTCTTCCCACCCATTGTGTTTCTGTGGTGGTAAAACTTGATGTTCAAGAACAGAGTGATCAGCTAGCTCATCATCAGCTGCCCTGGGGGTAGAGCAAGCTGTCAGAGGTGTGGTATGTTGTGTCCTGCACCTGCAGACAATCTCCAGTGAACTGCCCCAAGAACTCACTCTGGTGGGTGGGATTCTTGGTTGAAAGTCAGAGAAGCCAAGTCTAATGGGCTTCTTGCAAAGGGAACCAAGAACTCAGGGTGCTGGGCCTCCCTGGTACCTAGGGGTTAAAGTCTCAGTGCTTGCAAGCTATCCATAGCCACCACAGCATGAGTTTGATCCCTGGCCAGGGAGGTGACCCACATGGCTTGGCAGACCTCTGCTGTCTCACCCACTGCTCCCCTCAGCAGTGTACTTCATCAGTCTGCCTATTCTGCTCCCCACTCTGTCTCTTATGAATCCTCTCACCTCCTGCCTACATCCCAGTTCTTGTATGCATAAATAAATAAAGTGAAGTAAAAAAGAAAAAGAACTCAGCACATCCCATAGCATTAAGGGTGGGGAGGGAAGGTATCAGGACCTGGAAAGATCCCAACTGCTCCATTTCTGCCCTCCATCTGTATTCTTTCGTGTGTTTTTGGTATAATTTCTGTATCTCTCTTTCTCTGTTATCTATTTCTCAGTGCCCAGCTCTTCCTGTTGCTGAATAAAAACCCTACCCACACAAAAATGCTTCTTTTAAGTCACACCGTGTGCCTGGGGCTGCCCATCCATGGCTGATTTCCCTCCCTCCCTAGGGTGTCCTGAGGCAGTAGCGCCACATTCCCTTACACCATAGAGTGGGCACAGTGTGCTATGACTTGTGTCTCCATGAGCAGTTTTGAATAACAATAAATTATCATTCAGAATAGATGTAGCATGCAATGTGGAAAGGAGTCACGCTAGGAGGGGAAAGACAGCATCTTGATGTCCACAGAGCAGAATTAGAGCCTGGTGAAGGGTGTCTATGAATTCTCTGAACCATCTCAGCGCCTTTTAGGCCAACCCAGTTATTGCAGAATTTTTAAAAAAATTCAGTACATGAAGGGAGAAGTAACTGCTTCTGAAAGAAAACTTGAGTTGGCAAATGGATGAAAGGAAACTTTTGATCCATTTCTCCAAGCGTTCATTGTTCAGACATAATTTACAAAACTGTATCTTCTCTGATTCCCAATGATGTCTGCATCTTACATTTTTGTCTTGCCACTTGATAAGGTGTTCTGTTTTCAAGTAGTCAAATGATGTTTTCCTCCCTATTTGTACCTTTGTGCTTAAGTCCTAGAAATACTCACTTCCATACTCTTGTAAAAGCTTTCAGCGTTTCTATTTTATTCTTAGAACTTTCATCTGAAAAGCAGTGACTTATATTTGTGAAGGGGTTTTGATTCTGTGGGAACAGGAGCTTCTTTTCTCACTTACCCAGTGATTTTGTGGTTCTGCAAATCATCAGGGGCAGGCTGGTTCTCATTTCTTAGGATTTCTCTCTTTCTCTGGGCCCAGCGCTCTTGTGTTGGATAGGTGGAGAATTGCCAGGAAGTCTGGCATCCGGATTGGGTCAGCCATGATGTTGGATAAAGGTAAAAGATCAAGCATGATTGAAGAAGTGGAGGATAAAGGGTCACCAATGGTCACCAGGCTAGGGTTTGTTATTTGGGAATTAATTTTTATAAATTTTATTGATGCACTACTTGCAGAAAGTGAGCAGGATCAAAGAACAAGATCTAGCCTGAGCTAGAACAAGAAGCAGAATATTAAACCACTGAGACCCTGGAAGTTTCAGTAATTGATTGTAGTTGTCCTTGGAGTGCTGACCACTGAGACACTGGAAGTTTCGTTTGAATGGTTGTAGCTGTCCTTGGAGTGCTGGGCAAGGGTTTCCAATGCCTTGGGATCCGGGTCCAGTTACAGTAATTGTTGGTGGAGGGGACACATGTGGACACAAAGGTATTGTCTCCGTCCCATCTGCTGTAGTCACAGTTTCTCTGTCCCCACACACACTCATTAGAATCGGGTTCAGGGCAGCCGCGCCAGCAGAGCAGACAGGGGCGGATCTGGAGTTGAGGCAGACAGGGCGACTCAGTGCCCCTTCCTTCCCACCTACCGCACCCCATCCTAGAAAAGACCCCACAACAGGATCTCATCATCTGAATTCTGTGAGGGGCTGAAGGGACTGGTGGGAAGGGGCATGGGGAGGCTAGTAGGGAATAGGGAGAAGGTGAGGGAGCCAGGAGGCAGGGAACGAGAGGGAAACTCCAAAGACTGGAAAAGAAGACAGGGCTGCATGGACGGCTACTCACCTCACACTTGCATCCATCCTGGTACTTTCCCCGGAAGCCTGCTCGCTGTTCTGCGCTGAGCCGGTACCAGAAATACACCATATGGCATCTATCGAAGCGCATCTGTTCACCCCTCAGGTAGCCTGTGAGGCCCAGAGAGCATGTCGGGATGCACTTCCCCCAAAAGGACCTGCCAAGGCCCCAAGGTCGTCATCCCCAAAGGGTCTGGCAACTCTGCTAAGTACAGACTCAGCCACAGGTGACCTTCCCACATTTCCCTAAGAAGCTTCTGTCAGATGGTGAAGGACACTGGGTCCTCTGGAGTGCTAGCCTGGCAAGTCAAGGGGTGCTTTGCATGGGGGGTGGGGATCAAAATCGAGGACTGTATGCAGAAGGGGGCACTCACCTGCTATGATTAACCATGACTGGTGAGAATGCCTCACCTCATACGCACACTTTTCCCATTTGCGGGGTGTGTATATCTCCGTGTAATTTTGGAGACTCGCAGGACCCTTGAGTATCTGTGATGGGAAAGAGAGGCTAAGACCTTATATTTCCACAGAAGTTGCTGGGCTCCAGAGACCACCCACCTCCCTCAGTGAGAATAGACTGGGGCATCTTGCTTATATTATGAGGGAAGGGAGCTAGAAAGGGCCTCAATTTACCTCAATGATATTGACTTTGAGAGCGTGTCTTGACTTGGTGTACCTTCCGTGCCCTGTTATATTGGCTATTATGACTGGGCAGAAGAAGAAGTGGGTCAGGGGTACACAGGTTGATTCATGCAAGATTTCCCCCATCTTAAATCTCCCGGAGGCATTGTTCAGATCTGTCACTTCACCAGAGCTCCCCCAACCCTGCATTTCTGCACCCTTTGGTGAGACCTCCTCCTTGGCGGAAACATCTCTGGTATCCCTCTAGACTCACCGAAGTCTGAATTGCAGTAATAGGTCTGTGGATGCTCCATTTTACACAAACAAGCCTCACAAGGTGTCGACAGAGCCAGGACCAAAGGAAAGGCCAGCAGGAATAACGGATCCATGGTGGGCACTGGAGGATATGGGCCCTGAATTGAAGGATGAACTTCTTCCAGCCCAGCAACCCTTCCAGCCACCACCAACCCCAACTTCCCACCACCATTCACCTCTAGACAGAAATCATGCTGGCTTTAAAAGACTGTCTACCCCTTTAATGTCTCAGGACCTGGAAAAGATCGGTCCACCTCCCATGACCCTGTGGACAGTCTGGGCCCTGCATGGAAATGCCTTACCTCTGTGCGTCTGAGCAGAGTGGTGTCTCAGTCTGCAGAGTCGCCAGCATCTTGGAGATTAAATAGTGTTCTGCATTTCCTCCTCACCTGGAGGCAGGGAAGTTCACTCCCATAACTGGGTGTACCAGTCCCTTTGAGTTGTTTTTCTCTCATTTGCATTTCCCTTTCATCCTCCAAGCGAATCACCCTGGAAGGTATGGTCTGAATATTGGCAAAGGGGAGGGTCAAGGTTTCCTGCACCACCCAAAGGAAAGTAGAGCTGAGCATGGAGAAGAGTCTGGGGAGGAGACTGAGAAGGAAGTCCGATCCAGAGCCAGGAGGTGACCTGAAGAAGGTACATAGGGCAGGGAAAGGTGAAGAAGCAGCTCTTGTTTCTTGGTCCTGGACTGGTTGAAACTGATGTGTGTGAGAGACCCGCGGGGTGTTTCACTAGGGCAGCGTTTATCTTGATTTTGATTTTGCTCTTTCTTCCCAAACTTGTCTGTTCATTTCTGAACCTTTTCTCTGGGCCCCTGGCCAAAAGATGCTTTAGACTTGTGGCAGGTTTTTGAGACTTGCTTTGGTCCAAGCCCTTTTGGGTGGACTTTTACCCACGAGAGGGTGGGTGACTTTGGGTGTTGATTTAGAAACTATATTCTTTTTTCTGTATTGCACACTCATTGTATTAAAGCTCTTTTTCATTAAATTCTTATATGTTGATGTGGTAGATGGCAGAACCTACTTAGAGCAGGCAGGTTTGGAGGTTCAAGGGTGCCCCTCTCCCTGTCATGTATCAGTACCATTAGCAGACCTAATGCACTTATGATCAGTGCCAGGAAAGTTACTTTGGACTGGTCACCACGGTGTAACATGGTCTACCATACTGGGTGCTATACAGGTACACGGCAGTCCCGATAAGAGATGGGGTGAACTATAGGTCACCTAAACTTGGCCTTGACCTTGGTGCCTATATGTCCATCTAGTAAGCATTTATTGGCTAAGCATGCCCTCCATCTTTTGTTGCCAATATTAGGGAAAGCCCCTCTCATGCAATGTGGGGTCGGGTGGGGCCTGGTGAAAGGCCAGTGGTGAGGCCCTAGCTAGTCATATGTCCACAGAGCTGTGCTCAGCCATTTGGAGATGAAGCGTGCCCAGGGCTTGGAGGTCACTAACAACAGAGTCAAGGGAGACCCTGGTTCCATATTGTGATTTACAAGATACCTATCTATTGTCATATGTGTGTATTTTTTCACATATATTTGTTTTCACCCACATTTCTGACTCTTGGTTCCCAAGTGTGGGGAGTGGCCCAGGCATCTCCTATTATGTTAATGAAGGTAACTTTTGGGGAAAACACCTGGGGGCTGGTTCCCAAGGCAACCAACTGCTGGCGGGTTAAAACTCCCAGCCCCACCCCCTGACCTCTGGGGAAGGGAGAGGGGCTGGAAGTTGAATCAGGTTCCTAGAGCCAATGGTTTAGTGAATGAAGGCACCTTTAGAACCCAAAAGGAGGGGCGTCAGAGGACTTCCGGGTCAGTGGAAGCGGGCAGGGCCGAGAAAGGTGCCCCAGGGAGGACGTGGAGCGCCTTGCCCTTTCCGTGTCCGAGCCCTAGGCCTCTCTCCCACCGGCCTTTCCCGAAGGGGAGCCTTTGTAATAGATCATCAGCGAGTGAGTAAATGGGTTTCCTGACTTCTGGGAGCGGCTCTGGTAAATGAACGTGCCCCGTGGACGCCCTGATTTATGGCCCGTAGGTCAGAAGCCCAGGTAGCTGCTTGAGCTTGCAACTCGCTCGCAAGTGTTGGGCGGGCTGGGGACGCTGAAGCCGTTTCCTGGGGGGTCAGCTGCTGGCCCCCGGTAGGTGGCTTCAAAACTGAGCTGAACTGAGGCGACTCCTTCCATATCCCGCAGGTGTCCGAGAGCTGCTATTGATGCGTGGACAGACCTCCCCACAAGCCCTTGAAATTGGGCCCAGGATCCTCCGCGCGCCGAATACTGTTTCGAAATACCTGACCCAGAAATGCGGAGGTGGTGGGTGTGGTTCTAGTGTGAGAGGCACCGCCACGGAGGTCCTGCGCGGCGCGTGGGCCCCTGGGCGGGGGTCTGGTGGCCTTCACCTGCCTCGGTGTTTCTGTCTTAAGAACGGGCCCTTCCAGGTTCAAGTCGTCTTGGGACGACTTGGAGGGTTAGGAGGTCTGAGCTGAGCTTCAGGCTTGAAGCAGCAAGACAAACAAACGTCTTTTCCACCTCAGAGTTGTGGTTTCAGTGCATTCCACCGTGGGGGTGAGACTCCCCAGTCTGTGAATTGGGGGTGGGGTGGGGTGTCTTGGGAATGCAGTTGGAAGGGAGACGCCAAGGTTTCATTTGAGGAATGTATTAGTAGAAATTGAATAAGCTAAGATTAACTTTATTATAAAGCGGTCATTTTCTTTTTAACTTACGTGTGGGCAAGCAGTCTAATTAAAATCATTTGAGGCCCTCCCTGGTGGCGCAGCGGGTTAAAGCACAGCACTGAGAAGCTAAAGCCTCTTCCGCATAAGTTCTATTCCCGCCTGCCCCGGAGGTGACCACATGGCGCGGCAGACCTCTCCTGACCCGCCCGCTGCTCCCCTCAGCAGTGTACTTCGTCGATCTGCCTGTTCTGTTCCCCACTTTGTCTCTGGTGAAGCCTCTCACCGCCCCTGAGCCTCTGGCCTGTACCCCAGTTTTGTATGTACAAATAAATAAATCTTTAAAAAAAAATCATTTGAGTGCAGTTTAATTAGAAGAGTTTAAGAGCAAGGAAGTACACAGAATTTTTAATCAATTAGCTTTGTATTTTCTGTAGTTCTTCAATAATAGAATATCCCAAAAGTGTAAAATTTTTATCTTTTGGGAGTGCTTTAGACTGGGATTTGCGTGAAACCAACTGCTGAAATTTTCATGGACAATAAATTTCCACTATTTTAATTTATTCCTACTACCTCCCTCCATTTCTATACAAACACCACCACCACTGTTACTACCTCTTTGGATGCTAGAGGATTGATTTTGGGGTACACATTAATTTAGAACTATTTCAAGAAAGGGACAATCAGTTCATTGTTTTCTCAACTTGATTGCATAAAATATTCACTGTTAATATCAGTCAGACTTATTTTCTCACTGAGCCTTTGGAATTGCGGAAGTATTTTCTGTTAATTAGGCAAAGATATTTTTATAACACTTCCTGCTTTTTTTTTCATTCCAGAAGTTCTTTGCTTTTTCGAAGGTTGGGTAAATGTTCCAGTTTATTTTCTTCTAGATGTTGTAGGTACAAACCTTTATGTATTTACCTCTGCTCTAGTTCAAGTTAATTTTCGAGAGTGGCCTGGGGAGAGAATCACATTTAATTTCCCGCATAGCATCAGTTGTTTGGCATAATTTCTTGAAAAGACTCAGTTGGCATCACCTTACCCTTCCTGTGTGGGTTTGTTCCTGAGTATTTTCCCCCATTATCTCCATAATGATCTCAAGATAAAACTCGATGTTGTTATTGTAATTTTATAAAATACTTAAAATTTGGTGCTGTAATTTTTTCCGACATGTTTTTTTTCAAATCTTTGTTGACAGTTTCCATTGCATGTCTGTTTCAGATAGTGCTCATCAAAACGGAGAACAATACCTGCTAGGTTTTTGACTATGATTGATTTGAAGCTAGAGGGAACTTGAAGGCAAAACCGACACCAGTTTTGAGTTTTCTGATCCACAAGCATTTTGTGTCTTTTCATTTATTTCATCATTTTCAATTTCCCTCTGCGTATACATTTGCTTGACTAAAACAATACAAACTTAAAAACTAAAAATATCCCACATTTGAAAAAAATTTAAGATTATCTTACCACTTAATATTACTTATTTACAATATTATTCCTGTTTTGACCCATTGTAATCATCAGGGATGATCTGGAATGAACTAGCCATACACTTAAATTTTTCTGTCATTGGGGGGATATTTATTTATTTTTAAAGAATGATTTATTTATACATAGAAGAACAAGGGTGTAGGCCAGAGATGGGGGGGGGGTGGCTAGAGGATTTACCAAAAACAGAGTGGGGAACAGAATAAGTGGGTTTTCTGAAATAACTGCGAAGGGGAGCAGTGAGGGAGACAGGAGAGATCTGCTGCTCCCTGTGGGTCACCTCCCTGACTTGGGGATCCAACTCAGACTGCAGTGGCAACAGTCTGATAGCCCTGAGATTTAACTCCTATGCCACTGGGGAGGCCCCTGGAGGAATATTTAAAGCCCACTAATTCCATCACCACCCCCTCTCCTCCAACAATTCACTGAGGCAATTAACACTGCGGTATATCCTGTATAGAAGATGTTTGATAACGATCACATCTTTTAATCCTCAGCCTCCTTCGGAGTGGATATACTATCCAATGTTCCATGGTTTCCAATTCCATGCCTCACCCACGATTCCACACACTCTGCTCGCTCTACAGTGCTCATACTAAAATGCAAAAACATGAATAGTTTTCAGATTGCAAGGCCATGTTCCTTTCATTATCCTAACGGAATTATCTAATCTGGACCCCCCAAAGTTCAGAAGGTATAAATTGCATCTTGTTGATGGGACATTCCCTGTATGCATAGGTCTTGGGCTACCTGGATCTGTTTCCCATGAATTAAGCCACTCAGCATCATTGCTTGACAGAAAATGAGAAAACCGGGAGCACAAATCCCTTCGAAGTCACCTGCTGCCGTTAAGTAAGATTTGAAGATATTTTCTAATATTTTCTAGCACTTCCTTGCAGAGCACTGAGAAGAATCTTCTAAGACCAGCCCTGAGGATGTTACTGCCTTTACTTGTAAACAGTTCTGCTAGAGGAGTAACTGCTTTCACTCGGCCTTTCCAGGCAACAGGTACAGAGTTCCTCTGTCTCAGAGAGGGGGAAGTGGCCTCTTTGATCCCTTTGTGTAAATCCACTGCCACTGACAGAAAGCTGCTGTATGTTGGCGAGCATTTTCTTTTAAAAATGTATATGGGGGCCCTCCCTGGTGGTGCAGTGGGTTAAAGCACAGCACTAAAGCTAAAGGCACTTCTGCATGAGTTCAATCCCCGCCTGTCCCGGAGGTGACCACATGGCGCGGCAGACCTCTCCTGACCCACCCGCTGCTCCCCTCAGCAGTGTACTTCATCATTTGGCCTGTTCTGCTCCCCACTCTGTCTCTGGTGAATCCTCTCACTACACCTGTACCTCTGGCCTGAACCCCAGTTCTGTATGCATAAATACATAAATCTTTTTTAAAAATTTAAAAAAATATGCATATGGAATAACTCACTGAGAAGCAATGGTTTCCTTTAGAAGACTTTTTTCCTTGGAAACAATTATGGGAATTTGACTCTGCCTTTTCTTACCTAGAAATTTTCTCTAACTTTCCCTCTAGAAAATTTCTTTAGAGGAAAGAATAACAACGGCAGAGTCATGGCTTGTGGATTTGCTTATCAGAGTGATTCCAAACCCACTTTTCTTTCTCTCCACTTGGTGTGTTATCAGAAAAAGCACAAAACCTTAGCGCCAGCTGCTTCATTTCATCAGAGACGCACCAACTAGTCTCCCGACTTGGCGGAAGGAGGTGGAGAATTGCAGCTAAGAACTCTTTTGTTTCCTAAAACAGGCTGCATAGGTCGGGTCTATTGGCTTTTGAAGTGTAATAATAAAAATTAAAAATCCAATAAGTCATTGACCCTTTGACAACTTTTTTGCTTTAATCCTTTAGATCCTACCCTTCCACCCCCGAAGCACACGTTTTTGGGCAACAATTTAAAAACAATCTAAATCTGCTTTAACAGAAGACGAGCTTTATAATACTCCCCGAAAACTTCAGCTATATTTCAAACAGTCACACAAAAGGTTTAATTTCCTAATTCTCTTATGGAAAACCTGCACATTTACCACCAAGTCTTTGGCTAGCACCCACAAGCCTCGACTGTCCCCCTGACTGTCTTCATTCTATTCTTGCCTTTCTTGTGCTGTTTCCTTGAGATCTTTTCCTGTCATGCAGGCTCTGCCTTGTAAGTCTGTGTCTGGGTTCATTTTTCTTTGCATAATCCAAGGAATCATAAGTCGTGCCAAAGCTAGTTGTCTAGCCTGCCCCCAAATGAGTTCCAAATCCAAAGACAAACGTGACAGTAGGCGGGCTTGTATGTTTTAGCTAATGCCCCTAAATTTCTCTTAGGTCTCTGGCCTTCCCAGGCGCAGGGCTTCATGACTATTTGTTTCCCTGAAGCTGTCAGTGGGTGTTGAACTTCCGGGTCTTTGAAAGTGACCGCCTCTTTCATGGTGGCAGTGAGCCTGCAGGCAGCCAGGGAGGACGAGTCCTCACAGATTCGTTTTTGTGTCACCATCCCTTCCTGGTACTCTTCTCTGGCCACTGCGACAGGCCATTAGTTGTCAAGAGGAGGTGGGGTCCCCTTTTAGTCACATCACTCTTGTCCTCTCTCCAGGGTTTCGTATTCTGCAATATAGCCCTGTGCTCCGATGGCGCCCAGTGGCAGGACCTCTCTGCCTTCTCCCTTCTCCCAGTCTGCCCTGTTCCCCTCTGTCTTCTGCCTCTTCAAAAGCCAGCTTCACACTGCGTCCTCCACCTGGAGACTCATTCCCCAAAACAGGCATTGCAAACCTTTCAGAATATTTGGCAATCGCTGTTCCCACAGAAGACACTGGCACTTAGTTGTGCTCTGCTATGAAATCATGTAGCTTGCTGTATTTTTCATTCATTGAGCACTTAGCCTTGAGGGCCCCTGGGGTAGATGGAAGATGAGGAACACATAGCCTTGCCTTAAAGGGCCTGACTGTTCTTGTGGGTGGCGGACAAGTCACCCACTTTTTCAGCTTAGTTGATAATGCTCAAATTCAAACTGTTCCGAACAGAACTTAACCTACTTGTTTCTCTTCTCTGTTAATGGCAACAGAAGTCCATTCCACCGTGGCTCAAGTCTGTCCGGTTGGGGTCACCCTTGTTTCTCTGCCTTCTTCCCCCTCCCTCGGCTCTAGTTATTAGTGAGCACCTTAGCACCCAGGAGGGTCACCCACACCATCCTTTCTGCCTGAATTTTTTCCTTTGTAAATCAGAAGAATACATGAGGATTATAACAAAATAGGGCACCACTAAGAGTTATCAAGTTTTAATATTTCAAAATCCAGGAAACCCAATTCAGACAAGCTTAAACAATTAGTGAACTTCACTGGCTAATAGAAGAGAGAGGGAAAGACTGACGGCAGGTGGGACTTGATTTGGGGCTCCAGAGATACAACTCAATTTCTTCCTTGGTGTTTTCCCAATTTTCTAGGAGCCTTTCCCTGCTGGCTCCTGAAAGGAATAGCAGCGGTGTTACAGGTAAGCACAAAGAGGAGGGACAGAAACAGAAAAGAATCCAGGCCCTCAGAGTAGCTAGCAAAGGAGCCTTTATTGGAGTGTTCTTGGGTGAGGTTCACTGACCCCATGGGGGTTGGAGAAATCACTTGGGCCAGAGGCTGGTTTTTTTTTGTTTGTTTGTTTTAATAATATAATAGTTTATTTTTACATCATTTTGTGCTTTTTTCCATCTCAGTTGTAATCCCTGCGGGCTTCCCATCAACAAATCACCCGTGTGCCATCACCATAGTCCAGTGCACTCACCTACCCTCCCTGTTTTTGATCCCATTCCGCACTCCATCCCTGTGAAATGCCTCTGGTATATTAGTTGTTAATTATTGTTATCCCTCCCCCCGCCCCTGTCCTTTATATGCCTGCTATGAGTAAAACCATCTGGTATTTTTCTTTTTCTTTCTGGCTTATTTCACTAAGCATGATCCCATTCCATCCATGTTGCTGCAAAAGGCATGTGTTTATTTTATTGGTTGCTGAATAATATTCCATTGTGTATATGTACCACATCTTTTAAGTCCAGTCATCTACTTTAGGGCATTTGGATTGATTTCCATGTCTTTCCTTTCATAGTAAATAAAGCAGTAGCAAACATGGGAGTGCAGATGTCTTTTTGAATCAGTGTTTTTGTGTTTTTTTGGGTAGATACCTCGGAG
The DNA here is from genome assembly GCF_000260355.1 of Condylura cristata. Classification (NCBI taxonomy): domain Eukaryota; kingdom Metazoa; phylum Chordata; class Mammalia; order Eulipotyphla; family Talpidae; genus Condylura; species Condylura cristata. The sequence goes on from NW_004567129.1 coordinate 9,747,745, forward strand.
TGGGATTGCTGGGTCGTAGGGAAGCTCCATTTGTAGCAGTTTGAGGAACCTCCAGTTTTCCATAGTGGTTGTACTAGTTTGCATTCCAACCAGCAGTGCAGGAGAGTTCCTTTTTCTCCACATCCTTGCCAACATTTGTTGCTGCGAGTTGTTTGAAAATGTGCCATTCTCACTGGGGTGAGGTGGTATCTCATAGTGGTTTTAATTTGCATCTCCCTTATTACAGTGATGTTGAACATTTTTCCATATGTTTGATGACGTTTGCATTTGCTCTTTGGAGAAGTGTCTTTTTAGCTCTTTTGCATCTGGGGGGTTTTTAAGGGCTTTCTGGGACTTGGTCAGGTATGTGGGATATAGGGGCAGGGTGCAACTGGGCAGAAGAGGGGAGACAGCTGTTGGTTGTTTTAGATTCTTATCAGTCCGGTCTGTGCTGTTGTCTCCAGTATCAGTTGAAGATTAAGGCAAGGTCAGGTCTGACCCCCTTCCCTGCCTCCCTAAGGTCCCAAGGTATCCCTTGGGTGATCTTTCAGTTCCAAGATGGTCTCAGCAGCTGCTTTGGCTACATCTAACCTGCCTAAGTTCGGAAAGGATTGGAGAGAGTCTATTTTCCAAATCTCAATGGAAATCTCATTGACTCAGGTTGGAGCGTGTGTTTATTCCCGAATCAATCACTGGTTTCGAAGGCACATTTAGAGTGGCCTAACGCCACTCTAAAATCAATCAAAGTCTTGATAAAATCAAGCTATGCCAAGGTGTAATCTGCCAAGGGAAATTCAGGGAGCTGCAGGTGGGCAAGGAGGGGGTGCTGGAGAAATAAAAAAATCACATCATTCTGAGGGCCCAAGCCAGGTGGGCTTTGATGGCTCCATACAGGATTAGATAGAATGGTGGTGACAAGGAGAAGCCAGTGGGCTCTCTGGGGAGTCCATTGTTTGTTTAATGATCCACTGGGTAGAATGATGAAGCAAAGAGAGAAAATTAGAAGAAGCAGGGTATATAACAGCCTTGCTTTGGGAGGGAAGAAGCCAGGCCTGGGTCATGGAAAATGGAAAATTCTGGGTTAAGTACAGCCAACAAATGAATCAATCACTGTGTATTATTGGAGCGATTAAAGCTTTCAGGCATTCATCAAGGAAAATCTGAGTATTGGAAACAAGCCATTCACTCACTGCTCTTTGTCTTTGACTTGTGGACTTTAGAGTAAACAAATCGATGGTTCCTATAGTCTTTGCAAGGCGATTAAAAAGAAAGAGCTTCCCCAAAAGGGAGATGATGTATAAAGCATTATACTCAGCCACCCTACCCCAGAGCCATCCCAGGGAATAGCAAACATCAATTTTCTAAATGTTATCATTTCTTCTCAGTTCAGTTCTATGAATGCATGAAGGAAGCATGAATGCGCTTGTTTAATCAAAGATGTTATCATCTGAAGGGCTCTGGGACACCAGAACATTCCAGTTATGAGGGAGCAGCCAGCATGACTTAGCTGATGGATGAGAAAATTGGTGGGGAGGGACAAGTGAAACTCTTTTTTAATGACTTTATTAAAAATGATGGGGGGGGGGTCATGCTATTCTGCTCCCAGGAAGGCTGTTGGAATATGAAAGGGAAAAAAGCCAATGACTAAGCCAGTTTAAACAAAACAAACTCCCAAATCTCCATCGGAAGGGTAGTTACAGAGGGTACAGAGGTAGAGGGGATGCATAAGTGGATCCATTGGGGGGCCCTCCCTGGTGGCTCAGGGATTAAAGCACAGAACTCTAAAGCTATTTTACAACCAGGGAGGTGACCCACATGGCACCACAGGCCTTTTGCCTTTCCTGTCCTGCCACTGTTACCCTCAGCAGTGTGCTTCAGAGGGTCTTTCTGATCTGCTGCCCACTCTGTCCCTGTTGAGCCCTCTCATTCCAACCCGGTCCCTGCCCTTCCCCCTTTCCCCCCCCCACACCCAGTCTCTGGCCTACACTATAGTTCTTGTATGCATAAATCAGTTTTTTAAAAGGGCTGTTAGTAGGTGGTGACTGGACATTTAATGGTTGTTGTGGTGTGACAGTTCTTGAAGTGAGCAACTGTACACCCAGAACCTGAACAGTTTGATGAACTAAGTTACCTCATGAAAAAAAAATTGTGACCTTCCCTATTCAAAAGAAATTGAAATTAAAAAGGGAGAAGACTGTTCTCCAAGATGACCACTAGATGGCAGAAAAAGTCCACGTACCTGAGAGGGAGGTGCCTGTTACTAGGACTGAAGCTCAGATCAGCTGTCTGGTATTGAGTTGATGGAGGAGTAATGAATAAGTGTTCACTGAGATACCAGCTCACCCTCTGTCGGTCTTCCCAATATGTACCTTTCCCAAGAGTTTCAGTGGTTAGTCTCCTTTTCGGTAAAACATGAAAACAGGAAATAATCTTTGCAAACTAGCTTATAAAAGGCTTAAATGACCTTTAGGTAGTATTTCATATTTCTTACTAGGTAATTTTCTGCATTACAGTACAGATTACTTGACAACCCAAAATGATGAATCTCTAATGGCCAGAGCGTTGTTTGAAATATTCTTGGCCAAGGAAGAGTTTCTCTGCCTCTGTGGGGACAGCCTGATACTCTTAGAAATAATAATGAAAGCTGATATATGTTCAGCATCTGCTATGTCTCTGGCACTGTAGGAAGCCCTTTGTATTGGTAAATTGGTGTCAGCTTTACAAAAGTCCCACAGACTACTAAATGTTACATCAGTTTTACAAAAAACTACACAGGCCCAGAGACTTTGATAATTTTTTTCAAGGTCATCTCCTTAGAAAAACATTAGTGAACTTTTGTTGACTTGTACTATGTAGATTAACAATAGGATGCTTGATAACTTCAGTTGAATCTTTGTCCTATTGTCCTGGTGACACAGGTATTAAAACCTCCACATCACCGAACCCCATGAAAAGGCAGAGTTGGGCAATTGTTTCCCTAAATAAGGTTGAACATAAATTCTTTTTTTTTTCCCCTGCAGTGTAAGAGATTTTTATTTTTTATTTATTGTTTTTTTTTTTCAATTGATTTGTCAGTTGTTTGCACAGCTATGTAATTTGGGGAGTACCGTGTCACGTTTCATATGTGCACATTCTTTACCCAACCCTCTGCCATAGTTCCAGTGACAATATGCTATCGCCTTCCTTCCCCTGGCTCCTCTCCCTATCCTGACTGGTAACGAGTGCCTTTTAAAAAAAATATATTTATTTTATGTCCTTAATGCATATAAGAATTGGGGTGCAGGTCAGAGGTGCAGGGGGTGAGAGGATTCACCAGAGACAGAGTGGGGAGCATAACAGGCAGATCAACTGAAACACACTGCTGAGGGGAGCAGCAGGCAAGACAGGAGAGGCCTGCTGTGCCGTGTGGGTCAGCTCCCTGTCTGGGGATTGAACTCATGCTGCAGTGGCTGCCTGCAGATAGCTTCATAGTGCTGAGACTTAACCTCTTGAGGCACCAGGGAGGCCCAACAAGTGCTTTTTCACAGAAAGGATGAGCACTGATTCCTAATTAGGCATGTGCAGTATTGAGACTGATGTTAGCAGGCTACTGCAAGCCAAGACTGCTTGGCCAGCCCCAGGTTCCATGGTTTGCTTTAGTGCCGTTGAGTGATAAGTCAGCATCCAAGCTGTGGCTAATGTGGGATCAAGTCTCCATTTTCTACAGAGGGAGACACACCCAATCTGACGTATCTCTCTGCCATGTACCCTCCTGTAGTACTTCAGCTCCCGAGAGCCAAAGGGAGCGTTCTTGGTGATGTGTGTGCCAAGAACACAGCCTCTGTGCATTTTGCTAAAAGTCTCTGGTTGCTTAGATCCATGGGGAGGGTGAGAGGACCCAGTTTTCCCAGCTGGTGGAAAAGATGGCAAGTCAGTGGACACCCACATCCTGGCACAGAGAGTGGGCAGCTGGCTTCCCTGAGGGGTAGGAATTAAAACCCGGGAAGCTCCTGGGATCTCTTTATCTTTCCACCTCCTGAACTTCTCTCTGTACATCTTCCTACTCCTGTTTCTTAGCCCCAAACTTTTCCTGCTTCTGGGTAAAAAAATCCACCATCCACACTACTAAACCCCACCCCACCCCCACCTGGATATCCTGCCACACCAGAAAATCAAAAGTTCTTGGTCCCAATTCCAAGTTCCTCAGGAAAGTAGCCACTGGAATCATTCTGGGGCAGTATTCTGCAGTGGCCTTCATTTTCCTTTGTCTCAGGCCGTTGCCTGCCTTGGGAGTGTTTTTGCTGCTTCTGCCGTCAAGGGGCCGGTCTTGCTCTCTCAGATAAGGCGGTATCAGCTCTTCTAATAGAACCTGCTCATTTCAAAGCGCTTTCTGCATTGGCTGTCACGCACATTCTCAGAATTTGGAAAATCTGTGTCTTTTGAGATAGAGGCGTTCCTTTTCTTTTCCCTTTTAACTTTTGTATTACTTTACTTCCTCCCCCGAAAACACCAGAATACTATTCTGCCAGGTGCCATGTGGCTCTTTGACAACACACAGGCGGCTGGAGTTGTTTTTAATGAACATTATCGCCAGCTGCTCAGCTGTGAGAATTTTTGTTTGAATTTTGGGGAGTGATGGAGGGCCTTTGTGAGTTGTGCACTGATGGTCTCACTCTGAGTCACCCTCTGGGTGCCAGGGACTTGATACAGTGAAGGGGAGAGCGCCAGCACCCCTTGATTCCCCAGCAAGAAAGCAGATAAAACCTCAGGTAAAAGTGTCAGGTCATCACTTTATCTGTTTAGACACTGCTTCCTCTCTTAGTGCCCACCCCTCTGCCACCACCTGTCCACCCCAGAGTAATAGGCCAATCTGTAGAATTTTCTGAGTTCTGAGTTTGATTGCGTGGGAATTGATAAATGGTCCCACACCTGAAGAAAAAGGGGTATCGTAGACGAAACAGCAGAGGGCCAGATCCCAGATCCTTGCACAAGTTTCCATGCTGAAGCCGAGGTGGGAGGCGTCATCCTGATCTCATTCCTTGCCAAGTCTTCATAAACTGGAGGTTAGAAAGAGGGGTGAGTGGGGTGAGCTGAGGGGTTTCCCCACTGTGATTTTTTTGCCTACGTCCCAGTTATTCAGAGATTTTTCAAGACCATCTGTTATGAAGCATAGAGGTTTCAGGGAGACAGAAAGGCAATCTCTTTCCCTGGCTGGATGTGCCCGCTCAGACAGGAAACTGACTTAAAGAGTAGGAAAGAGAATTGATAGAGGCAGCAGGAAGGAGAGAAGACAGAGTGCGGGGAACCCCAGTCATCTTGGAGGGTCAAGGTTGGGAGAGTGTCTCATGGATCGAGGAGAGGGGACTGGAAAACAAACTGGTTGAGAGGATCCTTGCTGGCTTTGTCTTACAATCAATAGTTATTACAAATTTGCTTTCTCAGGCCATAAACAAAAATCAATTCCCAGTGGACTGTAGATCTAAATAGAAGAGAGCCCTATCGCAAATCTAGAACATAATTTAGGAGGATAGCAGCGCCATCAGTGGTAGGCAGACCTCTCCTGGCCAGGTGGATGAGCCAGGAGTTTTATCAAGTTTATGTTCTGTTCACATAATCGTGTGACTTAAGAGTAACTCCCTACAGCTGGGAAATGTGGGAAATTAAAATCCCACATCTGGCTAGCTGCTGGGTTTGCTAATCTGAGGATGTAAAATGAAAAATCTAATGGGAGCTGTCTTTTGAGTTTGACTCCTCTCCCTACCCCACCCCCACCCATGCATCTGCTGTAATTATATTTGTTCGCTTTTTAACTATTGATATGGAAGAATGGGGGTATAGACCAGAGGGGTGGGGGTGGGGTGGGGTGAGAGGACTCACCAGAGACAGAGTGGGGAGCAGAACAGGCAGATTGACTGACATACACTGCTGAGGGGAGGAGGGGGTAAGACAGGAGAAGTCTATTGTGCCGTGTGGGTCAGCTCCTGGCCAGGGATCAGACTCAGGTCAAAGTGATGATAGCCCTGAAACTTAACCCCCAAGTCACTAGGATGCCCTGGGAAGTAATTTTAAAAATTCCACAAACATTAAAAAAAAGAACTAATATTCATGAAGTACCTGTCACACCAGGGTCGAAGCTAATTCATGTGTGACATTACTTTGCTCAACCCTTCCATCGGTCTGATGAATACACCTTAGCCCATTGTGATTGTTGATGAAACCTATTGATGGGGAAGTTCAACACCCTCCCTGAGGTCACAAAGCTAACCTGGCTGGATCGGCACCATGGTCATCTATATTTACTCCCTGTGAAGTAAAAGGCTGGAGGTGGGGCCTCCCTGGTGGCCTAGGGGTTAAGTATCAGCTCTCTCACCTCTGACACCTGAGTTCGACCGACCCACATGGCCCAGCAGACCTCTCCTGTCTCGCCTGCTGCTCCCCTCAGCAGTGTATTTCAGTCACTGCACTATTCTGCTCCCTACCCTGCACCTCTGGCCTACACCATAGTTCTAAAAAAAAATCAATAAGTAAAAAAAAGGCTGGAGATTGTTTGGTTTCAAAATTCTTCAGAACATCTACTACTGCTGGTCTCTGTTGGAGGGGACAATGTCGACTTACTGTCAGGGACTCCATGTCCCATTTTGTCTTTTTAAAAAAGTTTTATTGATTTCTCACTAGTTTACAGAACTATAATTTGGGGTGTATGGCTTCACCCCTCTTCACACATCGTGCCCCAACCTCCTCCAACCCGTCTGGTAGTTTGGGAGCCAGTGTGTTATTCTTAGAGCCTAAGAATTACTCTCTCTTGATGTTTTCGGTTTTTTTTTTTTTTTGGTTGTTTATGTTCCACAAATGAGTGAAACCATCTGCTAACTGTCTTTCGTTTTCTGACTTACTTCACTTAGCATCATCACCTGAGCAGTATCTGTTTTGTCTTAAAAGATACGACTTCATCTGTTACTAGTAGCTGAGTCGTATCCTGTTGAGTCCATATTTCACCATTTCTTTTTTTTTAAGGTTTATTTATTTGTGCATAGAAGAACTAGGGTACAGGCCAGAGGTACAGAGGGTGAGAGGATGCACCAGAGACAGTGGGGAACAGAACAGGCAAATGTACTGAAATACACTGCTGAGGGGAGCAGCAGGCGAGACAGGAGAGGTCTGCTGGGCCATGTGGGTCACTTCCCTGGCTGGGGATCGACCTCAGGCGTAGTGGTGATAGTGCTAAGACTTAACCCCTCGGCCACCAGGGAGGCCCCAACTTTGTATATTAAATGATTTTAGGTGTTTGGGTGAAGATGGGGAATAAGAGCAGCTCCTCTGAGAAGTGGTTTTTCCTGGTGAAACACCAGAGTAATAAAGTTAGGTTCAGTTGACTCGAACTGAGCTACAAATGAATAATGGGTAAGACCCGTCTCCACTCCCTGGTAGTCAGACCCCTGATGACTCAAGTTCTGGGTAACAGAATTGCCTTGTCTTGATGCCCAGCACTGTGCTGGACACAGCCTAGGGCATGGATTAGTTTAGCAGAGAACAACCAGAGAGTGCTGTTCCTTAAAGAACATTAGCAGGATTCTGAGCAGGCAAAACCTGTCTCGACAAGTCACATCATGCTGGCAGGTAATGATTTTACCTGGAGTAAGGCTTTCTCAGTAAATCATTTGCTAATGATGAGTGAAGTATAACATTGGCTAATTATCTGACCCGCACCTCACTCCTGTTCTAATGCAGCAGTGACAGGCCACTTTGGTAGAGATGATTATACAAAACAGAAAAAAAGAAAGAAGGAAGACAAGGGGGAGAGGGAGCAGGAGAGAAGGGAGGGAGGGAGAAGGAAAATGGATCAGATCCCCGTCTTCCTGAGTCTTGGGAGGACCAGGTTGGGGCCAGGATGGTGGACTGTCTTCAGCCCTCACTTCTTCCTTCTGCACAAGCTGCTTCCCAGGTCTCTCGTCACACCCCAGGACGACTGGAAAAGCATGCAAGTAGTCTATACCTAGAAAGATCTTCCAGATCAGCCCTGTCTACTAGAATATTACACTAGACACCCGAGTGGCTTAAATCTTTCTAGCAAAGCAGACTAAATGAAAAGTGAAAAGTAACATGGAGACAAGAAGTAAGAAGTCCACCATAAAACCCATGCCAAATATATTGAGATAGGCTACGTTCTTGGATTCAGGATGTATTTTGCACTCGCCAACAGCCCATCTCATTTCCAACTGTCCATGTTTTTAGTGTCTTGATGTAGGTGTGGGGTGTGAGAGGACTCATCAGACGCAGAGTGGGGAGCAGACAGGCAGATTGAAATACAATGCTGAGGGGTGCAGCGGGTGAGACAGGAGAGGACTGCTGTGCCATGTGGGTCAGCTCCCTGGCTGGGGATTGAACTCAGGCTCTACTGGTGTTAGTACTGAGACTTAACCCCTAGGCTTTTACACTTTTACAGTCTCCTTGCAAGAGGAGTGTGCCCCTTGCCTCTGCTTCCTGGGGTGGGGGCCTGCTGCCTCTCATTCTCCCAGGTCAGCAAAGCCTCTCCACTGTACTCAGCAGCAGCTGCTGAGAGTGGGCCCTCGACTTCTATAGAGGCACGGGCACAGACCAGTGCCTGTACAAGCTCGTTGGGCCTTGGGGAGAGGAGTTGTTGTTTTGTGGTATTTGGGGGGTGGGTAGAGGGCAGGGATGTCCATATGTGTCTAGCCCATGAGTTCAGAAGCTAAAGACCCACCTCCCCTCCCCTGATTTTCCTTCCCCCCCAGAGTCAGGAAGCCATTCATTGTGTTTTCATGTTAACAAGCACTCACAATCAACAAACATTTCTTTTCACAGGTCTTTAGAGATACATTTGTCACCCTGCTTCCCAAATTCAGTTTATTGACCTGCTCCCCAAGTTCATCGGAACCTGTGCTGATGATGGCAACAGAAACAAGGGGAGAGAGATTTTACCCCCTCTTGCTTACCTTGACACACAGCCTCTGTCGTTTTTCCTTAAAAAATGAAATGTTCTGCCGTGAAATATAGGAGGTGACAGGAGTGTGTGCATAGATGATTACAGGGACTTAGGTCTCTGCTTGTCTAGGGAAATCAGCTGTTTCAAAAAAGTCTTTTTCTTTTTTTTTGTATGCTTTCTTAAAGTCTTCCTCTTCTGTTGATCACCGTCTCCTTGTTGACAATGAGGTTTGCTAATTTCTTTTTCCTAGAAACTTGGGGCTCAAGTCCGGATTCTCTCCAGTAGTCTTCTTGTGAAGGTATTAATTGTTCTTTCCCTCCAAAAGGAACAGCCTGGCCCACTTTGTCTGGAGCATTCTGGCTCTAGAATGTGCAGAGACCTGTTACTTAAATCCAGGGGTGGCACTGGGCAAACGCTACTAGCTTTATGTGCCAGCTTCCTCTCAGCTAGATAGGAGGGAGTGCCATCTCCTCCCGGGGTGTGCGGGCACCTTGAGTTTGGGACTAAATGGTCCTGAGAACATGCCTGGCTTATTAAGGCATCCAATCAGCATAATTCTTCATCCCCCACCTCCGCACCCCCTACCCACATCAGAATAGTAGCAATAATGATAATAATGATCAGATCTCCTACCATTTATTGAGGACCTGATGTGTCATGTGGCTAACTAAAATGATTAATCCTCTGACAGCTGGGATGTTCCCCACTCATTTTGCAGATAAGGAAACTGAGAGATGTAGGGACTCGATTCTCCCATCTGTGTAAGGGAAGAGCCAGTGTTTGCAAGCAGAAGCATCACTGCCGAACCTTCTGGAAGTTCCCACACTGGAGTTCTTCCTCGCGAGGAGGCCTCTGTGCATACGTCCTAAACACACTGGCGCGAGGTGTGTGTGTGCATGCGAGTGGTGTGCCTGTTACCACTCGGAGGAGTACGTGCCTACGTGTCAGACGCTCAAAAATACCCTTGTTTCCCACCAGGAGATGCTCCATAGCTGGTAGAATCCAAGCCCTGCCCAGGTTCCCTGTTGCCTGGTAGAGGTTGCCCTTTCAGAACAGAGAGAGCCAGGTGGTCCTTGGGCATCTTCTGCCTCACCTGCCCACTGGGTATCTTGCTCAGCAAACGACTACTCGCTGGAAAGCTTGCGCCTTCCCCTGCAAGCACGCCTCCCCTGGGGTCACTTCCCTGGGGCCCTTCCCTGCCTTCTTAGCACATTGGGCCAGTTGTCCCTTCCTCTCTGACCACGGCCTACTTAGTGTCACCTTTTATGAATACCCGTGTTTCTCCTGTACAGCGATGCTCTGGGCACCAGTCCTTGGGTGCTGTGATCTCTTGTCTGGCCAGGCCCTGACCACACGCTGGGAAGTAGGGGGTGGTCCCATAAGACATGTGAGGATACCACCCTTGGAGAAGGAGCAGACATTAGACATAGTGTTCCAGTAAGTGTGTGCAGAGACTCTGCGTGTGTGCACAAAATAGGTGTGAGCAGGACGTGGGAACAGAGGTGTTCATTGCCTGTGGCTGCTGTACCAAGTCACAGTGTGTTTGGGGCCAGAAACAAAACAAATCTTGCAGGTCTGCAGGTCAGAAGTGCATCTAGAACCAAGGTGTGGCGGGGCTGTGTCCCTCCTCGAGGCACTAAGGGAGACTTTGTCTTTTTACCCTTTTTTTTTTAAGGTTTATTTTTTATGCATACAGAACTGGGTGTACAGGCCGGAGGTTGGGGGCAGTGAGAGGACTGATCAGACAGAGTGGGGAGCAGAACAGGCTCACTGCTGAGGGAGCAGCGAGTGAGACAGGAGAGGTCTGCTGTGCAGCGTGGGTCACCTCTGGGGCTGGGGATCGAACTCACGCTGCAGTGGCTGCCCCTATCTCCACATTACTGTGCTTTAACCCCTTGCACCACCAGGGAGGCCCCTTACCTTTTTTAGATCCTCTTCAACCTCTTCAAGAGGTTGCCTGTGCCTCTTGATGTGTGATGCCTCATCAGGAGTTGCCTCTTCCCACCTCTGCTTCCACTGATGCATCTAACTGTCCGCCCTCTGCTTCCCCAAAGGAGGACCCTTGTGATGTCATTGGGACCACTCTGAAACTTGATCTAACTTAGATCTTCCCACATAGGTTTGCACGGAGATGTGACTTGGAAACAAAGGCTTACCTGGGCCCTGTTTCCCAGCAACTCTACATGTTCAGGGTCAAACCATATAAACCTTCAGGACCTCAGCTTCCTTGTCTTTAAAAGTGGTAGTAAAATTCCGTTTCCTGCTGATACTACCCAGCTGGTCTGAGACTCAAGATAAATAGGGGAGGGATTTATAGCTTGTAAATATTTTAGGTTATTTTGATTTTTTTTTTTTAAAGATTTATTTATTTATTCGTACAGAACTGGGGTACAGGCCAGAGATGCGGAGGGTGAGAGGATTCACCAGAGACAGAGTGGGGAGCAGAACAGGCAGATCGACGAAGTACACTGCTGAGGGGAGCAGTGGGCGGGTCAGGAGAGGTCTGCCGCGCCATGTGGTCTCCTCCGGGGCAGGCGGGAATCGAACTCATGCGGAAGCGGCTTAAGCTTCTTAGTGCTGTGCTTTAACCCGCTGCGCCACCAGGGAGGGCCGGTTATTTTGATTTTTAAAAAGATATTTATGCATATAAGAGCTCTGGTGTAGGCCAGAGGTGAGGAGCAGAACAGGCAGATCCACTGAATTACACTGCCGAGGGGAGCAGGGGTGGGTCAGGAGAGGTCTGCTGCACCATGTGGGTCACCTCCATGGCCGGGGATCAAACTTGTGCTGCAGTGACTGCCAAGAGCTTCATAATGTGCCACCACAATGGACCCTATTTTGATTTTATTTTTATAGGATTGATGATTAGGTTAACTAAGTAATGAGGGAACATTATTAGTGTTATCAGTTACAAAATAATCTTAATCATTTAATATTTTCTCTACCTTCTCTCTCTGCAGGCTAAATAATTTCACTTCTCATATCTTTCTTGGGTTCCCATTTCCCAATCCTTTGCTCACTTCTGTGGCCAGGGCTGGCAGTGACAAAGTAGCAGGAAGAGTCAGGGGCATGGGGTAGCCATAGGACACATCAGGGGCAGAGGTGACAGGATGCCACTCAGGGAAAGGAGCTGAAGAAGATGTTCCATACGCACATTACAAGGCAGGTGTTTTAAAGATTTATTTAATTATGCAGACAAAAACTGTGTTATAGGCCAAAAGTGGGAGGGGTGAGAAGACTGCTCCCTAGAGACAGAGTGGGGAGCCGAACAGGCAGATCTACTGAACCACACTGCTGAAGGAAGCAGTGGGCGTGTCAGGAGAGGTCAGCTGTGCCATGTGGGTCAGCTTGCTGGCTGGGGATCGAACTCGTGCTGCAGTAGCTATGGCTAGCTTCATAGTGCTGTGCTTTAACTCGTTGCGCCACTAAGGACGGCTCAAGGTAGTTGTTCTTTTGTCATTTTACTGATAAGCAGTTTCCAGGTGGTTCATTGACTTTGTCGGGGTCATTCTGCTGGTCGGTGGCTCAGCCATCAGGATCTGGAACCTGTGCTCTCCCACCGTGCCCAGAAACTCCTGAGAATAGGAAGAGGGGGCCTTTGGTGTTCTTTTGCTTCCTGGAAGTGCTTATGGAGTTGACACTTTTTGGGTTAAAAAGAAACAAAAAGGAATTTGACTGATACCCACTGAGGTGTTTTGGGCTTCCCTGTGAGCTGCTCGTCCCAGAGTAGAGCTCCTCGAACATGGATGCTCTTTTGTGGTTTAATTCCAGTACTCTGAAGGTTCCAGTAGGTATGTGATATATTTTAAAACTGAACTGTAGCATCTCTCTCAGTGTCACTTCTATTACAAAAAATGGCTGAGAAATAGCAATGGCTCCCTTTAGCATCATTTCAGGTGGAGAGACTATCTCCGGGAGCAATTCATGGGCTGCATTCTGGGGTCTAAGGGGACACCTTCAAATCTGGCTTCCTACTCTACTGACTAGTAATTCAGGCCGAGGTCAGAGCTCTTCTCTGAGAGGCACATTTCCAAGGTCTGCATCTGATCTAGTTCTAATTCTTGGCAAGCACCTGGAGGCTCACGTTCTGGAATCTGCCAGGATACAGGGTTATATTTTCCCATTTGCTTTCTTTCCTCAGAAAGAAAAGAAAGAAAAAGAAGAGAAAAAAATAAACAGGGCATGGAATTAAAACAGTGTAGCAGGCAGGTGTGTTTTCGTTTGTGGCATCAAAGGCTGCACTATGGACCCCTCTAGCAATTAGGCTTCTTGTTCTTTTCGATCTCCGCTAATATCTTCCACCTTGACATGATTTCTGATGTGACATTTTCTTGTAGAGATGGATGATAAGACACTGACACTCACTGTGCTGTTGAGTGGAAGAGGTAACTGCAGCCCTCACAGCTTAAGAAACCATGGGGAAAATGAGTCATCTTTGCATGATTTATTCCCAAAGCCCATTACAACAAAATGCCCCTGATAATTCAAGTTCATATTAAATTTCTGCCATTCAGAGAAAGGACAATTTGGGCAAATAAGTGCTCATTAAAATTTATTTAGAAGGACTATTTTCCATTAGGGTGTTTCATTATTTAAGAAGAAAATAGAAGCCTATGCAGTAATGCATAATGCTCCCACCAACATGGCATTTCAGATAAATTACATTTGGATAAAGATGAACGTGTTTGGGTTTGGAAGGCTGATTGATTCTAGCAGGTACTGTAGTTGCATAATTATAAGCCAGGTTGAAAGAAGTGGCAAAAAAGAAACACACACACAAATAAGTCCAAAGAAATTCACCAACAGGCTAACAAAATAATATTTCATGCTGCTCTGATTTTTGTTCCTTCTAGAGCTGAGCTTCGGGGCCCTCTTGTCCTAAAGCAGATCCTCGGGCATTACAGTGAACCTGTGGGTGTGGCTAAGGGCTAGCCAGGTAGGTGAATGGGTGAGTAGGGAGCAGTGAGCACCCCGAAGGCTACGGATCTGCCTCGGGGCCCACATTCCATTAATTTTAATTTAAAGCAAGTCTGACATTGGCTAGATTTAGGATTTGGGCCCCAATATGCAGCCCTGGAGTTCAAGTGGACACACGTCCCTCTGAAAGGGTTGTGTTTTCTACAACATCCTTTCACTTGGCTTCCAGACAATTCTCCCAAGGCCCACTTTCTGCATCATGGCCCTTTGCTCAGACACGTGGGCTGACTTAGCTTGCTCCTGCCCCTCCAGTCTCTCCCTTTCTGCCTCCACATCTCCCCCAAGTGGTGTGTTCTGTCATTCGCTGTCCTAGTTTTAGGACAGTTTTGTCCCAGTGTCAGGACCCAGATCCGGGAAGTCATTCATTGCTTCAAGCCTCAATCTCATCATCTATGAAATGGCACTAAAAAATACTTTCTAGGGAAATGTTGGTGGTGAAATGAGGGAAAGGCAAGCAAATTGCTGTTGACTTCGCAAGCATTCGTTAAGCAGCAGTTAATGCGAAGTATGTGACAGTGTTTCCTGGTTCCTGTTCTCATATAGGCATGTGATGGGTGGTCAGTGAATGGTGACGGGCAGTGCTCTACCAGAAAGCCCAAATATTTTCTTTCTTCAGAGCATTGAATGAAATGCTGAGCACCTTTACTCAGATGCATATGTGATCAACATTCATTTAAATTCTAAGTGGGTTAGCTGCTGTAATTTGCAACTTTTGAATGACAAGGGCCAAATCTCATACAAGGAAGGACTTGGTAAAATTCTGATGGATTCCAACCTTAAGTCATTTAGCATATATTAGTAGTAAACCTCATCTGTCCCATTCATCCAGTGATGTCTAACATGATTAAGATAAGAAATATGTGCTTACCCAACTGAAATCGACAGTTGCTAATAAGTTCAAAATTGGTATCATTCACCCTCATGTTCTTTTACAAGTTAACTGCTGACTACCTTGAACTTCAACAAGCATAATCATCAGAACTGGAAAGACCTTTAAGGTAAAGTGAATTTTCATTCTAGACAATCAGTCCTTTCCTTTTCTTCCACATTTTTTTAAGCATCATTAAATCGTGTTAACTTGAGCAATTCTGATTCTTCAGGGAGACAAAATTGAAACTAAGCTTCAGGTGTGCACTTTTTAGAAATATCGGATGAAACAGAAAGAGGAAATCAAGGCACTGAATTTTTCCCAGGATATCCTGGAAAATCTGGAACTCTTAGCCCCATGTTTCTGGTTGAATGCCCTTGTATTTGCATATTGCCATTCTGTGGAGGGACAGTTTGGTGTTCTCTCGTTCTTTTCTTAGAGGCACGCTTGGGGGAAATGATGGACATATTCCAGGACCTGTCCTAGAGGGAAGATGAGTGACACATTGTCAGTCATGGTGCTTGGGCACAGAGCATTCTCATACACCTCTATCTTCAGAAGCTTACGTACTGCTAACCAGTGTGTTTTCATTTTAAAGCTTTACCTTGGGGACTCACATTGAGTTTTATTATTATAGGAGCTGCTCACTGCACATTATTATTATTTTTTCATTCTTGTGTACTTGCTACTTTTAATTCATTGTAGATCTGGACATTTATTCTCAGTGCTCAATTTTGATCTCACTGTGAGTGTGGGCACATGGGAAATTGATACAACAGATGGGTATATGTTTTAATTGTAATGAGTTTTTTTCCTTCAGTTCTGAGATTTTTCTAAGAATATATCTTACAAATGTGTGGGTGGAAAGAGAAATGCAGATGTGGGCATTGTTTGCTGCAAAATTATTGGGAAAACTTAGTAGAGATAAACTTAGTAGTGCTCACATTAAACCGTATTGTTGTCTTACCTAGTTATATATGCTTTAAATTCACGTTAAAAAAGAGCAGTACATTTGTGTGTAGAGGTTTTAAGGATATTGTTATATTGATGGAGAAAGCTATTAGTTCCTTAGGAAAAAAAGCTACTTTAAAAATACCTGAACATCTAAGACACCCAGTTCCAGTGCCATACAAGCAAGGCCATGTGGATAAGTGTGTTAGTACAAAATTGATAGCAACTCAGTTGAAAATGGCATTCACCAAGAACAAAATAATCTTGCTATTTTAACTGCCACCCAGGATGAAAGTTAACACTGTTTAGAGGAAGATAATATTTTAGGAAGTTTATTTATAATACCCAATATGCAACAAAAGTTATCCTGCATGGAAGGAAGCAGAAAGAATTCTGTAAAATAATGGATTAAACAGTCAACAGAAACAGACCTAGAGATGATACAGAGTTGATAGATGAGGGCTTCCCCAAAAGTTTCATAATATAAGAAATAAAGAGGGGGAAAAATAAAATGAGTGCAAGATTGAAAATTTCAAATGAGACTGGTGATCTGTAGCTAGAACTAAGGAAATGTGCTAGAAGTAAATCTTCGAAATAAGGAACTTAATAGATGGGGTTAGCTGTAGAACTAACACAAGAGAAGGCAGGGTTAGTCATTTGAAGAATTACCACAGCAAAGATCAATGTACATGATGAATAAACAATGAAAAATAGCAATGAACAAAAAAGAAATGTGAAGGGCCTCCCTGGTGGTGCAAGGGGTTAAGTTTCAGCACTGTGAAGCTGTTGGCAGTCACTGCATCATGATCCCTGACCAGGGAGGTGACACACACGGCACAGCAGACCTCTCCTGTCTTACCCGCTATTCCCCTCAGTAGTGCATTTCAGTCAGTCTGCCTGTTTTGCTCCCCACTCTGTCTTGGTGAATCCTCTCATCATCACCCTTCACCTCCACTGCACTTCTGGCCTACACTTCAGCTCTTGTATGCATAAATAAATAAACTAAATCTTTAGAGGGCCCTCCCTGGTGGTGCAACCGGTTATAGCGCAGCGCTATGCAGCTGTCCGCCCCCTGCTTCAGGATGAGTTCGATCCTGGGCCAGGGAGGTGATTCACATAATGCAACAGACTTCTCCTATCTTACCCTCAGCAGTGTTCTTTGTTAGTCTTCCTTTTCTGCTCCCCACTCTGTCCCTGGTGAATCCTCTCACCGTCCCTACACCTCTGGGCCTGTACCCCAGTTCTGTATGCATAAATAAAAGAAATCTTAAAAAAATAAATCTTTAGAAAAAATAGAAATGTGGAACATTGTCAAGTCCAGTGTCTCTATTGTTAGAAAACCAGAGAGAAGAGTCATACAGAGACGGCATTTGAAGAAGATAGAGCCATGGTTTTTCAACATCTGATGATAATGTTTCATTGATCAACAACCACAACTAACACCAAACAGATAACTACAGAGTATACCACCCAGCCACCTTATTTTCAAACTGCCAAACACCAGGAATAAAAAGAAAATCTTAACAGACTAAGGAGAAAAAAGACATTACTTTCAAGGTGCAAATATAAAAATGGTGGCTCACTTCTTAAAATGTCTGGTCACAATAAGAAAATCAATGGGGTACTTAAACTATTGAAAGGGGAAAAACATCCTACAAACGTGAAATGTTGTTTCTAGAAAATAATTTTTGAAAATAAGGACAAATAAAGATTAACCAGTTCAAAATATTTCAGTTACAATATTTGCTGGAAAGTGTAGCAGTAGTAGGTTTGTCTGCTCTAAAAATACTAAAGGGAATTCCTTGCTAAAGTAAAATATCCTGGGCCTCCATGGTGGCCTAGGAGTTAAGTCTCAGCATTATGGACACTGAGGCCTGAGTTTGATCCCAGCCAGAGAGCTGACCCAAATGTGGCTCTGCTCCTTTCCCTGGGCTGCTCCCCTCCACAGAGTATCTCAGTGGATTCCCCTGTTCATTCCCCTCCCTGTCTCTGTGAATCCTCTCACTGGCAACTCCCTGCCTCACCACCACCACCACCACCACCACCACACCTTTGGCCTACATAGTTTTTAACAAAAATTGAAAATAAAAGAAAGGAACATATTCCTGATAGAAGCAAGTGTGGGAATAAAATTTATCCTGAAAATAGCAACAAATCCTTCATGCATAATTCAGCGTAAATAGAAGGAATAATTTAAGGTTTACTCTAATGGATTAAGGATAATTATAGCTTGTAATTTTAAGGATAAGTTAATAAATTTACTAAAATTAATAAAAAGTAGAACCAAAAAATAAAGGGTTATAGAATTTAGTAAAAGGAAGTATGTGATAAAGTCAACAGACATCAGGCAGGCAGACTTACCCCCTCCCCTGGGCTGCGGGTTTGCCAGACTACTCTGCATTGTCATTGCTTCTCTCAGATGAGCTTTAGGGTTTGTTTTTATTTTATTTTATTTATTTATTTTATTTTTTATCTCCTTGTGTTTCTGTTTGGGTAATTTATTTCTGACTTTCCCCACTAATTGGTTATCACAAGGCCTGTGAGGAATTCATCAAAGACTTTCTGAATTTTCACTCCTGAGCATCAGTATTTAATTTTTTCTTTGTTTGTTTTTTAAATATTTATTTATTTGTGCATACGGAACTGGGGTACAGTCCAGAGGCTCAGGGGCGGTGAGAGGCTTCACCAGAGACATAGTAGGGGACAGAACAGGCAGATCGAGGAAGTACACTGCTGAGGGGAGCAGAGGGTGGGTCAGGAGAGGTCTGCCACACCATGTGGTCGCCTCCGGGGCAGGCCTCCGGGGCAGGCCTCCGGGGCAGGCCTCCGGGGCAGGCCTCCGGGGCAGGCCTCCGGGGCAGGCGGGAATCGAACTCATGTGGAAGCAGCTTTCGATTCTCAGTGCTGTGCTTCAACCCGCTGCGCCACCAGGGAGGGCCCTATTTAATGTTTTTTTATATTGTTCTTTTCTCTGTTGAAATAATTTATTAGTACCTGTTTTCCAACTTGTCCACTACAGACTATTAAATTAATCATGTGTGTATATATGTACGTGTGCCCGTGTACCTGTGTTTCTCCTTTGTGTATGTGCATGTATATATCATATATGTAGATGTGTGTGTTTTGGGGGTTACCCTTGTCTGTCTGCATAACTGAATCACTATCTCAGAACATAGCTTTGTTGATTGTCTTGACACGTTTTTAAAAAGCCTTTTTGTATATGAAAGTAGGCTGTGAATGACAGTGGAGATTAAGACAAATAATATTTATGGCTAGAAATGGATAACTCTTCCAGTCAGTTTTTGGTATGTGGGCTCCAGTCCATCTAGTCTCTTGTTGGTCAATAGTTGATCATTCTGGTAGTTGTGATCACTAGCCTGGTGAGGGCTCTCTTGGGTTTCTGCTGTTTGCTTTTTAAAGGTCAATCTTAGGCAGGTGTATGTATCTCCAAGGTGATTTTTTTTCCCACTTAATTTTAATGTCTTTGGATTATATTTCCAACCTATGTCTCTGGATATATTTATCTGCATGGGAAAGCAATTCAGTAAGACAGGCTCTTAGTCTTGCTACCTTAGTGGCTATTCTTACTTAAAATGTGCCTGATCCTACCTGATTGCCATCTAAATCATTTTTAGCAAGTTCAGCTCTCAGGTTATGTGCTGACCAAAAGCATAAGAGAGGAAGCAATTTTGTATCCTTTGGAAAACTTCGGAGGCCAAAGACAATCAAATGAATATGTGTTCATAATCAGATTCAGATTTTACATTTTTATACCCTTTGGCACAGCAATTCCACTTCTAGAAATTAGTCCTAAGGAAATAATTACACAAGTGGACAAAGATATTTCATAAAGATGGCAGATACAGTGATACTTCTAATCTTGAAGAATTGGAGACCACTAAATGTCTGGCCAAAAGCAATTTGCTAAATGAATTATTATATGAGACACTATGTGCTCAAGAGAGATGTAGCCACCAAGCTGAGGGAATATATGTTCAATGACCATAAACCCTAAAATCTAATGTTCTTAGAGCCAGCTGTGTTTGGACAGCTCCATAAACATTTACCACACTGATAAGGGTTTAAGATCTAGCTAATGGGGTCACGAAACAGAGGATTGCAAATTTATGTTCTCAAATATTTTAGGACTTAAAGGTGAGTATCAACATAAACCAACAGAAATGAAGAAGAAAAATAATTTCAAAGGAATGCTATACAAAATGAAAGCAGACATAAAGCAAAAATGTTGGATAGGAAACATAAAATGGTAGCAGATACTTCCAGTTCCACCCAAAATCCATTCCTACCCTCTTTCTTAGTAATAGAACTTTACTTGTTTTTTCTCCAGATGGAAACCCATACTCCTAGGTCTCCTTTGCCTCATGCTGTGGTTCTGTGACTGATTTATGACAGATGATACAGAAACAAAATATGGTCAGGTATGTCTGGGAAGCCTAATCAGAGGGGTTGAATTCGTGGTGAAGGGATCCTATGATCTTTCCCTTCTGCCTGGTGCTCACCAGACATAGGAGTCTGCTTGTTAGTGTTCCTGCAGGTCCCACAAATGCTGGGGATCACAGGGATGGAGGCCAGGCAGTGGCTTCAAGAGCATGAAGACTCACCTGGGTTCCCAAGGATACCAGGACGCTGACAGACCAGCCTCAGGTCTCCAGGGACCTCTGACCCAGAGACATCTTTTTTGGCAATATATGGCATGGCTCCTGTTATATGATTTATTTTTTGAAAAGAATAATAAAATAAGAGACCTTTTGCAATCTTTCAAAGAAAGGATGGGGTGGGGAGGAAGAGGAAGAAGAGGTAGGGAGGAAGGCAGGGGAGGGGCAGAGAGAGGGGCATTTTTAACAATGAGATATAATCTTCAGTTACAGGAAAGCTTGACGATTTATATTAAAGCAGGTTGTACAAACTCATGAAAATAAAATTGGAAACTCTGAGAGAAATGGAGAATTTTTTATCAAAATATAAAATACCCCATCCAACCCAAAAGGAGATAGAAAGTTTTAACAGGCCAATAACAAACTGCCAAATTTGGTGGCAGGCACAAAGGTTTTATTGCTGAATTTAATCTAAATGCATATATCATATTATTTCTGTGATTTAAATAATTCCAGTCCACAGAAAAAGATGAAAGACCCCAATTCATTGTATGAAATATCATAAAGATAGCACACAAAAGAAAATTACATGAATTCCAATTACAAATATAGAAGCAGATATTTCAAATAAACTATTAGAAGTCTGAATGCAGCTATCCACTTATAAAATTATGATATAAACAAATGGGATTAATTTCAATAGTGCAAGGGCTTCAGGAATGGAACTTTATCAACATATTTCATTGTAACAACTAACGGATATCAATAGATGTTGAAAAGCTATGCAATAAAATATAGAGCTGTTGTAAAGGCTATACAGAAGGTAGGAATAGCAGGAAACCTAAACAAACAAATGCTATTTACTAAAAGTAGCAAACTATTTTAAAAGGGTAAAATATTAAGGCCATTTACTATTGAAAAATAAATAGGAATCTGTCATTACTTTGATTTATCTTGGAACAGCAGCTAATGCAATATGAACACAAAAATTAAATATTTACAAAAAGTGTTAAAGAGATGATGATATGATTTAAAGTTAAAAAGTCAAACTCTCTCATGAACAATGAAAATTAGAAACAGAATTTGAGATAGATAAAAATCATTAATAAAATATACAGAATTGCTTTTCTTGATATTTGCAGCACTAATGAAAAATAAAAACAGGAAAATCCCATTCAGAATTTTAACAGACATAAAATTCCTAGTAATTAATATAACCAGGAAATCTGTGCAATGAAAACCATAATGAAACAGACTTTAAAAAAAGAATACCCTAACAGGGCTTCCTGGTAGCTCACGGGGTTATGTCTCAGCATTATGAAGCTTTCTTTGTTATCCATAGCCACTGCAGCATGACTTCGATCCCCGACCAGGGGACTTCCTGTCTTGCCCACTGCTGCTCTCAGCAGTGTGTTTCAGTAGATCCACCTGTTCTTCTCCCTACTTTGTCTCTTGTGAGTCTACTTACCACACCTAAGCCCCCTCCCACACACCTCTGGTTTGTACCCCAGTTCTTGTATGCATAAGTAAATAAAGCTTTTTTTTTTTAATGCTCTAAGAAAACTGAGGAAGGCAACCTACAGAATGTAAGAAAATATGTGCAGACCAAATTGATAAGGGGTTAATAGGCAAACTATATAAAGAACTCATACAACCAAGTAGCCAAAAAAGCAAATCATCAGATTAAGAAATGGGCAAGAGATCTGAAGAGTTTTGTAAAAAAAACTCCTACAAGTGGCCACCAGGGCTACGAAGAGGTGCTAAACATCACTGCCTGTCAGGGAGTTGAGAATCAGAAGCGCATACCTGTCAGGATGACAGCGCTAGGAAGTAAAATCTACCAGCTGTTGGCAAGAAATTGTCAAAAAGGGTCTCCTTGCACATTCTTGGTGGGAATGTAATGGCATAGAGCTTCCTCAAGAGAATTGTTTGATCTGATATGCAGGCTGAGTGTCATACTTTGAGGTCCCCCTTCTCGTGGGTCATGGAGGTTCAGAGGAGGAGGAGGGCTTACATTTAAAGGGCCTCCAGGAAACTTGACAGGGAAAGGGGGAGAATTGAGCTTTGTGTGTGGTCTCGGACAGAAAGCATCTTTCCTCCTCTTGACCTTTCTGTGATGCTGCTGGCTCCACGATTTATGGTCAGTCATTCTGGGAGGTGGAAGTGGCTCTTCATAAACATTTATCCTCACTTTGGGTGAGAACAAACCCATCTACTTCAGTCTGCTGGTTTTGGATATTCTTGAAATATCCAAATATCTTTGGAAAAGTCAACATTCTTTTCCTGAAAAGGAGATGAACAATTCCAGCAGCCCAAGCCACCAGGGACAGAACTCTCATCCAACAGAGTGTGTTCATGGACTTAACTGTGAACCATGAAGTGTCTCTTTGTCAGAAGAAACTGGGAAGACTTGGTAATAACTTTTTTTTTTTTTTGTAATGCATACCAGAACTGGGGCACAGGCCAGAGACAGAGTGGGGAGCAGAACAGGCAGATCTACTGAAATACACTGCTGATAGAAGCAGTAGGCGGGCCAGGAGAGGGCCCCCAAGCCATGTGGGTCAACCCCCTGGCCGGGGAAGGAACCCTTGCTGCAGTGGCTGTGGACAGCCTCCATAGTGCTTCGATTCAACCAGCTAAGCCACCAGGGAGGGCCCTGTAATGACTTTTTTCAATGAAGCTGTGCTGAGTGAGTCTTACAAAGGGTTACAGTCTGCAGGAATTGCCTCTGAATTGCTTGCCATGGTGGAGTGGCGAATGGAGCTGGGCTGGGAGCATCTTTTGTAAGACATCAGGAAGCTTCCACAGAGTGGGTGGTGGTGCTACAGTGGCAGCATGACCTTTGGAGAAATCGTCTTTTATGTCACCTTTGCAGTTGGCTTTATTGTGTCCTCTCATCACAACCTGGTTAATGGCAGGCCTGATATTTAATACCTCGGAGGAAAGGTGTAGAATGTCTCTGACATTTTTAGAAAATCAGAGTTGTGATCACTAGTTTTTTTAGTCTCACTGTGCTTAAAATACAGTATAAAACCCATAGAACAGCTGTAGGCTGGCTTAGTGCAGCCCTACTATCTTCCGTTGTGGGTCCTAGGTTGACTCTCCTTGGGGTACACCTGGTTTAGGATCATCTTTTCAAGTGCAAATCGTGTCTAAATACTTACCCATAATTTTTTTATTGGACCAAAAACTATTTTCCAAAAATATTATCCAAGGAGAAACAACCTAACAAGCCAGTTTAAATGAAAACCCAACCAATCTACCTTTTTCCTTTTTTTTTTTGTTTACTATTCTAGAAACACCTGACATGAAATTACCACATTGGCCATTTTTAAGTGTCCGGTTCTGTGGTCTCAGGTCTTCAGGCTACAGAGCCCTAGAACTTTGTTATTTCGTAACACTGGAACTATAGCCATTATATGTACCTTCCCTGTGTCTGCCACGCCAATCCTTCTGATTCTATGAATTTGACTCTCTTAGGTGCTTTATATGAGTCAGTCATGTAGGATTTGTCTATTTGCACCTGGCTTATTTTGCTTAGTAGGAAGGTTGCAAGGGTCATCCACATGGTAGGCTGGCAGTATTTTCTTTTTTGAGACAGCGTAATATTTCACTGTATTTACACACCATGTGTTCTTTATCCTGTTACCTGTTGGTGGACATTTGGGTGGTTCCCATCTCTTGGCTGTTGTGAATAAATCGGTGATAAATATAAATGCAAATAATTCTTTATGATTTTGCTTTGAGCCACTTGGATATCTACCTTAAAGGGGGCTTGCTGGATCCTCTGGTAATTCTCTTTTTGATTTCCTGAGGAGCCTTCATGCTGTTTTCCGTAATGGCTGCAGCATTTTACATTCCCACCAGCAGTGCAGGAGGAGACCAGAGTGTCTGCAACTTTGCAGACACTGTATTTTCTGTTCTTTTGTTACTGGTACTCCTGGTGGGTGTGAGGTCATATCTCACTATGGCTTGGGTTTACATTTTCCTAATGACGTAGTGATGTAGAGCAGTTTTTCAAGTGCCTATTGGTCATTTGTCTTCTTTGGAGAAATATCTAATCAAGGTCTCTGCCCATTTTTAATCAACATATGTTTTTCCCAGTCATAGAAGGTTTTTATCTATTCTGAATTTTAACCCCTTATTAGCTATATAACCTGGAAC
Organism: Condylura cristata; assembly: GCF_000260355.1. NCBI lineage: Eukaryota > Metazoa > Chordata > Mammalia > Eulipotyphla > Talpidae > Condylura > Condylura cristata. Next base: position 9,772,223 of record NW_004567129.1, read on the forward strand.
TATTGTTTCCCATTCCATTGGTTACCTTTTTGTTCATTGCTTCTTTGATATTAAGGATTATTTTACTAGGGGCCCTCCCTGGTGATGCAACAGGTTAAAACGCACAGCACCATGGAAGCTATTGCAGCCTATGTGGCACGAATTCGATCCCAGGCAAGACTCGCTGCTTAGCACAGAGCTTGCAGAACTTCTGCATGGCTGGAAATTTCTAGAAGAGACAAGAGGGCATGCCAGAATACATCTGAGGTTGTCAGCAGAGGTACAGTGCCTTGCTGTGTCTTCTTCATCCTTCTCTTCAGAAATAATCTGATTTTGTGCCAGGAGCTGGGGTTGGGACGAGAGGGGTGAGAGGCATGGCGCTGCTCATCTCCTCATTTTTACATTTTACAGAATTAGGGATGGAAGTTCCAAAAGTAAAGAAATGAACCAGGAAACTCTTCCAGTAGTTGGCTAGACTAGGATTCCCATTCATGGCTGTCTGACCGCAATTCCTCAGGAAAACCTCCTTGGGAGAGAAATCAGGACTTGAGACGGGCGCTGGGCGTCTAACCCCGGTGCCCCCTTGGCTCTTTCCCTGTGCAGTCCTCTTCCCTCCCTCCAGGTTCGTTTCTTTCTCACCTCTGCTCCTCCCCCTGATGGGCCACTCTCCCTCTGTCCCCTAGTTTACTTCTAAGCCAGCCTAGATTCGAATGCAGGAATGATACAAGCACAGCCATATTTACCTTTCTCTGGGCTCCAGGGGGAATTAGGCATAGCTAAGCAGGGACTGACTGAGCTGATAGATGATTTTTGCCGAGTAGCCAACATATATATCCTTGGCTCGGGGCTTCTTTTCTTCTGTCTATAAAATGAGGATTAGTGAAACTCGCCTCCCAGTGAGAACTTCTACTCTCAAGATTGATAAAAACTCAGTGGGGGCAGCACAGATGTTTCAAAGAGCAACATCGTAGGGCATCCCTGCAGTTTTCAATTAGAGGTTACAGAGAATGTAGCTATCAACGCCAACAAAAAAATCTCTGCACGTCCACTTGAGAGTTGAGGTAGCTGGCCTGGGAAACTAGTGGGATATTGACTAGTTATTATCGGGAAAAACGCCATCTCTTATTTTGCTCTCCTTAATAAGAGGTTTCAGCAGATGATGAAATGAGAACTAGATTCAAAGTGTTGCTTTCGAAGGCCTCCAGCTAAGAAAAGGATGACCTTGAATTTGCATCCAAACTGGTGATCACGGTGAGTTTTTGGCAGGAAGATCCCCCCCCCCCATTTGTTAATTTTGGATTTGGTTTTGGTTCTGTGCTAAGATTGAAGAAGGGAAGGAAATGCAGGAGAGTGAATAAATGTTTGATATTTCTCTTTGGAGTTTGCCCTTTTTCTTCCTTCCCTTTAAGCTGTAAGTGACTGCTGGTGGAGAGAACACTTCAGGACCTATGGTGACAGATGTCTGCTTTGCTGGCCGTTCTTTGCTTGACAAAGATGGAGCAGACCTGAGGAGCGAAGAATATTTTTCTCTAACCAATCCAGAATTGAGAGCCCTAATAACAGCTTTGAAGGGAAGGGGGATCTTCTCTGGACAGGGATTCTGTGGCAGTTGAAAAATGTTTGTTCTTTTCTTAAAGTAGATGGGCCAGATAGTATCTGGACCACGTGGGTCTTATGCAAATAATCTTAACAACGGGCATTCCTGTGTCTCTTAGGGTGTTCAGTATTCTCACTTTTAAACTAATTAATATACACACCCAGCTGTTACAGCACACTGTGTACTGGAAGAAAATAACTTATCAAAATATTCCCAAGTTCTATTTAAAAAAAAGGAAGAGGACATCTTGGGGAGATTTAATTTTTTTTAGGAGAGATTTGTTTGCTTTCTTGCCTATAGTTAGAAAGTTGTTATTTGTGAAATCGAGAAACTTAGGATTTTCTCTCTTGCATAAAAACCCTTGCTTTAAATGTGAAGCAGCCAGTGTGTAGACCATTTTTTCTAAATAAAAATGACAGATCATAAAAATTATACCCTTACAACCACTGAGATTTCCTATAACTTAATTTCTTAAGAACAGTTTGCATTATTTTTGTCTGTCTCCTTCTTAGAGGATCCTTCTCTCATTCAAGGGTAATGGTTGCCAGCCGAGAAATGATCAAGTTGTAATAGAGCCAAGTGTTTTTTTTTTTTTGAGAATAAGCGTCATAAAGGATCCTGACCTGTGTCCACAACCAGGGGGGCAGTCCCAGGCCGTGATTCAGAAGGGTTGGGGTCCAAAGGGGGTTTAAAGGCTCAGGCAGGGAGGTAGTCTAAGCTTACATCATTCATTTGAAATTTGGGTTGGTTGACAGGAGTCTTCAGGCAGAATGTTGAATGTGGCACCTTGGCAACAATCAGCTCATGATCTTTCTATTTCTGTCTTAATTATCCATAAGGAGAGATCAGGCTATTGATGTTCCTTCAGAGTCATTGAAAGGGAGAGATCAGTGAAGGCATGTTCATTTGTAATTGCAGATAGGGAGCTGAGTGAGACTGCTGAGTCAGGCTGCTTATGTTTTACCTACATGTTTCATCATGGCAGCTTAGAAACAAGAATAAGTGGTTCAAAAATCTATCCCCCAAAGTGTATAGATGGGGAGGTGTTTTGAAAACACGAAGTCATGGGGAGTATGAGAATATTGCACCATCTAATAAATGATAGAAATCTGTATGTGTTTTTTAAAGATTTTATTTATTTATGCATATGAGAGCTTGGGTGTAAGCCAGAGGTATGCGGTAGGGTGTGTGTGTGTGAGAGAGGATTCACCAGAGATAGAGTGGGGAATAGAACAGGCAAATTGACTGAAATCCACTGCTGATGCAAGCAGCAGGCAAGAAAGGAAAACTCTTGCTGTGCCATGTGAGTCAACGTCCTGGCCAGGGGTTGAACTTGTGTTGCAGTGGCTGCTGATAGCTTCACAGTGCTGAGACTTACCCCCTGTGCCACTAGGGAGGCCCTGTAACAGTTAATTTTATATAATAAAACAGGATAGGAATTGTAAAGAACCAAGTGACATTTCTGGAGTTGGAAAATGCTAACGTGAAAAATCCATTGAATGTGTGAAGAATAGCAGGCATGAGATGGCCAAATACTGGATAAGAAAATACAAGGGTAGAGTAATAGAATTTATCTGAGTAGAGACTTTTGAGATGTTAGTAAGCAGCCATGGCATCCTGAAAGAGGAGAGAAGGTGAGATGAATAGAAAACATTTGAATAAAATAGAGCTGGTGTCTTCCCAAGTTTGAGAAAAACTTAAATTTTTAACTACTTAGGTAATAGGTGACAGTCTTTTATTTATTATTTTTGATAGTCTTTCAAACAGAGAGTTATATAATACAGTCCAGCTGTTCCACTCCAAGGACCTAAATGTATGTCCACACAGAGACTTGCACATTATTCAGAACTGAAATCTGTACATCATCCAGATGCTCTCTTGTTGAAGGGATGCACAAAATGTGGTCGATCTGTACACTGTAATGATTCTGCTATCAAAAGGAACAAACTACTGAAGTGTGTCAGTGCGGACAAACCCCAAAAACATTATTCTAAGTGAAGATACATGAGATTACATGTTGCCTGGCTCCATGTACTTGGAGTTTCTAGAGAATGCCCAACTGTGGAAACATAGAACAGTTGTTTCCTGGAGCTGGTGAAGAGGCAGGGACTGAGTAAAAATGGGAATGAGGAAACTGTTTTTTTTTTTTTAAAGAAAAAAGTTTTATTTTGTCACAATTTATAGAAAAGTTACCTAGTAGAGTTTCCATACAGTACATAGTGCAGAATTATCTCACCTTGTTTTCCCTAATGTTAACATCTTTATACATTAACAGAATTTGTCAAAACTAAGAGGCTGACATTGAAATGTTAATGCTACATTCTGTAGTTTTTTGATTTCCCCAGGTTTTTTGAAAGTGTCTTTTATTATTTTATATATTCTTTACATCAGTCTTCATTTTTATACAATGCATGCTTTATGATCTTGAGTGTAATCCCCATGAAATTCCCACCACCAGTTCGCTTGTGCACCATCACCTAAGTCCCTTGTGTTCTTCCCACCCCTCTTTTGATCTTGCTACCTCCTCCCCTCCCTGCTCTGCCCCTCCACCTCCCACCCCCCTGCAGAGTGTCTCTGGTTTGTAGTTGCCTGTTGATTTTGGTTTTAACTTTAATTACTTCCCCCTACTTTCCTCCCCTTAACTTCCGCATGAGGGAAGTTTTTTACATCTTTTGTAACTGTCCACATTTACTAAAATTTACTAAACTCTGTACAGAAAGTGGGTTCATTTTATCACATGGAAGTGGTACCTCAACAATGCCTGGTTGGTAGAAGCTAACCAGTGTCCTCTCAGACAGGTATGCTGAGAGGTGTACATCATGGCCGCCAGTATCCCTGAGAGATTTGCCTTCTGAAAATAACTTCTTTCAGAGGTCAAACTTCTTTACCTTTGAATAATCTCAATATTTATGTCTATTGGTTAGCTAGGAGTATATCTACTATCTCCATGTCTAAAATATGTGGAGTTTGGTTTTGTGTGTGTGTGTGTGTGTGTAGTGTTAAGACTGGAAGAAGTAGTGCCTCAAAATCTGGCACTTCTGCTCAGTTTTTTTTTTTCTTTTAAAGATTTATTTATTTATGCATATATGAACTGTGGTGCAGGCCAGAGGTGCAAGGGGTGAGAGGATTCACCAGAGACAGTGAGGAGCAGAACAGGTAGATATGCTGAAATACACTACTGAGGGGAGCAGTGGGCAAGACAAGAGGTCTGTTGTACCATGTGGATCAGCAACCTGGCCAGAAATTGAACAGTGGCTGTGGCTAGCTTGATAGCACTCAGTTTAACCCCTTTGCTACCAGGGACCCCTGTTTACAGGGACCTTGGTTATGGAATTGGCATCCTAAAATGATAGGTTCCTGGAAGGCGTTGTTGAAGATAACCTCTCGCCCTGCTGAATTCCTTCTCATTCTAGCAGATTCTGGACAGAATGATACACCACTGGGGGAATACAGACTTGCATGCTTTTCCACTGGACTCTCACTTGGTAACAGTTTTCTTCCAGATCAGGAAAAAGAATAATCCACAGAACAAAATTGACATGCTGTTGAGGCTGTAATTTAAAAGGGGCTGAAGTCTTTGAACCTCCAGCTTCTCTTGCCAGGCTGTTTTTCAGCTGGACTCTTAGCATGAAGACTCAAGGTTTCATTCAGAGGAATGAGCTGCATAGGGCACTCTGAAGACCAGAGTAGAGCCAGGGAGAGACTTCATCAGACTTTGTCAGTTTCATCATAATCCAAATAAACTCAGTTCCCAAGGAAAGAGACCGTACGGTGCCTGTCCCAGATTAATTCATGCAATTACCCCTTTCAGGAAAATAAATCACTTTCTTATTCAAGCCCTGCACAGATGGGAGCTGGAACAGCGCCTCTCCAACCTGAGGAGGTCACAGCCAGATCTGGTTGAAAGGCAGCTGTCGCACCAGCAGGTCTGGGGTGGGGCTTCTTGCTCACAGTTTGAGTAGCAAGGAACCAGAGGGTTTTGTCAGTTTTGGCATAGAACACACAATTGATTGGAAGAGTAACTCAGGAAGAAATTATTTCCTTTTGCATTAATATTCTCTTCACTTCATCCAGAGATAATGAGATTTTTGTGGAACTCAAGGAGCCAGAGAGTAATTGGATTATTGTTTTTGAAGACTTCAGAAAGAAACATCTGTTTGCACTTGGCCAATGGGCTAATCAAGATCTCAAGTGATGTTGCAGAGGCTTTTACACTGAGTCATTCAACCCTGGTGTCATGGAGGGTGCTTCTGATTGAGGCTCGCATCCGGAAGGAGCAGTCTCTAAAAAGAGAAAACTTCCTTACCTTCCTTATTCTTTATTACTTTCCAGCAATATTTGTATTGTTCCCGTGAGACAAGAGGAAGTCATCTGGGCAGTCATCTCCAAAGCAGATGTCCCAGGGATTCTCCTCAAAATACACAAAAGAGTCCTCTGGGTTTTGAGAGAAGAGATTAGAATTTCCATACTTTCTGAAGTGCAAGAGCAGAAAAATAAACTTTACACTCACCCACTGGAATTTCATTAGGTGCAGAATGTCACCTTCAATGTGTAGCATTGTTGGGTATTGCAGAATGAAAAGAAGTTGGGCAACCAGTGAAAGAGTTCAACTTATTTGATAGATAGATAGATAAATAGATATAATATTTTACATGTAATATATCATCCTTGCTCTTGTATACCCCTGGAAATGGAGAATAGGGGTAAAAAAGTAACTGGCCCACAGTTACTGTCTGACGAATGGATACCAGTCACAAGACACATCTTGATTTCAAAGGATATGAAAACCGAAGTGGAGGGTAACTATATTGCTTGACATTTCTAAAGAAGCCCCAAAGGGAAAAAGGAGCTGCTCTAATGCATTGATTTTGCCTCAGAAGGTCTGTGGCTTTGCAGTTGTTAATTTGCACCTCTTTTGCTGATGGTGTTCAGATAATTTGCACCCTGCTAAGTTTGCTCAGTTAAACCCTATGGATTCATATTCTCTCTTTGTGTGTCTGTCTTTGTGACTCTCATTCTCTCTTGCCCCTTCACTTTTTAACAAAAGGACTTTTTCAGCCACAGGGCCCATTCCTGTGCTTACAGTTTATGACTTGAGCACAGCAGAGGCTCACATGGGGGTGTGATAAGAAAGCAGACATCTGCTATGGTCTTTATTGGGGATGCTTGTTTTGAGTAGAAGGTCATCCCAATATTAACTAGGCCTGCAGGGAGGGGGAAAACATGTAAAAGAAAACAAACAAATGTTCTTTCTATGAAACAGTAAAATATTAAGAATAATAGTGTAAAATATCAGGAAATGCTTTGTTGCCTTTATAACTGCCTACATAGAGTTTATATCTCTCTCCACTTGGATACAATGCAAAAATACCCTTTGTTCAGTTTCTCATAGAGATGAACAGTATTTTTATTTTATTTTAACTTGTTTCCAATAAACATGGAAAAAAACTAAACATTTTTTACAGTTTCATAAATGGATTGTCATCAACTCATCATAAATAGAAGCATAAGAACTAATAAATGCAGTCGATAGTGAAGCTTGAAATATGAAGTTTAGAATCAGCAGTTCACTCATGTATAAAGTCTATCTTTAAAAATAAATATATTTGTATACAATAATTGTTCTGCATTTGTAGAATTTGATTAGTTGTACATATGCATTATCCTAAAATCCTTAATTTACTAATAGGAAAGAGAGTTTACACTTACCTTATGAAAAGGAACATCCACCCACAGATCTAGCTGATTTTGAAGTACCCCGTTAACCCGTTGCCTTGCCAATCTCTGATCTCAGTATAATGGGAATATTACTTAGCTATATGAAGGAGTAAAATACTAGGTAGATGCTACAAAATAGATAAACCTTGAAAATGTTATGCACAGTGAAAAATCTGATACAAAAACAACTGTTGTATGCACTTATATGAGGCAAGTAGAATAGTCAAATACAGATACAGAAAGGGGAATAGAATGCTGGGGGCAGGAGAAGTGTTAATTTTTCTTGGGGACATTTCCACTTGCGAAGATGAAAACATTCTGCGATGATAGTGATGCTGCTGAACTCTGTGCTAACCCATGACTCAAAGGGTACATTTTGTGTGCGTTTTACTACAATAAAAACATACCAAACACGAAGGCAGTCCTAACAGCCCTTCCTACCCAAACAAACCATCACAGGGAAGTCCTTGTTTGGATTGGTATTGTGGGCAAATGTACCAAATGGGTACCAGTGGCATAAGAGCTTAGAAGTAGCCACATGATTTTGAGGGAGTTGGAAATGACTGAGTTGTGGTATTAACAAAAATTACGGTTGCATTCTAGGCATGAAACAAAAGTATATGTATACTGTCAGCGCTAACACATGTGATTGTGGGTTTCCAGTGCTTTCCTTTGTTTCGCCAATGTAGGTTTTTCAAGTACCCTGTAGATTTTCCTGCAGAGGTATTCAGTGCAGCAATATGTTGTCCTTGATGTATTTACAACCCCAGAAAAGACAGGGAAGCAAGAAGAGTATTTGTTAAATAAATGAAAAGTTAGTTTGAAGTCTAATTTTACAGCTTTTTCCTAGACACTCAGCACTTTTATATTTTTCAGAAATCAAATTTGTATAGAAAAAAACAAATAAACATGGACTTGGAGCCCTATCATCTCTCTGAGTATAACCTTGAACTTTTTAGTACCAGTTCCCCTTAATGGTACTTTGGGGAAGATGAGTATTCTTTCCAAGCTTCTTTAAGAAGTAAATAAGAACAGTGCCAAACATAAGAACCTGCTCACAGCAAATGTTCTGTAAATGTTTATCATTCCGTAAAAGTTTATCTTCTTTTCTCTCTGTTTCACTGTTGATCAAGACATCAGAGGTGTGGGCATGAGGTTGGAAGGCGTAGTGTGGCGTGGTGGGTAAAAATGTGAGTAATAATGAATGCCAGCTGTCAGGAATGGAATCCCAGCTCAGCAATTTGCCAGCTGTGTAACCTCAGGCATGTTTCTCTAATCTCTCATTTTTTTTTTTTTGCAGGAAAATAATGCAGCAGATAAAGTTAAAAATATACTCTCCATTTTTATGCACTGTGAAGTAGAATTTTAGCAGAATTTTCTGTAGGGGTAAGGCACTCTTCTGTAGTAGGACTGCAAAAGAAGGTAATGTATAGGTTAAGTTGCATGTTTTATAAACACCAGCTATCAAAACTCAAAATAAACCCCACCACATTCAGTCATCTGTGCTAGATTGAATTAACATTGTATTCTTTTCACAGAAAATGAAATTACAAAACCATTGCCATTTGAGAAAGCACTCAAAGGGCGTGCAGATTACAAAATAAGTACTTTCTGCATGTGTCTGGGGCACCTAATTAATAAAAATGTCATGTGTTGGATTATATGAAAAAGGTGGTTTTTGGTTTTTGTAGCCTGCTTTTGTTATTTCTCAGCCTAAATAAGTACATGCATGTGTACGTAGGGCTGTATTTGTCATTTTATATTCTTTTCCTTAGTTGGGCTGCATAGTGGTTTCATAGTGGAACCACTTTGTTCCACTATGACTTGTTCATGGGAGTTGATGGGGGAGCTCAGTGCTTCAGGGGCATAGGAGTCAATTCCATTTACAGGGTTGTGCCATCATTCTTGACCCCACCCTCACCCCCTCAGCCTTGAGTTGTGAAAGTAAGTAAATAGAAGAAAAAATTATTTCAGAGCTGCTTTTTAAAGTTCTATTATTGTTTTCACACTTTAGGACTTCTTTTAATGCCATCACTGTGACCAATTCACATGCATTACCTCACTTAATAACCACAACACTATGGGGTACTCACTCTCATTAACTCAAGGTAATATGTGAAGAATGTGAGGTTTGGAAAGGAGAATTCTTATGCATATCTCTAGATTAGAGAACACAGTGCAGGTTTCCCTCGCTCTCTGAAAGCACAGTGTTCCATTCTGCTGGGGAGGAGAGGGAAAGGAGACCAAAATGGGGGTGGGAAGAGAACGACCGACTATGGTGATGGTGCGTGGGTGAAGTGGTGGGAAGTCCACGGGGATTACAACTAAGATGAAAAAAATGTACAAAATGAAGTCTAATGTAAAAAATATATAAAATAAAATAAAAATTAAGAAAGCAGAGTTCTTATGAAAGCGTTTGGAAACAGAAATGGTGTAAAGCAAAGGAGCAATTACCATTTTTTTATATGCAGAAAACTTTGAGCATCCCCAGACCTCCAGAGTAACTGGCCAACTGTATGAAACAACACACATGACCTCACACAGCACTAACATACAGTAAGAGCAGGAGTGACAGGAGAGAGACAAGCCGGTAGGGGAGATACAGGGAGGAAGCTTGGTGGGACCATCTGTGCTGCCTGGGTGTCAGGGGCTCAGGAGGCCCGCAGCAAACACACCCAACCACTGAACACCGTTTTTTGCTTTTCACCTTTTGTAAAAGTGAACATACACAGTTGGCTTTGGTTTTGGCTTTTTTTCTGGTTACTAAACACAGGTACTAGTGTGAGGGACACCTGTTTGTTTCAGACCTTTGAGGAGCAGGATGGGAACAGTGATTAGGAGAAGTCACGGGTTGAGAAGTGGGTGTCCCCAGCCCATGTGAAGGCGCATTTGGGCATGTCCCTGAGGAACCACCTGCTATTTTCTCCTTACTCTTCTGATTGGGTTGATGAATGAAGACTTGGGGGCCTCTGCTGAGACCTTGCAAGCCTACATTTTTCTAGCTGCTAAATAGGGAGACCATGGCACTTTTATAAGTTTTCATTCCTCACCATCAAAGAGGGTCCATTGAGGGAAGGTGTCGGTGTTCTTTTAATTGTTTGCGGTTGTAAGATGAAAAGTGCTGTCTGAAGGCAGTGTGTTTTTTTGCTGTGATTAAAATGATCTTTCTACCTTGTTTCATTAAAAAAAAAATCCTCTAAATGTGAGGGCTCAATTCCCATGACATTTCTATTTAATTAAAATGAGTTGCAAACTAAGAAGGCAGAGTAAATTCATGCTAAATGCAATATTATCATTCTGAGACCCAAATTGAGGTCAGCATATATAAATGATGCAAAACAAGAGAAGGAGAACTTACCTTTTTCTTTGGACAGTAAAAACTTACGTCACAAGTCAAGTGTTTTATTTTCAATTAATTTTTAGATTATCCAATCTTTGCATAACATACATAATATAAACTAAGAACATTTTATGATTTTCAGTCAAAAGAAATATTTTTATAAGCCACATGGCTTATATTAAAAAGCATCAGTGTAAAAAAAGAATGAATTTGATTTGCAGAATGATGTTGAACCAGACCTTTCTGATAATTGAATGTTTTAGACATGGCATTTAATATCTATAATCTCTTCATAGTTCCTTTTCCAGAACTTTTTATAATGGCGTTTTCAAAAATAACACAAACTAGAGAAATTGGACTTTAAAAATCCTGTATGTCAACTTCCATATTTGAGAAATATCAATGTGTCCATTTTTAAATTTATTTCCCTCATATATTCATAGTAGAGCATTTAATTAAAATATGTTTTTGTCATGCTCATTATTTTTAAGGGCTAAATCTAAAGGATGGTTTTCTTGCAATTGAAAAAGAAGAGGGTCTAATGTTCATTAATAGTGATGTTTTGTAAATTTACATAATTTTTTTGCTTAGCGATATTTCATGTGTCAGTATCAACTTGTGTTTGAAATTAGTAAAAGTCATTGTAGATTTATAAAAGACATTTTAAGTTTGAATCCTGGATTCTTTTAACATGTTACCATTTTCAAGATAGCTTTTTCTCATATATACCTACAACTGAGATATAATACTCAATTTGACCAAAATTCAAGTCCCAAGCCTTTAAATAGAGTAAACAATATATTTTTTAACCTTGTAAGTTTTAACCTTTTCCCTCCCTTTACCCATTTCTCCCACTTCCCACTTCACTGCCTCTAGCAACCACAATCTGTTCTCAGTATCTGACTTATTGGATATAATGCCCTCAAGGTCCATTTGTGTTGCCCAAGTGACTAGATGTTATTCTTATAGTTGCATAATTTCATATATATGTATATGCATGTGTATATATATATATACACACATACACATATTTAAACACTATGTACATCCTCACATGAGTGTAATTTCCCACTTCTACATCTGACAATGGACATTTAGAGTCTTCCCATATCTTGGTTATTATAAGTAATGTCCATGGGGGTATTTAACTTCAGGAGGTTAGTGTTTGTTTTCTTTAGATGAATACCTGGCTTTGTAGTTCTGTTTCTATTTGAGGAAACTCACTGTTTGCTATAGACTGTACCAGTTTATAGTCCCCTCCAAAAGTACACATTCCTCTATTTTCTCCACATCTTCACTAGTATTTATTTCGCTTTGATAATACTCATTTAAACAGGAGGCACTATCCCATTGTGGTATTTCCCTGATGGTCAGTAATGTTGAACATCTTTTCATGTACCTGTTGGACATCTGTATGTCTTCTGTGGGAAAATGTGTCTTCAGGGCCTCTGCCCACCCCCCTTTTTTTTTTAATCTCGATTATTTTTTTTGTTTTCTGCTATTGAATTGTTTGAGTTCCTTTATATTTCAGGTCTTGGCCTTTTACCAGATACATGATCTACAAATATTTTTTTCCCATTCAGTACGTTGCCTTTAACTTTTGCAGATGACTGCTTTTGCTGAATGGCAGTGTCACTTTGATGTGGTTCCACTTGTTTATGGTTGCTTTTGTTGTCACACCTAAAAAGTCACCAAGATATAAAGACAATTACAGCCTTGGTTTTTCTTCTAGAATTTTACGGTTGTAGGTCTTGCATTCAAATATTGAATCCATTTTGAGTTAATTTTTATATGTGGGGTTAAGATAGTGATCCAGTTTGATTGGTAGCCAGGCCCTCAAGCAGTGCTTTTAATAGTATGTAGATCAATACAAACCTGTGGCGCAACACTGTAAGTCCCCCTTCTACAGCAGAGACCTAAAGCTGTGGCAATCACAAACACTTTGACTTCACCGGTATTCAAGCCCTTTCGTGGGGTATAACCAGCCAGAGGGAGAGCCCCACGGCTCACGGTCCAGCTCTGTGGGGCTGAACCCAGCCTCTCAGGCTGGAATTTCAGGACCAGAAAGACCGGGACTCGCTTGAGTCCCCTGTCTGCAGATCGCCCAGCCTTGGGCGTGGCAGTCCGCCCAGAACCATCTCCCGGTTGACCACAACCCCCTGGGCTCCACTAATGCAGTCTCCCCTGGCCACCAGGGCCGTTTGGTCAAGGGGCGCCCTCTTTTGAGATGGCGGCTGCGAAGACAACGCCAGCAGATGTACGTAACGCTCCTTCTGGGGCTCAAGCACGCCGCCCTGGCGGTCACTGAAAGAATTACATCAGGCTGCAGGCGTTCTGAACGGAAGCGGCTCCTCAGGCCGCAGCCATGACGAGGAGTAAGAGGCCACAGAAATGTCCAGCACCTTGGGCGGCTGCTGCTGGAGGTGCCCAGCAGTGGCGGCCACAGAAATGGGCACTGACGTGAGGCCGAGTGTCATTTCTGGGAAACCGCAACCGGAGAGCTCGAAGGTGGCGCGGCGCCTTCCAGGCTCGTCCCTGGAGCGTATTCCAGCGGGTATCCCCAGGCCGCTCCGTGTGTGTGCTCCGTGTGTGTGCAGTCGGACTGACTCCTGGCTCTCGGGCGCTCGCCGCTGCGAACAGGTGAGCCTGCTTTGCTTTCAGTCGGCGCCATGCTGCCTCTGGGCTGGGTCTCCAGCTTGTCCAGTAGTCGGGAAGCGAGGCCCAGTGGTTTTTCAGTGTTAGGTGTTTTGGGGTTGGTCTGGGGTGCAGGACAGAAGGTTGTGGGGTCTGTTTGTGATGTGTACCTAATGGTAGACTCAGTGAGTTTGTGGCAGGAGCTCAACTCAGGCTATCCCTAAGCCACCACCTTGACCCGGAGTTTTACAAAGCGCGTTTCATAGATGACAATTCCATCCTTCTACACCGGGAGTCAGTAAAGTAGAAGACTAGTACAATACGTGATCTCGCTGAGGAAATACCACCATGTACCACAGACCATGAAACCACTGTATGGGGCACTTTGGTTTACGATCAATTTCCTAAAGCCTAGGCCTTCGTTTTTTATAGAACGTGACAGAATAAAAACAGTCACTGTGGACAGGAGCATTTGCAGAAGATGAATGGAGTCATGTGTGTGGGTGGAGGGAGGATGCCCAAGCTTGGGGTAGGGAGGGATTTAACAAGAATACTGGATGCCCCAGAGATGTTGAGTAGCATGGTGGAATCACACTTAAGGAAGGATGATAATGTGGCGACATGCAGGATGCACCTAAACATAGGTGTGATGATGGGGAACCCTGTTTGTTGCAGTAGTTCAAGCATGAGTTTCTGAAAGATTAAAGCTGAGTAGCAATAATGGGAACAAAGAGAAGGCTTAGAGGCTTCAGAATTCATCAGTAAATACACATTTTTCTGACTTGAAAATTCAAGTATTTGGAAAAAAAAAATCGTGTTTTCATGGCCCAGAAATTATAACTAGTAATCTCTACTTTAAAAAATTCACTAGCTTTACTTTCTTAGAGGTCTTAGGCTAAAGGAAAAATGAGCAGAAAGTGTGGGAATTCCTCTATATTGCCTGTCCACAGACACACATCCCACCCCCACTGTTAACAGCCTGACCAGGAGGTACATTTGTAACAGCTGCTGGAGCTGCAGTGACATGTCTTTATTACCCAAACACCATCGTTTAAACTTCACTCTTGGTGTTGTACCTGCTATGCGTTTGGGCAAGTGTATAATGATATGTTGTCCCATTGTAGTGTACAGAGTAGTTTCACTGCACTAAGGGTCCCCTGTACTCCATCGTCTCATCCCTTCCTCCCCCTCCCGCCGCAAAGTCCTGTAGTATATACCCTTTTCAGATTGGCTTTTGCTTAGTAGTATGTGTTTATGTTTCCTCCATTTCTTTTCATTGCTTGATATCCTTTTCAATGCTGAGTACTATTCCAGCACCTGGATGTCTGTCTCAGGTTTATTTAGTCACTCAGTTCCTAAAGGATATCTTTATTCCTTCCAGCTTTTGGAAATGATGAGTAAAACTTCCATAAACATCCATGTGCTCATTTTTAAGTGGACAAAATTTTTTAGCTTCTGTGAATAAATGTCAAGGATTGCTGGGCTGCTTAGGAGGAGTGTGTTTAGCTTTGTAAGAAACTGTATTCCAAAGTGACTGTACCATTTTGCTTTCCAAGAGCAATGAGTGACCATTTCTGTTGTTTCACATCTTCACTAGCATTTGGTGGTAGTGTTCTGGACTTTGGCCATTTTTAGGTCTGCAGTGGTATCTCATTGTTGCTTTAATTTCTGTTTCCTGAGGACATATAATGTGGAGCATCTTCTCATATGCTTATTTGTATCTTGCCACTTGTATCTTCTTTGGTAGGTATCTGTTAACTTTTTTTTTCAGGCATTTCCCCCAGATTTTATTGAGGTATGATTGATCAATGCAGACTGTATATATTTAAGGTTACAGTGTGGCTGTTTGCTGCATGTGTCCATTGTGCAATGATTGCCACAGTCAAGCTAATTAACATACCCATTGCCCTGCTTACTATTTTGTGTGTTTGGTGTGTGTGTGTAGTGAGAACACTTTTTATTATGTTTTTTTCTGAACAAATTCCCAGTATACTATCCTTTATTATTTAACTAGGGTTAATAAAAATGGTTACAATACTATCGGTTGTATCTCCAGAGTTGAACCTTTATCATATAACTGAAAATTTGTATTCTTTAGCCAAGATCTTCCCATTTCCCCCCACTCCTCAACCCTTAGTAACTAACAATTCCACTCTGTTTCTATGAATTCAATTTATAGAGAGCTAGGATTATAGCTGGAGAGGCAGTTAACATAGCCCTGGGCAGATACAGATCATCTTTTTGGACATTTAGGTGAGAGTAAAAACTACCCACTATATATCTTCGAATTACATATTTCTTCAGTAGCATGTCTGTCAAACAGTACCTGCTCTGTAGCTAGAGGTTGAACATTCAAATGAATGAATAAAATGCTTGGTCTTTGATAAGTTGTAATTGGAACTGAAAATTACTCAATCGACTGATTGAAATAGAAAATCAGGAAGCAAAGTATGAGTACCCTGAAATTTTGTGCCTAGGGAGAATTTTCAGTAATAACTGAAGAGAATGTAAAGTACCATGTTAACTAATTTTCTAGCTTTTACATAAGTATGAAAGCGTGGGGAAGTATCAAAGATTTAGTATCCCTTAGCAGTGCCAGAGCCTCAGAGGTAGACACACATGGGCTCTTTATCATCTCTCCACTTAACCGTGAAACACTGAGCAAGGGCAGGTTTCAGAAATCTCTCCTGGAGGTTCTGCTGTGTGGCAAGACAAAGGTTTCAAGCATAAAAAGGTGTAATCGGGAAGTGATTTGCAATTTGGTGCTGGTGCTGTGTTCTGCAGTACAGCTTTGCCATAAAGGTTCCTGGGCGTGAGGGTCACCGGAAGTGTGGGAATCTGAGGTTGGTACATCAGTTGATTTTGCATGGTCTGTCTAGAAAATGTATAATGATTTTTTTCTGTTAAATAAAATGTGACATCTTAATAGAAAAGAATTTGAGATTAAGTTTTTGGGAACTGGTGGACATACATTTTCATTGTCAATAATGTGATTGAGATATTAAATGACAGTGTATCACCTTCATACACTTATTATATATCAAGGCAGTTAATGGTAACATTTTGGCAAATTTCATTAGTCATTAGTAGATCTAATTTAATGTCATTTAAAAGTATAAAATGAATATATACATTCTTATAAGAAATAAATTATGTGTGGAAAAGGGACACACCAATTGCTTCCTTTTATGCTAATGCTCCGCCAGATTAACCACTCTTAATGCTTTTGCAGCCTGCATCTCTCCAGATATTTCAGTGTGCTTATTTTTAAGGTTCAGAACGCTTACTCCACTGCCCTTCATCTTGTACTGTGAGAAGAAGAAGAGTTGGATTTTCCTTAATGCAGAGAGACTGCTCTAAGGATCTAATAGATAATGTGTTCAACTTGGATGTAAAAATCTTTTTATTTCCAGCTCAACTTAAGACTTACTTCTGCAGTTCGCCTAAGTTCTTTGTGCCATTTATCCATTTCCAAAGAAATGTAATACCTTCTGAATGTATAATTCAATTATTTCATGAATATTTATAGCATAACTGCAGTATATTTGGCATAGTGCTGGGTACATAGAGAGCTATGAAAAAGGTACTGAACAGAGCTTGGGTGTTTGATACAAAAACAAAGAATGACAACTTGGTGACTGGTTATTCTTGCCCATATTTATATAACTGATGTCCCCAGTACTTGGTGACATGAAAGGACAAATCATCAGATCACAAACTGGCAAGTTAGGCAGGCTCTGTGCTCCAAGCCTTACCTGCTGGGAGCTGGCTGGGGCTGCAGGATGGACATCCAGGAGGGCTCACATATGTGGTTGGCTATTTTGTCCTGGCCTTTGGCTGGGTGCTTAGCTGGCAAAGAGTCTGGGACTTTGCTTCCTCTCTCTCTCTGGATGTCTCCACAAACTTCCCTGTAACATTGTGGGTGGTTTTCAAAAGTGCACATTCCAAGAGACAGGATAGCTGCCAGTTTCTTAATTTTTTGGACTGAAAATTGGGCAACATTACTCCTACCATAGTCTACTGGCTGGCAGGCACAGAACCAGACTCACTACCCAGTGAGAGATGTTAAAGGAATTTGATGCTGTTTTTTTAGTAGTGTGTGTATGTGCTTGTGTCTGTGTGGTATATATGTGTGTTTGTGATGGAATGTATGTTCTGTGTATATGTGCATGTGTTAAGTGTGAGTATTTGTGTGCATATATGTGTAGCATGTATGGTAAGTGTCCCGTGTGTGGTAGGTATATGGGTATATAACTGTACATCATGTGTGTATGTGGTGTGGGGGCATCTGTGTTGTGTGTGTGTACATTTAATGTTATACTCACATGCTTCCTCATGTAAAATCATTCATCTTTCTGTGGGGGAGTTCTTTGTCCCTACCACCCACTCCAGATGGTGTTGATGGGGTGCACTCTCAGCTTCCATTGACCATAGGAGGGTATCTGAGCTCCCTGTGGCCACTAGTGGTACCAGATGTGTCTGACTAATGTGACTGCTTACCCCATTACATCAGTCATATTTCTTTGATGGCACTATTATAACAGAACCAAACACTGAGCATTGCTTTCTTGTTCTTCTAGAGTAAATAAAAGCCTGTGGTCATGTCTTTTCCCCTTGTCACATAAAAAGAGCTTGTCTTGGATCTCATAGGCCATGTCAATACTTGGGCCCATGATTTAACTTCCCCGAGTGTCTGTCTCCTGCCTTGGTAAATAATAGTTACCTTGCAAAGTTATTATAAGGACTAAATGGGACAGCGGTCACCCTCATTAAATGGTGACTGTGATTATCTTAGCACTGTTGATGAACTGAAGTATAAATGGGTGGAGGTTTATAGAACTTGAAGTTTTACAGAACTTTGAGATGTTTGAAGGAATAGGTCTTACCTTTTGGAGGACATAAAAACTTGGTCAAAGGAAGAGATGCTAATTATGTAGTTAGCAAAAGTGAGCACACACAATGTACCTTGCATCCAAGGAGTCCATATTATGGGAAGTCTTAAGTAGCCATAGTCATTGGAATAATCATTTGGTGCAGATCTAATTGTAATGTGTGATGATTCATGATGGGTGCATACATGACAGCGGTGGTGGCATTTACTTTCTCCAGGTGACAGCTTAGCAATGCACCTGGGAGGGGTGTGTTCTGCGGTGAAGGAGGAACTGTATTGGTAGGAGGGGACATACTGGAGGCGACACCTGCACAGGTGTGAAATGTAAATATTTCACAGAATAATCAGGAATGCACCTACAACTGCACGTGGATATATCCACAATTCAGTGACAACTGCGTTTTATTATTTTTGCTTTTGGTAGATAAAACCTTACAGTTTCACCAATGGTTGAACACAAGGTGATAAACTTTTTCCAATTTTGAAATCATACGTGCCTTTGGTATGCTGTCTTCGGCAAGGTGGTCTGAGTGGATATCTTTAAAACAGAAAGCGTGTGTCCTGTAAGGTTGTCCCTAGACTAAATATGCTTATGCTGTATATCTTCTGGAAGGAGAGTAGATGAAGTAACTTGGTTGCTGTAGAGGGAAGGGTCTTAGGGACTGGCGATCCGCACAGCAAATCACATTCAGCCTGTATCATGTTCATTTTTCATTGTTTGAAATCTCTTTTTAACCTCATTAATGTTTTTCTTTAATGCCCATGTATTACTTTTTCCAAAAAATGTCCTTTGATGAATCAGAAGGGAAAATGGAGAGACACAGAATTAAAGGAGAAGGTGTAGATTGACAGGCACCAAGCTGGGAAAACTGTAGAGGTTGCGATAATTGTAAATTAGTTGATCACCTCTCTGATGCAGTTAGTTGACAGCAATATGAGAACTTGTGGGGAATTCAGTGGCTCCACCTTCCTCATTAAGCCATGAAGTTCTTTGGTGAAATGCAGAGGTGATGAGATATGTGCTTTTGGGTTGAAGTAACCACTGGCTAAAATGTTTATATGTGTAAAGTTGAAACCTGACCGGGAGGATGTGACACTTTGTTCGCCTGGTTTAGAAGCAAGTGGAATAGTCCAGGTGTTTTGCAAAATCAATTTTTTTTTAAAGATTTATTTATTTATTCATACAGAACTGGGTTACAGGCCAGAGATGCGGAGGGTGAGAGGATTCACCAGAGACAGAGCGGGAAGCAGAACAAGCAGATTGATGAAGTACACTGCTGAGGGGAGCAGCGGGCGGGTCAGGAGAGGTCTGCCGCGCCATGTGGTCACCTCCGGGGCAGGCGGGATCGAACTCATGCGGAAGTGGCTTTAGTTTCTCAGTGCAGTGCTTTAACCCGCTGTGCCACCAGGGAGGTCCCACAAAATCAATTTTTAAAAGACTCTTAAGTGTCTCTTGAATGAGGTAAACTCCCGTATACTCTCTTTAAGTTTCCTCTAAAATCAGGGTACCGTTTTAGATCCTGAGACTTAAGCCAGGATGCACAATAAATCCCAGATACACCCAAAATAATGAATTAACTTTGCAGTTATAGAAAAGTGTTTACTTCAATAAACATTTTTCAGCATTAGTCCAAAATATGAGAGATGATGGTAAAAACTGTCTTAATTGATTTAAGATGTTTAAGATAACATAGTGGAGAGTATGGTATCAAAGGTGTTTTTCATTTTGAGACTGTGCAGTGCTTATTTTTTCCACGGACAATACATTGTTGCTCATTTTGCTACTCTGAGAACTGTCCTTAGCAGAATTATCCTTTCATCTTTGCTCTCTTTTCCCCTCTTATAATATATTAACATTATCAGTAGAAATGGCGTGTGCATTTGCTTTCGTGTGCTGTTCAGTAATGTCAGCATCACTTGCAAAAAGGGTAACGATGCAGCAGCGCCTGCTAATGCAAAGCAGTCACATCTGCTCACTACTAAGCTTGAGGATGTGCTTTGGCTAGAAGGTTTCATGCTGTATGCTAGCTAGGTTAACCACAGGCCTGTGTTCCCTACACCAAGTCATCCCCTAGGAGACATCCGTTCCAACAGAGTATATTGGACAGTGTTTGACCTCCTTCAAGACAGTGATAAATACCTTACTGCAAAAAAAAACTTCTGAAGAAATTAAGTATGAGCTGTCCAAGTGACTTCCTGACATTAAAAAAAAAAAAAAAAAAAGGTATTAACAAGAGAAGGGACATACCAAACCATTCTGGAAGAAACAAGAATGAGGCCCTGTGCTTCTAAGTAGAAAAAGATGTTAGCCTCATCTCCTGACCCTTCACAGAATGAAAGTATTAACCCTCAGGGCCAGGATACGCTCCAGAGCCTCTCCATCAGGCAAAAAGGAAATGCTGAAAGCCACCTGGGTCCAATGAAGTTTTGTAAGCGTTTATTTTAGGGACGGGAATATAGCCTTGTCTTCCTGAAACGAAATTGTCACATACTTTCAGTGATGTCACCCAGGAAATCATGGCAGGAGAGGTCATAAAATAGAAGTTTGAGCTATGCACAATTATTTTGTTGCCAATTTGAAGAAGCACAAGTACATAGCAAGCAGCATTGAAGGTATACGGAGCAAAGATCAACCACCTCTCCGGCCTAGAGTCCGAAGTCTCATCTCATGCCAGACTATTGTCAGCTTCCTGTGTATTTTTCCAGAAACCTGAATCACTTTGCTGTGAGCATAGCAGCTGGCTTCCCATGTAATCTTTCAATAGGATTCCCCATCAAGAAATCTCTTTTCCAGTTTTGAGACACACCCAGGCAGAATTGCCCTATAAGCAAATCAGCCACTGGCAATTAGATGAAAGGAGCCCATGGTTGAAACCCATGGTTAGAATTGGTTGAAACTCTTTCTACACTTTGAGAGATTTATTATTTGTTTCTCCAGAAAAGTTTGTTTTCTGTCATTAGATCTGTGGACCCCAAGTGACCACTGACTCCTCAGAGCTCTAAAAATTGTCTCATCTTGACACCTACCAGCACCAGCCAGCCTGCCTGGAGTAACCTGGGAACTGTTTAGGTAGAGACTTTTTTTTTTTTTTGGCTATTTTTATTTTAATATAATAGTTTATTTTTACATCATTTTATGCCTTTTCCCATCTCAGTTGTAATCCCTGTGGGCTTCCCATCACCGAATCACCCATGTCCATCACCATAGACCAGTGCACTCCCTCCCCTCACCCCCCATTTTTAAATCCCGTTCCCCACTCCACCCCTGTAAAATGTCTCTGGTATATAGTTGTTCATTATTATTAACCCCTCCCCACCCCGGTCCCTTATGCTCCTGCTATGAGTGAAACCATCCGGTATTTTTTCTTTTTCTTTCTGGCTTATTTCATGAAACATGATCCCTTCCAGCTCTATCCATGTTGCTGCAAAAGGCATGAGTTTTTCTTTTTGGTCGCTGAGTAATATTCAATGTGTATATATACCACATCTTTTTAATACAGTCATCTACTTTTAGGCATTTTGAGATGTTTTCATGTCTTTCCTATTGTAAATAAAGCAGCAGTAAACATGGGGGTGCAGGTGTCTTTTTGAGTGTTTTTGTGTTGTTTGGGTAGATACCTAGGAGTGGGATTGTTGGGTCACATGGAAGCTCCATTTTTAGCAGTTTGAGAAACTTCTTTTACTTAGTTTCTGTTTCCGAAACAAAAGACTCAAGGAAATAAATCACAGTGGCTAAATACTTCAATCCTGAAATAGTTTATTGGGTTATTATCCTCTGACTGTTTAATATATGAGATACTTGGTTGAACCATAAAAACGTTAACCACATATTTCTGATTATAAAAGAGATTGACATGACTGTAGAAAATAGGAAGAGCTCAGGACAATAGAGGAGCTCCCTCCAAAGAGCCCTCACTGCCATCTGTCTGGCTACACTCCGCTGCCACCCCCTACCTCGGTGCTTACCATCTCTGTGAGTTTATTGTCCCCCAATGTACTGAATTTCCTTCAGCCTCAAAAAAGAGACCATGTCCAAATGGGTTCTTTGTGTCTTTGTCCCCAAGCAGAGAGCCAGCTGCTTGGGCAGGTGTGGGGATGATGGGGCACCCCACAACAGCAGGGGCTCGCTGTCGCCTTGCCTTGTCATTTCCACCCTCCAGCAGCGCCCTGAGCAACAGGACTGCGCTAAGCCCCACTCTGCAGAAGGGGGAGATTAAGCAAGAATGCTGAGCGCCTTTGAGAAAAACTCCTAGTTCCTTTTAAGAGTGTCCTTACTTTGTGGTTAAGATAGATTTGCTTGGGAACCCTGGTGGTTCAGCTTTAGCAGTGGGAGAGAGCTCCGAGGTAACCAGGGAAGGTTAGCTGCCTGTTTGTTTAATGCCATGCCGACTTGAGCTTTGCCAGCATCCAGATTTTATCATGTTTTCTCCAGTAGCTAATAATAAAAAAAAAAGGGGGGGAAGGGAGCCCCCACAGAGCCTAATACAGATAAAAGTCTTCCAGTCATGACTTTATATTCTAGATGTTCTGTAACTTCAAGCTACTTCAAGAACATAGTACTTGCCACTAGAATATAGAAGAGCCTATACATGATAGTGCAAGCCCCGTTTCCTCAGAACTGATTTTCCTGCCTCCACATCCAAGGCAGGAGACTGAGTCATGTCTCGCTGTGTCTGCACTCTCATCAGTGAGGGTCCTGCGCCCTGACCACTAATCCACCTCCCCTCTACACCCATCCTGTGGTTGGCTAGGAGCGTTGATTGTCTGAGCTGGTCTTGCATCCATGTAAGGTCTCAGACATCTCACTTCACCCTTCAACTGGCTGCAGAGTGGCGTTTTGGAAATGAATATGTAAGTGCATAAATGGTTTAAAGACAGGCTTCCTCGTGGATAATGTTTCTCAGGATCGCACGAACCTACTCTGCAAACCTCTGGCCTCGTTACATAGTACTGGCACCAGGCCTGATGCATTGAAATTGTTCTTTGGAGGGCCATGATCACTCATAAGGTAAAACCCGGTGGGCTAAAAACCGCCTTCTCTTCCTTCTTCCTCCCTCCTGTCACTTCTGCAGCCCTGAGGTTTGCGTTCGACTCAGCAGCTGCGTTCGACTCACCACAGCTTTTATTTGTTCTTGCTTTTTCTCTATAATATAATTATTCCTTTTCATATTGCTTTCTATACTAACTTGTAAGTTCCAGCTTGCAGTTTGGAGGCAGGTAAAAGTCTTTAAAGGGAACAATTTGGAGGGGCAAGAGTTTGATATAAAAGAGAATATACACTTGTTTTGAATTCCTGCTGCTTTATCCGCCATAAAGAGTTGGACTCCATTTTTGATGTTCAGCTGCTCACAGCTTTTCTTCCCCATCAGTCTTCCTTTTTTCTGTGCCCTACATTTACTTGGGAAGGGTGTTAAGAAAGCTCAGGTTTTCCTTCCTTTGGCCTCTGCATGAAGCTTAAATACTGGGACCCTGGCCCCCACCCCCACCCCATGACCAACTCAAAGCCCTGCACCAGCCTTTCTGTCCAGGCACTCTTAGCTGTGGGTAGGGGATCCTCCACCCAGCTCTCTGCAGAAAGCTTCATCACATGAGCAATATATGTCCCCTCCTCTCGGGTGTGTGTGATGTTACAGGCTTGACATCTCATCCATATTTTTGTTGACGTCATCCATCAGCCTCTCCAGTGAACCCAACACCCCTCAGAGCATGAGTCTCCAGGCTCATCAGTGCTGGCTCTTAGGCACATAGTACTCGCAGCATTTTGTTGCGTATACAGAAGTAAAAGACACAGACACAAAAGCTTCCCTATATGTAAACCCCTCCATTCAGAAAGAAAGTTGGATTAAACTTACTGTCTGGAACTTCTGAATAGGTGAGGGAATAAAAACAAGCATTTAAAAGCCACCAAAGGATTTATAAATAGAAACAATTGTTTATTACATCGTCTGTACTTGCTTCTCCCAGAATATGTTGTTTCTAAAGCAGATGGTTGTACATCTTACAGAATAGAAACCGTCCGGGCGTCCTCCTGTTGCCACAAAATGGCATTCGACCACTGGGATATTTTCCACTAAGCTAATCTCAATAAGAACTCAGCCCTGCCCCAGAGCTTGCTTCCTGCACCTGCCAGCTCTAAGAGTAAGTCAAGCAGGCAAGGCTTCCATCCAGGGAGATCCCAGTGTTAACCTTAAGCACAATCCACTCATGCCAGTCTGTTACTTCTTGGGCCCTGGATACGCAGGAGGGCTAACGACGCACCCAAGACCCCTAGTTGAGACACTAGTATCTTTAAAGTCTAAATCCCTTTGGGGGGAAAATTCAAGGTCATGATGGCCTAGCCCCAAAAAGATTCAACAAAGGGATGAATTCTGCATTTCAGGCCATCCAGAAATTGTGTCAGTGACTAAAAGAACAAGAAACCTTTTACTGAGTAACTAATCCCAATTGAAGCAATTTGAAAATAGCTATAATGAATATCACACCAGGAGAAGGACATCAGATGTCTGTTAGCAAAACAAAGCATAATGAAACCCTTTCCTCTAATACAAGGGCCCAAATCACAGGCTACTGAAGAGACTTTATAGAACACCATTTCTCTTTTCCTTTCTTTAAAAAAGTGCCTAACACATTGATGTAAAGCACAAAGGAAATGTCAAAAATAGAAAATGTGTCCTGTAATCCAGTCCTTTTCAATATGCATCATTACTGGTCGAGCCTTGTTCTCATGATTATATATTTTTAAGTAGGTATGAATCTTTCATTTTCTATTCCATTTTAATGGGTTGTATATTTTTTTCCTTTGAAGCCTACTTTGCAAAATGACAATCTTAAAATAACTATGACAATACATGTTATTAATGAGTCACCTTTTCCAAAACAACCTCCCTCTGGTTGGGCTTTCAGTCTTCTGGTGCTTTCTATTATAATTACACATAACAATGTTTTTTATTCAGGTGGAGTCCCTCTGTACGTTGAGTATTTTATAGAAACAGTGAGCATCTCTTCATGGGGTCTTTATATTGGTCTCCCATAAACAGGAGTAGGAAGCTGCTAACAGATTACATAAATAAGTATCAGTAAGTCTCAAATTCCTTAAGCCCAATGGTAAAGCCTGACTTATGTGGAAGTGTGGTGTTTCCAACTTTCAGGAGGAAGCTGTGATATACGCTCTGGTGTCTGGCATGTGGATACTATATAATATAGCAAGCTCGCTCCTTGCTCCCTAATCTGAAAAGCACACTTTTGAATAGAAAGAGATACTTTGGGGAAAAAAATCATTCGCTTCTCACAAATATTATACTTCAGGGAAAAGCACACTATAATGGTTTTATTTGCCCAAAATATTATTATGAAAGTTAAAAAAATTATTGAAGCAAGAATTAATATTTAAAACAGACATGTTTGGTTTCTTTCCTTGGGAAGCTGACATTTTAATAGAGTTGATGGACAAGTAAAAAGGCAATTAAAATGCGGTGAGCTACAAGGCCAGTCCTAATGAGACCTGCCTTTTTTGTGATGGAGAACAGTCTTTGAAATTACGATGATCTTGGGAGGGAGGCTGCTAGAAAATGTGAAAGACCTTGAAATGAGCAAAAATGGTAAGTGTTGTCCTTTCTAGTGCATCTTTCCAGGTTATCCTTATCTCTCATTGGTTCTGAGCTGTTTTATAAGTCTGAAAATTGGAGAACATAGGTAGTAACACCCATGACCATTGTCCATAAAAATGTAAATATATTTTATTGGGGCTGTACCCAGCGATTGTTGCCTGTGGCTGCTTTCTGTTTATAAAGTTGTATCTTTGCTCCTGATAGCCTAGATAGATGTGTGTTCTCATAATTCTATGAGTAAATTTTAACTTGTTCCTGGTTCCTTCATTTACTAATGAATTGATAAATCTTTCACATAGTTTCCTTTTATATTCAGGCAGCAGATATAGTTTGAACTTTCTTCTTGAAGAGAAATGCTAGTTCCCACAAGCATCAGCTGTTTAGTGGCTCTCTCCTGCCACCTTTAGTAAAGGCCACGTTCAGCATTTCACTTTCTAACAAGACTGACGTTCAGTGATATAAATTTGCAATTTGAATCCAGCTGAATTCAAGTCTACGAGGATTTATTGAGTGCTTGCTCCATACAAGCGTCTCAGGGATCATGAAGATCCACCTGAGTCTCATCTAATCCACACGGACACAATTACAGGCCCATGTCTGACCATGCATTGTTATGTGTAATGATAGAATCCTGGGACACTGAGGAGGAAGCTGTGCATTCTGATGAGACAGGATATTTTAACCTATAGGGTGGTATTTGTTGATCTTACAGGGATCAGTAAGATTTCTACTGAAGGAAAGGAGTGGCAAGGACAGAGATCCTGAGAAGTAAAGTCAGAATGGTTTTCTGGAGAATGATACTTTAGATGGGTGAGAGTGGGGTG
The DNA here is from genome assembly GCF_000260355.1 of Condylura cristata. Taxonomy (NCBI): domain Eukaryota; kingdom Metazoa; phylum Chordata; class Mammalia; order Eulipotyphla; family Talpidae; genus Condylura; species Condylura cristata. The sequence goes on from NW_004567129.1 coordinate 9,798,813, forward strand.
GAGACACCCCAGGGTCCTCAGGGAAGCATGAAGTGTGGGACAAGGCCTAACAGGAAAGCCTGAGTGTCAAGAGTCAGCAGGATTCCATTCTATAGCAGCTAAGCCCATGGCATAGATTTTTAAGCAGAGAGTGAGGCCATCAGGTCTTAAAAGGGGAAGTGATTAGAGCAGGGGTGTTTTGGAATAGCCCTGCTGCTCAACTACTGGAAGAGGCTTGTGAGAACCCCAGTGCATCTGGATTATTCTCGCACACACGATAACCCGGAGGGGTGTTGAACAAAATGTCCTGTTACCATCTTTCACTCCGATATATCCCTAATGGTCTCCTCCACTTTGAGCTTAATGTCTCAAGATAATTCTTAAATTCATTCTGTTTCTTTCTCTCTCTCCCTCGCTGTCTCTCTTACAATAGCGCAAGCCCATGTGTGCGCTGGTCTTACTTCAGAACAGAATGTTGTAAAAACCACAGGCCCCTGGGGAATCCGGCTAAAGGGAAATTGATCTTGAGATAGATTGGTTTAGAGTTAAAATCTACATCACTTCCACATATAGATAGGTCACTGATAGCCACACCAGTGTCAGGATGTCTTCCAGGAGTTTCCAGTCCTACAGTGACCCACCTTGCACAGAACGTGAAAGCCAGAAAGTCTGTAATCAGAACCATACCCACCAGCTCTGGGAGAAGAAAGGCACGATGTGTCCAGAGTCAGATGCTAATATCTGGAGAGTTGCTTTTGATGGTGTGTCAGGCAAAGAATAAGACATTATATTTTCTGATTTTTTTATAGTTTATTTTTACATATTTTTGTGCATTTTCCCATCTCAGTTGCAATCCCCTTGGGCTTCCCCTCACCAAATCACCCATGTGCCATCACCATAGTCCAGTGGATTTTATTTTCTGATTTTTTTAAAAAGAGTTATTTATGCGTACAAGAACTGGGGTACACATCAGAGGTGTGGGAGTTGAGAGGATTCACCAGAGACAGCAGGGAGCTGAAGAGTAAGATCTGCAGAAATACACTGCTGATTGTATTTCACTCAGTGGAAGCAGTGGGGAGATAGGAGAGGTCTGCTGTGCCATGTGGGTCACCTCCCTGGCTGGGGATGGAACTCATGCTGCAGTGGCTGGGGACAGCTTCATAGTGCTGAGACTTAACCCCTTGCGCCATCAGCGAGGCCCATATTTTCTAATTTTTATATTTGTGATTTCTTATTCTATCATTTATATTAAAATTATTACTTTTCTTAAAGAGAGATCCCTAAATTATGAAAGCTTCAGGTCCTGAACGCCCAGATCCACCTTAGGATATGTGACAATCAATTCACTATATAAAGAGGTGCAGCAGAACGGTCTGGAGATGGCCACAGGCGCTAGTCACCTTTGTTTCTGACCTCCTGCTCCATCACTCCACCCCCATTCCACAGAAGATCTGGCCAAGTTTACCAGTGACCTAGTTGCTGATCTAGTTGCTATAACTGTTGGCTAACTTTCTTGTTTAATTTTCTAAAAGGTGCAAAAATAATCCATAAATAGGGAAGAATATAGTCATAATAGAAATGATTAAAATAAAAGGTGTGAGTTTCCCTTCATCTTGCTCCACTGTCAGTTCTACACTTCTCCCTACATGCCATCATTATTAATAAGGGGGGGGGTGGTCCCTCCCTGGTAGCACAGCACTGTGAACCTGGCCACAGGTGCCCAGTGTGGCCATCCCTGGCCAGGAGCTGACCCACATGGCGCCGCAGACCTCTCCTGACCTGCCCACTGCTCTCCTCAGCAGTGTATTTCAGTAGATTTGCCTGTTCTGTTCCCCACTCTGTCTCTGGAGAATCCTCTCACTGCCGCTGCACCTCAGGCCTATACCCCAGTTCTGTATGCATAAATAAATAAGTCTTTAAAAAAAATGGGGCTGGGGGGGAGAGTTCTTCCACACCTCTTTCTATGCACAAGTGTGTGTTTTTGATGTTATATCCTGCTTTCCATTGAAACTTTTATTATTATTTTATGTCCTGCTTTCCATTGAAACTGTTCAGAGATTTTCCGTGTCAGTACAAACATGCACCCTTGTAGTAATATTAATATTGTACACGATGGGGGGACCCCAAGTTTATTGAGAAATTCTTAGGTGTTGACTAATTATTTCTACTAATTGCACATATGAGCATCTTTGAAAATAGGACATGGCACACACGTGCATTTCTACAGGATAAACTCACGGAAGCAGAATTGACTGAATTGCTCTTGGGGTGAACAGTGAGCGCCGTCTGCACCTGTGTGCTATGCTCTGTAGGCAGCAAAGGAGAAGCGAGCTGTTGAGAGGACAAGGGTTAACTAGGGATTCATCAAACCAGACAGGAAATTCACAATGAAATGCAGGTTTGGAGGATAATAAGGGGAAGAGGAGGATTTGGGGGTATCATGGGATTTGCTCTGAATATTTGAATCTCTACTTTTGTCATGAACTGAGAGACTGTCTCACACGCTCTGTGTGAGAGCATGAACCAGAGCCTGGAGACTACACTGATGGCGTGGAGGTCACGTTGAACTGAGGGGCTTCACACCGAGGTGGTTGGCACAGGTGCGATGTCCCTGGGAGGAAGCCCTCCTGGGGCTACAGAACTCGGGTCCAGGTCACATCATGGGAGCCAAAGGTGGGCAACAGGAGGCCCTGCTTCACGGCTGGGAGCAAGGAAAAAGCTCTGTAGCTTTCTAGAAATAGCTGCAAAGGAATGAATAAGGAAGAGCAGCAGCAGCACAGCTCAGCAGAGCAGAAGAGATTCAAGGGAAACTTGAGCATGTCTTGGCTGAGTACTGGAGTGACTTGTGCAGCCTGGACAAATCCTGGTTCTTGGGCCACTGCCCAGACAAATGAAATCCTAATCTTTGTAGGAGAACCCAGCATCGGTATTTTTTTTTTAAGATTTATTTATGCATACAGAACTGAGGTACTGGCCAGAGGTGCAGGGACGGTGAGAGGAGATTCACCAGAGATAGAGTGGGGAACAGAGCAGGTCAACTGATGAAGTACACTGCTGAGGGGAGCAGCGGGCGAGACAGGAGAGGTCTGCCACACCATGTGGGTCAACTCCAGGGCGGGGATCAAACTCGCACCGAGGTGGCTGCTGCCAGCTTGCAGTGATGTGTCCTAACCCGTTGCACCACCAGGGAGGGCCACAACATTGGTATTTTAAAAGCACTCCAGGTAATGCTAACATGTCATAAAGACTAATGGAATTTAATTTGAAATCACTAACTGAGTATTCACCTGTCATGAGGAATTATAGAATATGGACTTTACCAGGAAAACTCATCTGGAATGTCCCCTCAAGTTTTCAGCATTTAGGAAAAATGTGTTCTCTATCCAACTCTCTACAGATCATCCACTGAACTTAGAGGCTTTTACTCATGGACTAACAGGTAAATTTATCTATGGTAAACGCTGACTGCTTAAAATCCACTCAGGTGCCTGAGCAGCCTCTGTTAGCAGGTCTCTGAGAAGTGTTCTTTTCCTTGGGTTGATTTTTTTGGGACTTGACAGGTTCCTTGCAGTGTCATGGAGATGAAGACTTCAGTTTTTCTCAGGGGGGTCCTTGTCTCTCAGTGCAATTTATCATCTTATATGGGGAGCTGCCTTGGATTTGCCTGTAATTATATCCTGCAATTAGAATTGCCCCCACATGTCAAGGCATTCTTCCCTGAGATTCCAGAGAATAATTTAAGGGTGAGGATCATTGAATCCCTCCCTGGTGAAATGACCATAACCCAAGTGTTTCAGCTTGTATGGGGAATCCCTAGAGTCAGGATGGGTTCTGTCATTTTGCCAGGAACTGTGTTCACACAAATTTCCTTTAGAGCCTCCCTGGTGGTACAGGGGTTAAAGACAGCCTATCAAGCTGTCATCAGCTACTGTAACATGAATTTGATCCCCGCCCTGGAGCTGATCCCTATGGCTCAGCAGACCTCTCCTGACCCGCCCGCTGTTCCCCTCAGCAGTGGACTTCGTGGATCTGCCTGTTCTGCTCCCCACTCTGTCTCTGGTGAAGCCTCTCACCCCTCTACACCTCTGTCCTGTGCCCCACCAGTTCTTGTATGCATAAATAAATAAATCTTTAAAAAAATTTCCCTTATTTTAAGATAAGACTCAGTGGCAGTTATGGAATGAGAAAGTAGATTACCCCCCCCCCCATGTATTTCTTCTCCTGTAAGGCACATTGTACCAAATTTTGTACTTAAGGTTTCTCACTGTAATTTATTATTTATCCATTATGCATTTCTTTTTTCCTTTCTCAAAAAAAAATCTCCATTGCCTACAATTTTCTGTTTTAGATTTTCCCTAAATTATTTTTTTTCTAACATTTTATTTTTTTTATCTTTTAAAAGTATTTAGAAATTTCTAAATTACAAAAAAAAAAATTCTTGCATGCTCATGACTCTAAGACATTCTCTCTTAGTGATTGGAGTCTGAGTTGTTTTTACTTCAGAACAAGAGGTGTTTAGGTTGTGGAATGTTAAAGTTTCATTTGAATTTATATTGTAGAATACCTAAGTCTCCAGCCATCCCAACTTAGTGACTCCAATTCTCAGTACTTGGAAACTGCCTTCCCAAAAATTTACCAAAGGCACACTGGTATCTACATTTGTTCATTTTATCTGTAATCCTGAAGGAGAAATGGGGGGTTTCCCCCAAATGTCTACATTTTTGTGACTAGGGATGGCTAAGAGGGAGATGGTGGTGAGAAGCGAAATCTGACAGCCAAGTGGGGAGAGGGTTATAACCAGCAGCTACAGGAGTGTGGGCAACCCCCTCCTTAGTCTCAGCAGCTCCACTCAGCTCCCGTTTTGACAGTCTTGTTACAGGGCAGGGAGAGGGGCACCCTTGAACCCCCAAACCTGCCTGCTCTACATAGGTTCTGCCATCTGCCACATCAAGACAAAACATGTAAGACCTTTAATGGCAAGGAACTTTAATACAGTTAGTGTGCAATACAGAAAAGACAAAGAAAATAGTTTCTAAATCAAACAGCTGATACCATCATTAACCTCCACATGGGTCTCTCACCCACATCTGTTTCACACAAGAACCAAGAGCCATTTCTTCACCTGTCTCTGCTCCGTGTGCACCCTCAGGTCTCCTCCTGACTCCCCATCCTGCTTCCTTATCCTCAGTCTCCTCTCCAGATTCTTCTCCTCCCTGCTCAGCTCCTTCCTCCTTTGGGTGGGGCAGGGATCCTGGAACCTCCCCTTTTTTGGAGAGGAACACACCTTTACAAATCCATGATGCTTTAATGCTGCATGAGAAAGTCTCTCGAGTGCAATTTGTTACACTTTCTCTCCTTTCTCAGCCTACCCTTTTTGAGTACCCAAGTTTACACATGGCCCTGTAAGTTTCTTTCCTTTTTAATTTCCCAAGATCCTGGAGAGTTTTCCATGTACTCATTTTATCGAACAGCGTCTCCATGTCTGGTGCCACCACCGAGGCATCCACTGACACTCCCCCAAATGGCCACTTTGTGGACTGCCTGATCTGTCTGTCCATAATCAGGGGCTGTTTAATTGCTTTATACTGGATGTTTTCACTGTCGACCAATGTCACATGCATTTGGTGACACGCCCTTAGGTTGACTGGAAGTTTGCAGAAGATAAACACTCATTTTAGCCTCCAGAGTATCAGTAGTGCAGCAGAGGGTGGCTGGTTGCTTAGCCAGTGCTGGAGGGTCAGCTGGACATGGACTTCAGGACTGGTAAGAATGTTGCAACAGAAGATCTTTGTTCTTACATAATAGATGATTCCTAAAAACTTCCCCACCACTTACTGAGTTATGACTCATGGCCAGACTGTGTGAATTATTTTCATCTTCAGATTTAGCTCTTAGGTGCCTAAGTGCTAAATCTGAAGACTAAAACTGTGTTCCACACAGGATTTCACTTTGAGTCTTAGTTAAGGAGCAGTGACGGGAATCAACAGATGGTCTTTCCATGGCTGGTGTCTGTGTGGCTACATATGAATACATACAGACCTGTGTGCACATAAATATAAATAACTGAAATACTCTTCATAAAACACTACTTAGTTAATACTTAGTTATTTGTGAAGACATCATTTCATTTGTTTTATTATTTGTTCTTTGAAATGCTGGCTAATTAACACTGAACTCGCATCATGAGTTGTAACTGGCAGGAATAGATGCATTCAGGTCATCTTGCTCTTATTGAAATCTCTCCTACTATGGGGATGCTAATTCAAGCATCTTCTGTACCCTTAAAGTCAGTGACAGAATCCACCACCTGCCTATTTATATGTAAATTTAAATGTGAATCCAACAGAATTCAGTGGCTAAACATTGCTTCAGACAGCCACACAGTAGAAAGACAGGGGTCCAGGCCTAGCCAGGTCCAGCCTTCATCATCTCACCACCTGCATCCCATATTTTAGTCTAACAGTAATTTTCCACATCCTCCCCCTTCCAGTTTCTAAGCTCCTTGGCCTTGGGACACTTGCTTCCATTGTCAGATTGGCTAAGTCCTAATCAGCCTTCCAAGGCTCTGCTGAAACAATGAACTAGCTCTTTCATGTTAATAATTACCTGAATTAAGGGCCTCTCTGGTGGCCTATAGGGTAAGCCTCAGTACTATCACCGATAAGGCCTGAGTTTGACCCCTGGAGCTGACCCACATGGCGCAGCAGACCTCTCCTGTCTTGCCTACTGCTCCCCTCAGCATTGTATTTCTGTAGATCTGCCTGTTCTGCTCCTCACTCTGTCTCTGGTGAATCCTCTCACCCCCTACACTTCTGGCCTACACGCCGGTTCTTGCATGCAAACAAACAAAAAATCTGAATTAATGGATGATCAGGTAGGTAGCAAATGCTGTCATGATTCACAAACTTCATATTTGCCCCATTCTGGCAGGGTGGGCCAGTCTTTCTTTTATTTGAAAATATACTTAAAAAAAAAAAAAGATTTATGTATGTATGCATGCAAGAATGGGTACAGGCCAGAGGTGGGGTGGTGGTGGTGAGAGGATTCACCAGAGTCTTTACCTTTCATGGAACAGCTTACTTCACTTAAAAAAAAATGTATTTTCTTGTCTCTAAAAGGGAATATATAACTTCACAGGATTGCCAGAGGGTAAGAGGAACACAGCATAAGGATCTTGAGTAATTCTTCAGTTTGGCTAAAGTGTAGTATTTACATAGGAAACATTGTATTTACCATAGGTGAATGATGGGGAGGTGCTAAAGCTGGCTGGTTGGTGAGAAAGTTTTCAAAAGTTCGGGCGTTTTGTGAATTGTTGGATAAGTCACCTGTGCTTGCCACAAATCTAGGCTCCTCTGCCCAAGAGCAACCTGGGCTTCAGCGGGAGGCAGGTGTACAGGCCTCACCAAGGCTGAGTTCTTTGAGAAGCATGCTCAGAGACAAAAGTTTAGCCTGAGGTGCTAACAAAGAGGGGCTTGGAGACCCACACTAGTGGATAAGGAGCGTGAGGAGGGCACAGAAGAGAAGCTGGAGAATCTCTACTGCAGTCCTCACCACCCGCCACTCCCTCCTGAACCCACGGAAACCTGGGGACTTGGTGGCCATCAGTGGAATTGAGTGTAGTTGACCTAGAGGGCCAGGACTTGAAACTCTGGATCTTCCAGCTCCTAGAGCTAGGCCACCCCTCGCAGCACCTTGGCCTGGGGAGAGGAAGCTAACTCTGCAGCTGGAAGCAGGGCCAGCAGACTGGCAGTGTGCCCAGCCGCTGGGGCGAAGAGCCTTCGTTTCCTGGGCGATCTGAGCAGGAGATCACCTCAGGATCCATCGCAGCGGGCAAAGAAATCGGTTCCTGCATGTATAAAGCCCCTGGCCTGGTGAGCTAGACAAGGAAATGATTAGATCTTCAAACATATTCCACGGGTCAGCTGTGACTGAGGAGCAGGCTGGCTGCTAAAGATGCATGATCTATGAGCCCGAACGCGGAGGGAGCAGGGGAGGGAGGCGAGGGTCAGGTTCACTGTGCTCGTTAGCTGGCAGCTACCGTAACTGAGGCTTGAAGTCCTTTGCTCACTCTGAGGGGGTGGGGAGAAGTCCTAATGGGGAACTGAGCAGGCAAGCAGCAGGTCTGATACTTCTTTGGTATTCATCCAAAAAAAAAAAAATTATGGTGGGTTCTACTTTCAACAGTGAGGACAAGGTAACAAGGTACAACCTAGTGAAATCCTTCTTGAAGGGAGCGTGCATGTTGCTGGGTGGGCGGGCACACTTTGGCATGCTTTTCCTTTCCTTCCCGTATTCCCTACTAAACAATTGCAGCTTCTGTAATCCGCCAAACTGCGGGCAGGGAAGAAGTAATAAATACCCAAGTCCTGCAAACTCCCCTTCCTTACCGTCAACCACATTGATCCGAGCACAGCTGCCACAGAGAATTTGCGGCCCAATGGCTGTGTCTGTCAATAAAAAAGCCAGAGCCATTTTCCTGCTAACACTTGTCCTGCTCTCCCAACCGACCGACCGGCGGCTGGAGGAGGGGTAGGAGGGAACACTGACCACGGAGCAGCTGCTGATTTATACTTCTCCTGTGGATCAGGGAATTCATATTGATTAGTTGGATGAATGAGTCTGTCCCTTTGTTTCAAATGATTAGAGTGAGTGTCTGCCCTTGGAATATATCACAACGCCTCTGTGACATAACGAATAAGATCCACTGTGGTTTTTGTAAATCTCAATGCCTTTCCCATACTTATGAAATGCACCTGTCGATGATACTTAACCTGGTTATGGAGAAATAGGTCTTTAGGGAGTCCTGAAGAATGTGTGTACCTGCAGGAACATCAGACCACATCAGATTCTTAGGGCTTTCCTGTTGTTTACTGTATTTCTACTGAGTTTGTCATCAGAATGGTTGATGAAGTATTTGTTACCCATCTGAATTCAGTTTTCCTGTTATCCTGTTGTGGGATCTCATCACTGATCAGTTCTTCTGCAAATAACTTTGGACTGAGTTTCTCTCCAGCAGGACTCACTTGGGGGGAAAGAACCACCACAGAGTACTCTTCTATAGTTTAACGGGTATTTGTCTTCAATATTTGTAATTAACATATTCCCAAATCTATAGGCAACACTGTGTTTCGCAGCAGTTGTCTAGGTGAGATGCATTATAAGTGAAGAACATGCTTTTTGCATTGGCCTTTTGATTTTCAGGGAGAAATTGGACTTTTAAAAAAAATTATTTATGCATACAGAACTGGGGTACAGGCCAGAGGTGCTGTGGGGGAGTGAGAGGATTCACCAGAAACAGAGTGAGGAGCAGAACAGGCAGATGTACTGAAATAAGCTGCTGAGGCGAGCAGCGGGTGGGTCAGGAGAGGTCTGTTGAACCATGTGGTCACCTCCCTGATGGGGGTTGGAACTCAATCTGCAGTGGCTATCTGCGGATAGCTTCATAGCGCAATACTTTAACCTGGTGTGCCACCAGGGAGGGCCAAGAAATTGGACTTTTTAATAATGTCTGACTCTATCCTAAGTCATTCAAATGGTCTATTATTTGGAACTCAACTTTGCCTTCTTGAGTTTTTTCTTGGATACCTCCTGACTTTTTTCTCCAGAGGACCTAAAAATAAATACTCATCCTCCCCAACCTGGCAGTCTTTTCAGTATTAAAGACAACTCCAATGCTCTTTATCCTGTTTTCCTAATAGAATATTCTTCATTCCATCATTCATGAATTAATTAAAGGTTTAGTATTTTTTTTAAAAAGATTTATCTATTTATGCACATAAGAACTAGGGTATCAGCCAGAAGTAAGGGGATTCATTGGAGAGAGTGGGGATCACAACAGGCAGATTGGCTGAAATACACTGCTGAGGGAAGCAGCGGGTGAAGTGGGTCACTTCCCTGGCAGGGATTGAACTTATGCTACAGTGGCTATGGATAGCTTCATAGTGCTGCACTTTAACCTGTTGTGCCACCAGGGAAGGCCCAAGAATAGTATTTTTTATACTACCTATCAATAGTATTGCTAGTCTAACGATACTCCTCCACGTGGTCAAGGCCCAGTGGAAGTGGCCAGAGCCCCCCTCATCACTGGCAGACCTTCACCTCTCCTCACCTGTGTTCCTGTAGAATGATGTGCCCTGTAGTGTCCACCTCATGCTTTCTGGCTGCTTCGATCATTTTAGCTCCCCTTCCAGAGCTTGGAGCTCCTTTGATCCAAATGACTTGGAGACATTCTAGCCATGTGGGTACTCCAGCTCGGTAAATTCATACCTGGATCAGGTGAGAGGAGGAGAGAGAAGGATGAGTCAAGAGTAGTTGGTGAAAGGGACAGTCATTTTTATTTTTTATTTTTTTGCAGTGATATCTGGGTGTTAGTGTCTCTCATACAGAATCAGCTCTGCATAAGAAAAATATATACTCCAGATATGATAACTTTTAGTCACAGTTCAACTTCAAGTGATAATTTCACCACGATATTCAAGACTTGGACTTTAAGTTCTGGTCTTGGCACCTTTCTAGCTGTATATAGAAAATTCCTAAATCTCTACAAATGCTCCCAACTCAGACATAAGTAATCGCGTTGGTGCTTCATCATTGCAATTATCTAATTGTCTTTTTTAAAAAACTTATTTCTTATTTGTTTATGCATACAAGAAACAGGATGTAGGCCAGAGGTTTGTGAGGTGAGAGGATTCATCAGAGACAGAGTGGGGAGCTACTGAAATACACTGCTGAGGGAGCAGCGGGCGAGATAGGAAGATCTGTTGTGCCATGTGGGTCAACTCCCTGGCTGGGCATCGAATACATGCCGCAGTGGCTGATGATAACTTGATTGTATTGAGGCTTAACCCCTGTGTCACTAGGAAGGCCCTATCTAATGTATTTTTAGAAATATTTTGACCTTCATTCATAGGAGACTCTGTACCATTCATAAGCTATTTTTCCTCCACTGAATTTTTCTACCACCATTCCAAGTTCAGAACGCCTTTTGTATATAGATTTCATTCCTTTCACTCTTAACTGTTGGAATGAACTGTCCTAGTCTTGCTTTTAAGTTTATAGTACCCTTATCTTTTGCTTCAGTGAAAGATTCATGCTATAAAGCATGTATTTTGTTTTATAAATAGGTGGTGTATTCTTTTAAAATATTGAATGGTTTCACTTACAGGAGGAATTTAAGGGAACCAAATAAGACATAAGGGAAAAAGTGTATTGTTACTACAATACAAAAGCACAACTCAACACAGCAAAAACAGACAATTATAAACCAGAGTTCTCATACAGGGGAGGGGGAGAGAGAGGGATCAGAAGGAGGGAGGAATGTGGGAGACTCTGGTGGTGATGATGGGTGGGTGAAGTGGGGGAAAGGGGAAGTAAATATTGTTTTAAAATGAACAATAGGGCCCTCCCTGGTGGTGCAACTGGCAAAAGTGCAGCACTTATAAAGCCAGTCACAGCCACAGCCACTTCAGCAGGAGTTTGATCCTCACCCCGGAGGTGACCCACATGGCAGCAGACCTCTCTTGTCTCACCTGCTGCTCCCCTCAGCAGTGTACTTTGCTGATCTGCCTATTCTGCTCCCGACTCTGTCTCAGGTGAATCCTCTCTGCTTCTGCACCTCTGGCCTGTACCCCAGTTATGTATGCATAAATAGATAAATCTTTAAAAAAATAAAATGAACAGTAATGTAAATAGATATATAAATTAAAAAAACAAACAAACAAGGAGACTGTAAAGCTGTAGATCTCCTCTGGTGTCATGTCATCTGATGGATTTCTCAAAAGGTGTGATTGGCAGGTTTCTTGGCCTCTGCTGTTCTTGGCAACTTTCCCCTACCATGTCCCTGCTACATCATTCTCCTCCCCTTATCCACAATATCACATTTGCTCAATGGCTGGCAACCAGGATTAGTATGAGGCAACAAGTGTGACAAGTGTCCAGTCAGTCACATAAAGTAAACAAGGATGGAGAGCAGACGCGGCACCAAGCAGAACACAAACGGGTCATTTGTGGAGCAAGTAAAGTCAAAGGTAGGAGGACAGAGGAAGTGAGAACTTGGGGGGCTCTTTCTGTTCTCTTGCCATGTCTATGAAGGAACTTCCATGCAGAGTGTCACTGGATGGCCTTCCTTCCTGTCTGATTCTGGGATGCTCTTCCCGCCCACTGCAATTTGACTCTCGAGTACTAAGTAATTTCCCCCAAGTTCTTTGGGTTCTTGAAACTCAAGAGCCCCTCATGGCTTTCCAGAATTGACAGTAATTCTTATCTTCCTACGTCACGTCACGTAGCTCCTAGCTGGAGTCAGGTGTTTGCAGGCGCTTCTAGGCTTCCCACTGCCCTGGGCTATGCTCTCCTGGACTAATTTTTTGAGCCACAAGGGGATTGTGCTGTAGTCTCAGCAGTGTGGCTCTCGTCTGGTCACAGTTTTCTGGGGAATGGCGGGGACTGCTCTGGTGTTGGGGCCTCACAGGTTTCTCAGCCTTTATGAGAGGACAGTGGATGTTGGACCACCCAAATGTCGGCGACCCTTGGTCTGTGATGCGTGTGGTGCTGGGACATGACACAGCTCTCAGTGGCGTGGACTGTAGACTGAGTGACTAGGGATGGCCTGGGAGGCATCAGACCTGCCTGAGCACCTCTGGAGCAGTGCGATTCCTGGTCCTTGACCATCACTGTCACTATAACTGACGCAGGAGGTTAGCCACCAGCGAGAAAATTGGTGGTGATACATTATTATAACCCGCAGCAGCAAATAGGTACTAAGCAGGGAGAGATACATTGCGAGTTATGAGCCATCTTTCATCTGACTGATGAAAAACTGGTTATGGATAGGAGTGAATCTGGCTGATGAATGCCTGGACTTGGTGATGTTACAGATGTGAGTGTTCACAGTATCAGACCCTTAATAGATTTCTTTAATGGGACATTTTTTCCCAAGGAAACAAAAGCCGCAAAACGGGGGTAAGGGGCCGGGAAAAAATTTTTTTTTTAAAGATTTTATTTATTTATGAATACAAAACAGGGGTACAGCCCAGATGTGCAGGAAGTGAGAGGATTCTCCAGAGACAGAGTGGGGAGCAGGACACGCAGATGCATTGAAATACACTGCTGAGGGGAGCAGTGGGCGAGACGGGAGATGTCTGCTAAGCCATGTGGGTCACCTCCCTGGCTGGGGATCGAACCATGCTGTAGTGGCTGTGATAGCTTCATGGTGCTGTGCTTTAAATGTTGCGCCACCAGGGAAGGCCCCTCCAGGAGGCAATTTAAGTCAAAATATAACAGAAACATTGCATTGCATTACAGGCTTCCATATAGTATTTGAGAACTCAGCATTAAAGAAGCCAAATCACCTCACTGCCATCTTTTTCTTCCAGAGGCACATTCCTGCTCTCTGTGTTCCCCTCCCCCAGGGGTTTCCTCTTACTACTCTCCTGAGTGTCCCCCCAACCCCCAGACTCAGGCCACCAGCCGGCATCTTCCTTCTCTGCCTTTTCCAACACTTTCAAGCTCAAACTCTTTGTTTCTGGAGGAAGTGATTAAAAATTGGTGTCGGTGGAAATGTTAAAAGAGGTTCCTTTAGTTATGAAAAGAGCTGGGAAGAGTCTTGGTGAGGAAAGCTTGAGGGTCGAGGTAGAGTTGGCTTCAGGGGTAAAAAGGATCAGCGGGGACATGGTTCAGTGCCACACGGTGATCGGTTGTGTCTGCTGCCTGCGTTTTACCGTCGAAGGTCTCTGGAAAGTCAGAGCACGCCTGTGGATCTGTACACATTTCTGCTGTTTTTCTGGATGTCCTGAAATAATGACTACTGTTATCTCGCACAGGTGTGTGGCTAAGTGGGTTCAGTGGGCACCCTTGGCTTGGGGTATCCTGTGTCTTGGTGGCCCTGTAGCGGCTGAGGCTGCTCCCTCACTGGCTTGGAGGTGATGCTTGGGCTGCAGGGCCCCCTTCACCTTTAGAGGGTGTCAACCTGCCAACTCGGGGTACCTCCAAGGGGTTTCTGCACATGGCCTCCCCTTATGCCTTACCTGGGGGCTTGAATATCCCCCACAGCATCCAGAGGAAGCTTCGAAAACTCTGGCAGGTTTTGGGTGGTGCCTGTTCCTATGGCTTTGGGTAGTGCCTGTTCCTATGGCTTCCAGTTCACCGATGTCTTCTTTCTGCTTTGTCTTCTTTTTTCAGAAGTGCTGTTTACCCCATCAAGTGAAATGTTTATTCTTGCATTTGTTGACTCTAAAATTCCCACTTACTTGTGATCATTTATAGTTTTCATTTTGTTATTTGTATTTTTTTCTTACAGTGCTCAGTCTTGCAGAATATACTTACCCAGTGTGTTTTAGTGTCTTCATCTAATTCCCTGTCTCCGTCATTTGTGATCTGTTTCTGTTGGACATCATTCAGTGCTTCATTTCATTTAAAAAGCATTGTGCTTCAGTGGGGGCACACAATTATGCTGCTAAAGGATGATTGTGATTTTTAGAAAAAGATTTATTTACTTATGCACATAAAGCTGGGGTACAGGCCAGAGATGTGGGGGTGAGAGGAATCACCAGAGACAAAATGGGGAGCAGAACAGGCAGATTGACCAAGTACACTGCTGAAGGTCAGGGGAGGTCAGGGGAGGTCTGCCAGCCATGTGGGCCGGGGATCAAACTCTCATTGAAGTGACCACAGCCAGATTGCAGTGCTGTGTCCTAACCCATTGCGCCACCAGGGAGGGCCTGAGATGTGCTTTAAACCTGTGTCACCGTGAGGAGGGCACCAACTATCTGGGGCTGAGAGCTTTTCAGAGACATAGAATTTTCAGTGTGAAAACCAGGGCAGGTTGGTTATTCTCAGACTCTAGAATAGCCAATTTCAGGAAGAAAGTAAAAATTTTTAGACATTTTGACATTTTCAAAATGCCTTTATTCTACTTTTAAAATTACCTGGTGGTAAACTGGATTTAAAAATAAGTCAGATTTTTTTGTTTGTTGTTTTTGGTAATTTTGAAGACATCATTCGTTGATTTTAGCTTCCAGTGTTTGATTTAACAAGTTTGAACCCACTCACAATCTTGAAACTGTAAGTGAACAGTGTATATTTTTTTTGGATTTTTGTTTTCTGGGCTTATAGCTATATCCTCTCCCTGTTAAGTCCCCCTCACCCTTCCCAATATATTGAAAGTTTAAATAATGCTATGGTCTTAGCCTATTTGCTCAAATTATGCACTTTTCTTTTTTACTTTCATATATGTATATATTCATGTAACTAAATGGTATTTTTTATTTTATTTTTATTTTTTTAAAATATAATAGTTTATTTTTACATCATTTTGTACATTTTTTTTCCATCTCAATTGTAATCCCTGTGGGTTTCCCATCACAAAGTCACCCATGTGCCATCACCATAGTCCCGTGCACTTCCCTCCCCTCCTATTTTTTATTTTTTAGATAATTATGTACTATTATTCTGCAACACATGTCCCTTTACTCTAGGAAATTTCCTTGTGCTTATACATGAACATGAACAAGTACTTGATATTTGGCCTTACTCTGTCACTTTTCCCCTCTTTGTGACCTTCCCAGTCACATGCCAGGCCTACTTCCTCTAGCTTTCAAATTGTTTCTCTCAGTATTTCCCTATTGAAGATTCTGTTTTCTGAAAATGGCCTCTGAATTAGAAATTTCCCAGCGTTCTATGAAGTTTTCCAGAAGCTTTTTTCATGTATATGTGTGTGGTTGCGGGGCAGGGGTGAGATTCCAAATATGACTGTTTCCTATTTTTCATGTCATCCTGGTTTCTGTGTTTCTATGTGAGAATTCCTTGACATGCTTTCTCTTGACTCCCTCAGGAGAAGGACAGTTTTCACTTGAGCTTTCCTTCACCTGTATAGTCTCTCACTCCTTCCAGAATGTCAGTCTTGCTGGGGGTTTGTGGCTGAGGAGCTGGGCATCTATCTTCTCCAGCACAGTTTTCAGCTATACTGGCACTCAGCCGCCACACGTTCCTGCTCCTTCTGGGCACGCTGGGTGTGCGTGATGGAAATCCTGTTGGTCGCTGTTTCCACGGTGATGACTTAGGACTGGCTGTTTCAGGCTTGCAAAGTCAGGGACCACGTCTGTTTCTAGCTTTCAAAATATGGTTGTTTTTTTCTTCTTCATTTTTATGTCTCTATGTCTAAAAGCCTCTTTACTTTCATATTAATGGAATGTGGGATGTGATCCAAGTTCTCTCTGTTCAACCCATTATTTTTATCCTGCTTGATTTTCTTTAACATTATAATCTATAATTTTTTCTGCAAACCCAAACATTTACAATACGATGCTTAATAGCTACATCTTAAATATTTTATTTAAGTGTTGTTTAGACTTAGTCTGAATGGGGGGAAAAAAAAAAGATTTCCAGGGGTCTTTTAACATTTTCAAAGTATCCATAGAAATCTGAAAAAATACTAGTGATTAATTTTAACTTTTCAGATTTCACAGCTATATATTAGTATTCCAAAATTATGAATCAATGTTTTATTGGAAATGGAGAGTGTTATTACTGGGAAATAATATAATTATAGTCATAAAATGATGATAATACCAAATTAAATATCAAATTAAACTTTCAGTGCTAATATTAAAAGTTATACTTGTGAAACTACATGACAAAGAGGTACCCTGGGAGCCCAGACTGTTAATGGGAATAACACATTTTGCCCATCCTAACGGTTCAGCCATCCTCATGCACATAAGCAGAAAAAGTAGACTTTGGGTGTGTTCAAAGGTCTTCAATTGGTGTGAAAGTTCAAAGAGTAAGGGGGAGGGAGAATTTCAAATAAGGTCCCCAGTCAAACTCCAGGAATCACCTATTTTCTCATGGGCAGATGCCCAGCCAGACAGGCCAGGTCCAGAGTGCAGCCATTGAGACCCCAGCACACCAGAACCAGTCTTAGGCGCCTGCTGGCAGGAACCATAACAAAAGGGTTTGGGATAGAAGGTGAGACCCACAACTCAAAATCTACCCTATAAGCCACCGCGAGGTCAAGCTAGAGACTGCCATTGTCGCTACCTCCCTCCTACGCATCTCTTCTTCACCTGTCTTTCATTCCTCCTTCATCATTCCTTCAGTGGACCTTCGCTTGGCTTCTTCCTCCTTCCCAGCTGCCTGGCATTCAGGAAGTGTGGCTCATGGCAGGCTGGGAATTATGGCCCAAGGTGAGTAGGGGTGATGAAAATGGGGCCCATACCCTGCACTGTGAGTCTCTTCTCCCTTCCTGGAGATGCATTCTGTAGCGCTTGGATGACAGGTATTGGCACATTTTGCAATCATATTTCTTACTAAGAACCTAAGCTCATTGTATATTTTCAAGTGTTGAAATCTTGGATAAGGCTAAAAGGTTCTAATGGTGCAAATTAAGCTAATCAACCCTCAGGCAATATACAAAGAAGCTTCTATGCATTTTTTTATTTGTTCTTTCCCACTGTGGACACTGCCAGTAACACACTCATTTGGAGAGAAGCATTGCGATGAAAATTAGAGATGTCGGAGACAGAGTTGAAAGCTGGCTCAGGAAGCCTTTTTGGATGGCCAGAATGCTGAGTAAAATAGCTTGTTGCTTTTTAAATTGCCTTATGTTTTTTTTTTTTTTCCAATTTTTTAAACAGACTCTAGAGAACAATTTAGCCCATGTCTTTCAAAATTAGCTTCCCTAAGAAATGCTGATGTCATTATTTTAGTTGGGGAAGATGATCTAAGATTTTGGTCTAATTGTTGGTGTGAGCTCTTAGATGGCAAGCCTCCTTTTTTGTTTGTTGAATTTATTTATATATATTTAACATCATTGTTCATTTTTGTACAGTGCTTGCTCTCTGCCCTCTGGTGTAGTCCCCATAGAATTTCTACCACCTATTCACCCATGCACAGCATCACGGCAATCCCTGTAGTCCTTCCTTCGGGCTTTAACCCTACCTCACCCCTCCCCTGCAGAAAACCTCTGATTGTTGTTTATTATTTTTTTTTCCTGATGCCTTATTTGGTTCCCCTATATTCCTCCTATAAGTGAAGCCATCCAATATTTTTCTCTTTCCTTCTGGCTTACTTAAAAGCCTCTTGTTTTGTTCTCTGTGGTACCAAACCTCTGAGTTTATCATTCTTTTCTTGTATCTTTCAGGGTTCATTTCATTTGGTTCTTTTCTGGATGTTTCTCTATCTTTGTGGTGTTCTCATCTATTCTTTTGCTTTATTTGGATCAGCGTTCCAAACCCAACCCAACCAGTCCAGTCCAGTCCAGTCCAGGTGGTGTCAACTTCAGCAGTCCCGCCCATGGCTGAGTTTATATTAAAGTTTCCTTTGCTGTTGCCTTGACAGGCTGGTCTTATTCTCGGCTGTGTGTCTCATGGGTCGGGTTACAACAATTAGCAAGGAAAAGAAAGATTATTTCAGACAAAACCAACTTAAAGGAGGACAGAGGGATCTGAGGCGGGTGACCTCAATTGAGCTGATCCAGACCCTCCTCCAGGTTATTGGTCTAAAATCCACTTTTTGGAGAGTCTGAAACTGCAGTTGAGTGCTGTGGAGCCTGGTGCAGCTCAGCCTGGCTCCATTTCCGACCTGTTGTGTGTGTTTTGATTCCGCTGTTAGCCCTTCCTTGCTTATGCATTCACACTCTCTCGCTAATGGATCCTTTCCATTAGCTTCTAAATGTCCCCAGATTTTCCACATGAAATAAAATGCAGCTATTCCTGCTCAGTGCCTCTCTCTTGCTAGAGCTTGCCCAGTTTTAATCCATTCATCTCACATGAGTAGTCTGAACTCAAGGTTTTCACTTCCTCTGGACTCACTCAGTGCACTCAGCATGTCTTCTGTGCTCATCACTCCTTTCAAACTCTTAATTGGGGCTCCCAGTGACAGCAGGGCAGTGGGGTCCGGTGGGCCTTCCAGTCCCATCTTACTTGAGCTCCGAGGGGCATCTGGCACCGAGGCCCACTCTGTCCCTAAAAACCGTTTGGCCTTTGTTTCCTCCTGATGCCTTGCCCTTTGCTGCTCCGTCTGTCCTTTCCGCTCTTGGCTCCTGTAGATGTCTCTGCATATCATGTAGGGTGCAGTGTGGGCCTCCCCTCACTTTATATACTGGCCCTGGGACTCTTGATGCGCATGGCTTTAATTGCAACCCTTGGCCTTCTGGGCAGTGCAGAACTACAGATTTCACTGTCTTGTCTCCCAGGGAAACGGCCCAACCTGCCTGCAGTGGGTGTCCTGTCAGCAGTCCTCACAGCCTGGGTATCCTGTCTCTGCAGACGGTCTGTCCATCCACCTAACTGCACAAATTGGAGTCCTAAGAGCCAGCCGCCACAGCCTCAGCATCTTTTCCTCAGCATCAGCCTTCCCTCTCTGCTGGTCCTCACCCCCACCACCAGGCATCAGCTCCTTGGCCTAGATGCAACAGCAGACACCTGCTGTTTTCTCAGGTCATCTCCAACAGAGAAGGGAGGGCCCGGCACTTTGCAACTCACCTTTTATGAGGGCACCGATCTCCTATGACCCTTAGCACCTCCACATCCAGGTTCCATGGGGGGGGGATTAGGGTTTTACCTTGTGAACTGCAAGGGGGTAGGGTGGCGGAAGGGCAGGATGTCAGCCCATAGCAAATAATGCCCAGTGTTTGAGTCTCAGTGACCACCCTAGAGATTACCCCAAAGAAGCATGGCTGCTTTTCTCTGGAGATGTCTAGGTCTAAATACAGCCCCGTCAGGAGTTGATGCCTCCAGCTGAAGTTTCACAGGAGCACTGCTGCCATCAGGCTGATCCAAGGAGGCAATTTTTGGTTTCAGTAGTGTGACAAAGCTCCCCAGCTCGCCCTCTGCTCCCTTTGGACATAAAGACTCTGGACGTTTCTCCTATGGAGACGTTTCCTCAATTAACACCTATCAGTTCTCAGTGGCTGGGTTAGGATCACCTCAGCAGGGGAACTGTGGGAAGGGAAAGGCAGGTTTCATGTGATGACAGTGCCGAGAGGGGCAGAGGAGCCGAGACAGGTAATTCTGTGCCCTTCTGGGGCTAGAATGACATGTTGACAAAAGGCAATTCTCAGCAAAGCGAAGATCTGGCCTGGCCAGTCCCCTGTGACCCACCCACATGTAAAGACCGTCTGCGTCCACCAGGAAGGCCTGTGCCCATGAACAGGTAATAGCTCAAATCACAGCAAATTATTGATACCTGTTTGGCCTTCTAAAGTCACACCTTATCTAGGACCTCTGCTCTTTCAGTGTAAGCCTGAGTCTTCAGCAGAAGGGCTTATTATGTCCTGCTTGCTGCTGGGGGAAAGTTTGTGGCCTGTTATCACCCCTCCTGACAAACACGACTGGTAGCTTCTCCCTGAGAGTTTGTTTGCAAACAAGGGAATCCCACACCCAACTGCCAGGGCTTTCTCGTGAAAGGGTTTCGTTTAATAAGCTCTACTGATATACTCACACACCCTACACCCCACATACCCCAACACAACCTTCCCCTCATACCATACTTTGTATAAAAGTGTTTTGTCCCAACTTCTGTGACCGGCCGAAAGAAAGGGAGGTGGGAGGCAGAAAGGCTGAGTAAGCAGAATTTATTGCTCCTGGACAGCAGCTAAGACAGAGCCCCTAGATAGGGTCCACAGCTACTGTCAGCTCTATAGGGGGGAAGGGTCTCTTATATAGATTTTAAACTCAAATTCCAAAAGGGTGACTCATCGCTATGTCCCTTGATGTAAGGCCCAGTTCGTTATCATCTTCATCTAGTCCCATCCCAGACTCAAGTCCCCGTTAATTGGATGCAAGGCCCAGTTTATTACAGCCTTATCACCCTTGGATGCAAGGCCTAATTTATTACTACCCTTATTTAGTCCCTCAGTAAATCTCTGCACTTGGTCACTCCCAACAAAAAATATCTCCTTTTTTATTTAACAAGACGAAATACATGAGTAGTAATTTCTGTGGATGTGTGTGTAATAGAGAAAAAAGAAAGTGGAGGAAATGGAGGGAAGGCAAAGAGGTACTAAAATAGGGCCTCCCTGATGGTGCATTGGTTAAAGTCTCAGTGTTAACAAGCTGTCGCCAGCCACTGTGGCCTGAGTTCGATCTCCAGCCAGGGAGCTGACCAACATGGTGTGGCAGACTTCTCCTGTCTCAACCACTGCTCCCCTCAACAGTGTATTTCAATAGATCTGCCTGTTCTGCTCCTCAGTCTTGTGTGGTGAATCCTCTCACTGCCCCTGCACCTCTGGCCTGTACTCCAGTTCTGTATGCATAAATAAATAAATCTTTAAAGAAAAAAAAAGAATAAAGAACAGAGAAGTGTTAGAGTTTGGGTTCTCATGTATCAGTTAGCTTTGCAATGTAGTTGAAAATATGGACCCTTTCCAAAAGAGCAGTCAAACCTAATTCTTCTATAGATTGACCATTTATCCACCTACCTGTTCACCTCTGTCCATTATTCATCCATTCATCCACCCACCCACCCATCCACTCATCCATGCATCAATAATCCATCCATCCACTCATCTATCCATCCACCCATAATCCATCCATCCACCCATCATCTATCTATCTATCCACATTTATACACCATCGATCCAATTACCTACCCACCCAGCCATCCATCCATCCAGCTTCCAATTCATTTATTCATTTTTTTATCAAGAACAGATTGAAGTAAAAAAAAAAATAAAAATAGTTTTTGTCTATCACTTTTTCAGTTGTGAAAAAAGTTAAGTATTGACTTTCAAGAACTGATAACTGATGAAGCATGCTAACTACAGATAATTCTCAGAACAGGAAAGATAAGGGACTGCCCAGGAAGTATTTGTCTTGGAATAATTTATCCCCTGCCTACTGACTTCACAAGGTGGCTTAAAGCTTTTGTGTGATAGAATGGCAGTGGTAATAATGTCTTGAGAAATGCCAACCACTATTCAGTGATAATCCAGGCATGGAATTATTGCACAACTTGATGTTTTAAATAGGCAGGGTATTAAGCTGAAAAAAAATTAGGGTAAAGGCATCTTAAATCATCCAACATCCCCTAGCCATTGCCAACATATTTCTAATAACAGCAGCAACAACTGACCTTTCTAATTCTCATTGGCACTTCCACATGCTAATAGAATTGAACATAGAAGTTTCTTTCCACACTAAAGTTGACCAAAAGTTCCTTGAGAACTCAGTTAAGTGTTTGCCTTCATCCTTGGTATGTATCGATCCCCCTTTTTCAAAAGAACAGTTCTAAAATCTCTTTCATACACACACACATGTATAAAGGATTCATATACACACACACATATACATATATATATATATGAAGAAAGGCTCAAAGGCTCCCAGGTAGTTTGCTTTGTGCTGGATTAAAGGCTAGCTAAAATAAAGCCTTCTGAAAACTTTCCATTTTGAGAAGTTATTATTGTCTAGATCTTGTTAATTAGGAACAAAACACAAGAGAATAAACATGATAACGCCAAGGCAAATAAACCATAAAGGATTAAAAAGAGAAGGAAAAGAGGCAAGATTAAAGGACAGTTTGGAGAGCAACATTATTTTTTACTATTTGGTGCAGAAAACTGTGAAGCCCATAAAACAATCTAGAGGAAGTGGGAAAGATTTCTTCTCATTACTGGCCTTGAGGCAATTTTTTAAGCTGCCATAAACTGACAAACAGACATGATGGATATCATTATAAAATACAGTGGGTCGGAAAAAGGAGCACAGAATGAAATGGGCCACATCAAAAGGGGAAGAAAAAAGTCCTCCAGAGTGAATAGCTCTGAGACTCTTAAAGACTAATATCTGAAAATTAGCCCCAACTTGGTGTTATTCTTTCTCAGGAAGATGATAAGGTCTTGTCTGTGTCGCTTGCATCTTGTCATTTAAAAATCTATGTCAAGGCCCTAATGTCTTTTGATGAATGTTGTCTTATAATTACAATTATAATGTAGTGTAAATTATAATGCAAATTATAACATATCTTCTCAAGTTTAATTAATGAATTTTAAAGATTTATTTATTTATCTGTGAGAAACTGTCTCTGGTGCATCCTCTCCCCGCACTTCTGACCTATACTCCAGAGTGGGGAGCAGAACAGACCGACTGACTGAAATACACTGCTGAGGGGAGCAGCGGGTAGGTCAGGAGAGGTCTGCAGTGCTGTGTGGGTCAGCTGGGGTGGGGGGGGAATCGAACCCAGGCTACAGCAGTGATAGTGCTGATACTTAGTCCCTATACCATGAGGAATCCCCCCCCCCCCACCTAAT
>NW_004567129.1:9822230-9860092 GCF_000260355.1 Condylura cristata
TTTTTTAAATGTACATTTTTTACATCATTCTTCATTTTGTACATTTTTTATGTCAGTTGTAATCCCCGTGGACTTCCCACCACCACTTCACCCAGCTGCCATCACCCTAGACCCGGGCACTCCTGCCCTGTTTTGATCCTATTCCCCTCTCCTCCCCCGTACAATGTCTCTGGCTTACTGGCTTACGGTTGCTTGTTGATTTTAGTTTTTGCTTTACTACAATTACTTTATTCTGCCCCCCCCATCCCTTACACTTCTGCAATGAGCAAAAAAACCATCTTGTCTTTTTCTTTTTCTTTGTGGCTTATTTTACTAAGCATTATTCAGCAATCAAGAAAGATAAACTCATGCCATTTGTAGCAACATGGGTGGATCTGGAAGGAATCATCCTCCAACATTTCTATGCTTCTCTTCTGGTCTGAGGCCTCGTGGTGGTCAGGTGAGACTAGCCTGTAGGCAGGCCTCCTCGGGTTCTGCTCTGGACCCATTTGGTATCGCAGGACAGGAAACTGAGGTTAGAGCAAACCCATAAGGTGCTATGGACACTAGACTTAAGATCTACTAGACTTAAGATTCCCTTCTCCTGCCTGGTTAAACTATGTCTAGGTCACTCTCCTAACAACTTTCAAATGGAAATGGCTGCAACCCAACCTGTCCTCACTCCTGTCCTGAGAGTGAAATAAAGCAAGTTATATATCAAGGACATAATTAGCTATCACCCTCTCTGTGTCTGGTAACTGCTTTTAACACATTGCTCATTAAGTCCAAAGCTTGTGGGTAGTAAATAATTTCAGAATCTGTGCTCATGAGTTAGGGCATCCTGCCAAATATTAGGTAAGCAGGAGGATAAAGTGGAGTCGATTCATAAACATCCCCCACCTCCCCAGGGAGATATCCTGCACTCCTTAGACTTATCTTCTCTAGGCCAGAGGAGGTATGCCCAGAGGAGACATGCCCGAAGGCTAGGGAAGGGCGAGGGGAGTGAGGTTGGGATGCTCTGTGCCAGTCAGAGCCTCTGTCCATAGCTGGAAACAATGAGGAGAGCTTGAGAATGGATAACCTCTCTGGGTCTTTTTTATTCTCTGAAAAGATTTTATGCATGGGGAGAGGTGTTGGGTGTCATTCTCGGCAGCTGCCTTCCTCCCAGCAGCTGGGCCATTGCTGTCAGAACGGGTCATCCTCTGGAACTCATCCATCCAATTCAGACCTCAAGAACAGTGCCACGAGGCTCCTCTTGATCTAAACACATACAAACTATAAGCCAGGTTACTTGTTGTTTTGTCCCAACTTCTGTGACCGGCTGCAAGAAAGGAAGGCAGGAGGCAGAAAGGCTGAGCAAGCTGAGTTTATTGCTCCGGGACAGCAGCTGAGATGGAGCCCCTAGAGTGGAGTCCACAGCTACTGCCCACTCAATAAGGGGGAAGGGTCTCTTATATAGGTCCTAAGCTCAGATTTCAAAGGGGTGACTCATCGCTGTGTCCTTGATGTAAGGCCCAGTTCGTTACCACCTTCATCTAGTCCCATCCCCACAATGCAAGGACCCGTTAATTAGATGCAAGGCCCAATTTATTACCACCTTATCACCTTTGGATGCAAGGCCTGATTTATTATTGCCTTATCCAGTAAATCTCCGCATTTGGTCACTCCCAACACTTGTCCCCATGTGCCCCACATATGGCGGGGAAGAAGGAAGGGTAGTTTCAGTGGAAACTCCCACTTAGAAACAAAGGATGGAAATCAGACAGCAGTCCTGGGTTCGCAGCAATTTTGCAGTCTTTGTGGGGTAGGGGTTGTTCTTTGGGTGCTTGTTCTGCTCTCTGGGAGGGTGGGGTGTGTGCTTCCAGGTCATTGTTTTCCAAGGTATTTGAGGTCCCTCCTTGTCCCTCACCTGTATTACCCTCCTTGGTCATGTCTGAAAAGAGCATTAAGAAATACGTTCTTCACAAAGAAAATGGGTCATTATGGAGGTCATCAACACACCCTGGTGGTGTACCCCATGGTGCACATGGTGCAGGAGACCTCTCCTGACCCACCCGCTGCTCCCCTCAGCAGTGTCCTTCATCTGTCAGCCTGTTCTGCTCCCTACTCTCTCTCTGGTGAATCCTCTCACCGTCCCTGCAAGTCTGGCCTGTACCCCAGTTCTGTATGCATAAATAAATCTTTTTTTAAAAAAAGAGTGGAGACAAATGTGGGTGAGGCTGTGGAGGGAAAGGAACCCTCATCCACAGCTGGAGGGAATGCAGAGTGTGCGGTGTGTGCGACATGGAAATCCTACCTGATCAGCAATATCTCTGCTAAGGTATTTTCCCACAGAATATGAAGACACAAATATTGTGGGTCTGCTACTCCTAAGTGGCCTGTTCAGTCACCATTTTGTTACCTGCAGCTCTGTCTCCTTCTACAAGATCAGAACTCCTGGCCAATCGGTCATAGCTGATGTTGTTTTATGGAGTTTGTGTGGGGTCCTTGGGTTCACTCTGGGAAAGGTTCACCAGAGCTCCCCTTTCAGTGAGTTTCTCCACAAAGCATAGACTCAGTTATTTTTAAAGAGCAGCTTAGAAAAGGGACAAGAGAGGAAAGGACACTTGTATAGGCACAAGCTGGCTGGAAGAGCTGCCCCTTAGTGGGAGGTAGCATTTAGTTTTATCATCTTCTTTTGGTAGGGAGGGGCTCATCTTTGCCAGCAGTCAGTTGCTGATTTTGGATATTTATGCAGAATTTGAAAGGACCTGAGTCTCCACAATGGTTGCATTTCCATATTTTTATCTTTCACCTTTTGGGTCTGCTCTAGACACGCCCTCTACAGTCTGCTACCTGCTAGGGCTGTCCTAGGGCATTGGCGCCTGAGGGTCTTGATCTCTATGGCTGTGTCAACGGCTATGCGCATCCCTTCTGCCCAACTCCTGGTGTGAGTCAATCTTGTGATGCCTCTTTTATGCTCTTTCCTCCATCAATAGCTAAACTTTACCAGGTGCCTTTCAACCTTACAAGGTGCCTTTCAAGTTGATCAGTCAGAAAGTGTGATCACCCTGGGAAGGGTATGCTTGGGGAGGTATGATCGGGAGTGCCTGCAGCCCCAATGATCAGTGTGACAAGGGCCCCTTGTGCTAAGAATGAAACCCTGACTTTGGATCTAGGGCTTGACCTTAATTACAACACCAAGTCACTAAGAGGGAGAAGTGCCTAGGGGCAGACTCACAGCCCCAGAAACTACAGGTGACCCAGTGCATTTTCTTTTCTTTTTTTTTTTAAAGATTGATTTATTTATGCATACAGAACTGGGGTACAAGCCAGAGTTGCGGGGATGGTGCGAGGCTTCACCAGAGACAGAGCTGGGAGCAGGACAGGCAGAGTGACGAAGTACACTGCCGAGGGGAGCAGAGTGACGAAGTACACTGCCCAGGTGGGTCAGGAGAGGTCTGCCACATGATGTGGGTCAGCTCCTGGGCCGGGGATCCAACTTGCACTGAAGCTTGCAGTGCTGCGTCCTAACCCTTGGGCTACCAGGGAGGGCTGACAGAGTGCATTTTCTACCTTCATCCCTCCCTTTTCTTCTGTTCTCCTTCCCTCACCACTGATGCTGTGTGCTTATTCTATCCATAAATGGGCCACGGTGTTGGTCTTCAGCAGCATCCTGTATCCTCCAGCCTGCTCCATGACTCCATTTGTCAGTGCGGTGTTGTCAACACAACGGTACGAGAAGACTGTCATTTCACAAAGTGACCAGTTGGAGGCCCAGCAAGAAGGGCCAATTCCTTCAGTCACCAACTAGAAAGTGGCTGAGCTTTGGCAGGATGTCAGTCATCTCCACGGTCATGCTATACTTTCCCACACTGCCACCTCAGAGAAGCGTTCAGAAATTTCATAAGGAATGTGGCATCTCCCAAATATTTCTAAGAAGGCTGTTATTTATGAAAATGAGTGTTGAGTCTAGTATGGAAAATATTTTTACTTGGGGGAAATATTAAGTTGTGATGATTTAGATTAAAAAAAAAAATATGTGCTGGGGAGGTGGCAGACTGGATTGCCTGTGGTGGTTGGGCATTTGCTTTTAGTATTGTCGTGAATCACAGTGCTTTCCTTGGAACTGAAGCATCATTAAAAATACTGCAAAATCGGGGCTCTCCCTGAAGGTGCAATGAGATAAGCAAATAAGGAGTATAGAGGACCAGGTGAGAAAATAATAATAATAATGAACAACTATATACCAGAGACATTATATGGGGGTGGAGTGGGGAATGGGATCAAAAACTGTGGGGAGAGGGAAATGCACTGTACTATGGTGATGGCATACGCGGAAAATTGGTGATGTGAAGCCCATGGGGATTGCAACTGAGATGGAAAAAGGCACAAAATGATGTAAAAATAAACTATTATATTAGTTTAAAAAAATATACTGCAAATAGGGCCCTCCCTGGTGGTGCAACAGGTAGGGACGCAGCACTGCAAACTGGCCGCAGCCACCGTAGTGTGAGTTCGATCCCCGCCCTGGAGGTGACCACATGGCGTGGCAGACCTCTCCTGACCCGCCCGCTGCTCCCCTCAGCAGTGTACTTCGTCGATCTGCCTGTTCTGCTCCCCACTCTGTCTCTGGTGAATCCTCTTACCGGCCCTGCACCTCTGGCCTATATCCCAGTTCTGTACACACAAATAGATCCATCTTAAAAAAAAAAAAAGTATGACTTTTAAAAACAATACTGCAAATAAAATCTTCTAAATCCCTCCCCAAATACACATACGCACATGCATGCACACACACATCTGAGAGTTTAAATGCGCCATTTCATTTGGTGGCACAAAAACTGTCATTGAGGGCACAGACTGTCATGGTGGCACAAGGTGTTAAAGTGCAGCACTATGAAGTGATCCCCAGTCACTGCAGCACGAGTTCAGTCCCTGGCCAGGGAGGTGACCCGTGTGGCACTGAGGACCTCGCCTGTCTCATCTGCTGCTCCCCTCGCAGTGTATTAGTGAGTCTGCCTGTTCTGCTCCCCACTGTCTCTGGTGACTCCTCTGGCCGGTACCCCAGGTCTTGTATGCATAAATCAATAACCTGTCACTGAGAAACACATCTACAAGCCTACCAGATTGGGTGTTTATACTGTAGCTCTGTTTTAGGGCGTCTCTGGATCTTCAGTGCTCAGTACCACTTGTTGAAGAGTCATTGTCATTTCCCATGACATTTCCTAGTGCACCGCTGGAGGTCCTGGACAGGAGCATGACCGTGGCTGACCTTCCAGCTGAACCTGGCACTCAGACACCCCTCCCCCCCCCAGCCTTGGAATGTGCTTTCTGTCCACTGTCCTCTCAGTGGGAGCCATTGTCAAGGACACAGGCTAGACAGCATTACGCTGTTGAGACCATCTGGACTGTAGATGTGACTAAAACCCGGCAAAGCTTCCATATGAACCCTGAAGATCCCCGAGAGTGATGTGAAGACCTTTTCTCATCTTGCCACCACCCCATCTTGTAACCACCCCCAGACCACTCTGCTGATTAAATTCCCTCGCCTGATTAAATCTCCTGCCACCTACCAGTCAGGAATGGCCAGCCTCCATCTTTGGTCTCTTCTTGCTTTTGTGTAGAAAAGTCAGTTTCAGATTTCACCCAAGAGTGCCTGAGATGGCAAAGCAGGAGCACCTTTGTCTGAAGTGGCCATTTATTGTCTGTTTCTGCTCTCTGTATCCCGCTGATCTGTGTCCATCTGTGTTCACCAATACCGCATTCTCCAGATGAGGGCAGCCCTCTAGTCTCAATATTGAGAACATGGCTTCTCCAACTTGATACGTTCCTTTAAGTAATTCTAGTTTTTTGCCTTTAACACTTTTATTATAGGTATATAGATCTATAAATCTGGCTTAGATTTTTCATTTTTAAAAAAAGATTTGTTTATTTATGCCTACAGAACTGAACTGGGGTACAAGCCAGAGGTGCAGAGGCAGTGAGAGGCTTCACCAGAGACAGAGTGGGGAGCAGAACAGGCAGATAGATGAAGTACACTGCTGAGGGGAGCAGCAGGCGGGTCAGGAGAGGTCTGCCTCGCCATGTGGTCACCTCCAGGTGGGCAGCATTCGAACTCATGCGGAAGTGACTTTAGCTTCTTAGTGCTGTGCTTTAACCCTCTGCGCCACCAGGGAGGGCCTGCATTTTCATTTTTTCTTTAAATTATTACAAAAGTTTATTTTTACGTCATTTTGCACATTTTTTTTCCATCTCGATTGTAATCCCCGCGGGTTTCCCATCACCATGCATTTTCATTTTTAATTGACATTTTAAATGTCACTTTTAATTGACATTTTCTAGGCTATCTTCTCTCCACAAACAAGGTTTATTTATTAAGAGCGGTGTTGTTTTCCTTCACTACTGTATAG
The DNA here is from genome assembly GCF_000260355.1 of Condylura cristata. NCBI lineage: Eukaryota > Metazoa > Chordata > Mammalia > Eulipotyphla > Talpidae > Condylura > Condylura cristata. Next base: position 9,828,602 of record NW_004567129.1, read on the forward strand.
TTTTCAACACAGTTGATCCTATGCACTTTTTTAGTTTTATAGTTAAGTGTCTCACTCTATGTGCATCTATCATAAATGAAATTTAAAAATCAATGTAAAATTGAAACATTTAATTTCCAGTTATTCATTTCTAGTATGGAGATATGCAGTTGATTCCTATTTATAAACTTAATTATTAGCCTATAAATAGTGCAATGGGTATTGATTTTTTCTGAACTCACTAATTATACCTAGAAGTTGTGCTTAGTAGACAACAGAATTGTTTACAAATTAGATCACTTTAATCATTCTTGCCTTGTGTCTGATGTTGAGGGGAAACATTTCATTTTTCACCATTACATGGTGCCCACATGGTGTGAGTCAGTGTGTGTGTATTTGGATATACAAACACACCCACCATATATATATAAGTCCACATCAGGCTCTCATGATGGGTTTATAGATGCCCTTGTTACTTTGAGGAATCACCTTCTTTTCCAGGTTTGCCTATAGATTTTATCATGAGTTGATCTTGAAATTTTCTCAACTGATTTTTTTCACCAACTTACATGATCATAGTTCATTTCTTTATTAAACTACTGCTAATTGGCTATCAATATCCACTAAGTGGATATTGATTGATTTTGAAATAGTCAATTGTCTTTGCCTCCTTGGAAGAAACTCTACTTGGTTACTTGTATCTCCTATTTGTATGGAAAGATTGATAGATGGATGAATAAATTAAAGAGGCAATAGGAAGGTAAGCAGATATAAAGAATTATAATTATAAGGAATTAACTCACGTGACTATGGAGTCTGAAAATTCCCCAAATATGCAACTGGCAGAGGGAGACTGGAGGCCCAGCCAAGTTGACGATGTAGTTCCAATTTGAGTCCAAAGGCCAAGAACCCAAAGAGCTGGTAGTGCACGTTTCAGACCAAGATCTAGAGCAGACCAACATTAACTGGGGAAATTTCCTTGCTCTGCCTTTTGTTTTATTTTGTTGATCCATTTAAAAGCCAGCTTTTCCTTTTATTTTTTTTCTGTTGTTTTCAATTTAGTTTTTGCCTTCTCTTTAAATATTTCATTTTCCTACCTGCTGCAACTTAATTTGTTCTATTTTTCCTAATTTCTTGGATTATTAATTTGATACATTTTTCCTAATACACATTTCATGCTAAAAATTTCCCTCCAAAGGTGGCTTTCATGCCACCCTACAATGCTATGTTTTCATTTTCATTCTATTTGAGATATTTTCTAAATTCTCTAGAGATTTACTTTTTCACATATGGATTATGTGTGTATACTCACATACCACATATGGGCTGTTGTTATAATCACATTGAGATCGTTGTTTCATTTCCAAACACTTGTGTATTCTCTTGTTATATTTCTGTTTATTGATTTCATCCCTCTATGGCTGGAGAAAACACTTTGTATGATTTTAATTCGATTGAGTTTGTCAAGGTATATTTTATTATCCAGGTAAATTATTTATTTATAAAATATTTAACCTTTTTGAATGTGCATTATGTATGTATGTATACATTATGTATGTATACACACATATATATAATTCATTGTTTTTTTTTTAAGGTTTATGCATACAGAACTGGGGTACAAGCTAGAGGTGCAGGGGCGGTGAGAAGCTTCACCAGAGACAGAGTGGGAAGCAGAACAGGCAGATTGATGAAGTACACTGCTGAGGGCAGCAGCGGGCGTGTCAGTAGAGGTCTGCTGCGCCATGTGGGTCACCTCCCTGTCTGGGGATCAAACTTAAGCTGAGGTGGCTGCAGCTAGTTTTGTAGTGCTGTGCTTTAACCCACCGTGCCACCAGGGAGGGCCCTGATTCACTGTCCATGGTACCATGGTATATATAGATAGTCCCTGTATGCTGAAAAGGAGACTGACTGCTGCTGTTGGTGTTCTGCAATATAGATCAGCTATAGGTGGTGTTTCATTCTTCTTTACTCTCGTTGATCTTCTGAGAACATTTTGCTCTTTTAGAAAAGTATCTGAGCAGACTCAAGGTTACCCCAATAACAACGTGCACTTGAAATGGGTGCAGCACCTGCTGGGTCTGCCTGTGGGGTGGGTTTGGGTGGATGGTGTCCAGGAGGTGCCAGTGCAGCTAAGAAGCAGAACAGAGCGATATAAATAGGTGCTAGAAACCAGTGACAACACAAGACAGAGCGAGGCACAAACCACCTGCTGGGAGACCACGGGGAAAGGAATGATTAATTCTGGCATGAGCCCTAGACACAAAGGAAATGCAGCAGAAATAAAGCATACACAGCATCGACAGTGAACCTGAGACAATAAATAATGCATCTTGATGGTAATCTTCAGGCTGGTCTCTGCAGTGTCCCTTTGATGTCGGTGTGGTGTCACCATGGAGAGCCAGCACCTGGGGCTGGGGGCATAAGCCAGTGCATGTTTATCTGAGAGCCATTTCTCTGGGTGCCCAGTGACCTAATTTCCCCCTTTCTCGGTGTTTGGCCAGGTTGTCTCTTCTCTGAAGCATAAGAGCTGAGGTATTTATCTTTTGGTCGTCAAGCCTGAATGTCCGTGGCAACAATAGCTCTCCCCCCTGTGCCCCCGTTTATAAAACTGCAGCAGGAAGCGATGCTCCGTCTGCCTGCTGGAGAGATTGATGAGGATGCTGGGAGCCGGCAGTGACTCGGGGAGCTGAGAGTCCTTAATCTTCCAAGGGAGCCCCAGACTCCTTGGGTTGCCTGCATCGAGTGTACCAACTGTTCCGGCAGCAGCAGCCCTGTTAACCTCTCAGGAGAGGCATTTGAATAAATGCTCTTGAACTCATGTAGTATATTTTATCTGCGAGGATGGAAGTCTATAGCTTGCCCTGACATCCTGCTTTTTTCAAATTACTATCGATAAGCACTAAGCTGACATATTTTTTTTTCACCCGAGGATAATTTTCCAGTAGCTTAAAATAACATTTTTGATGTGCTTTGTAATAGCTATGTGAAATTGGCCTGGGTATTAGCCTTCCTTCTGTGTGATATGGAAGCAAGGCCCCCACAGGAAAATGCCTTTCAGATGAGATGTGCTCGTGGCCACTCCCGTGGCTGTTAAGACTCGCTGGTGGCAGAACGGTCTATTTGCATTTCTAGGCACACTTAATAACCGCTAGTGTGTTTTACATAGTGAATGCAGGTAACTTTTATTTATTTTTTAAGATTTATTTATTTATGTATACCGAGCTGGAGTACAGGCCAGAGGCACAGGGGTGGTGACAGGATTCACCAGAGACAGAGTGGGGAATAGAATAGGTAGATTGACAAAGTACACTGCTGAGGGGAGCAGCGGGCAGGTCAGGAGAGGTCTGGCGCGCCATGTGGGTCACCCTGGGGCCCAGGATCAAACTCGCACTGATGCGGCTGCAACCAGCTTGCAGCGCTCCAGCAGGTGACTTTTTATGCTTCATTCACTGAGACATGTTGAGAACAGGAGGGGTCCCGGTGATGGGGACGGAACATGTATCTGCTGTGCTGCTCTCAGACAGTCTAAGAGGGCAGGAGGGTACCTGGGCCGGGTGTGCGCACATGCCTGAGCCCAGCAGAGGCCGCTTCTGTAAGGGCAAGCCCCGCTGAAAGCATCTTCTGGGAACCAGTGGCCAGACAGATCTGTCTGTGAGGCTGTAAGGCTGCAGAAGACAGAGCTGCCACCGCTAGCCTTCCCTGGAGTAACAGGGTGGGGCTGGGAGGAAGTGCGTCTTCAGCACCGGAGGGGAGCGCTTGAGACGTGAGCAACGGGAGCCGGCCAGGAGCTGAGGCTCATCCTGGCTGGAGCCAGGTGCCTCGTGGTGGTCGTTTTTGATGCTCGCTTTCTGTACACCCAGCGCCAGGGGAGGAAATAGTCATCTTCCCTAAAGACAGGGGAGTCCTATTGTCCTTAAAAAGAATCTTACCGGCGCCCTCTCTGGTGGCGCGGTGGGTTAAAGCGCAGCACTGTAAGATTCTGAAGCTACTGCAACACAAGTTCCATCCCTGGCCAGGGAGGTGACCCATATGGCACAGCAGACCTCTCCTGTCTCATCTGCTGCTCCCCTCAGTAGTGTGTTTCAGTCCATCTGACTGTTCTGCTCCCCACTCTGTCTGGTGAATCTTCTCACAGCCCCTGCACCTCTGGTCTAGATCCTAGTTCTGCATAAAAGAATCCTATGTGTTGATAGAGTTATTCAAAGTTATTTTAGAAAATGTAGGAAAACCACAAAACAGTAAAGGCCATTATGTGTGCTGCTCTTTCACTTCTACTCAGCATTTCATGCCTGCACCATAAAAGTACTTGGTGAATAGTGTGAGAGTGACAAGAACTCATAAGCCCACCAGCAGAGATTCACATTTGGTTTTAGTTTAAAATGAAAATGGCTTTTAGTTTAACTAAGCAATAAAACAGTAAAACACCTTGTTCTGTGTGAGTGTATATACATCAACTATAGGATATAAAATAGTCTGCATACACACACACTCATGTGTACACTGTCTGACATATGGGGTACATTCACTAAGGGTAATTTGACTTATTTTATCCTGCTTGTTCTCATTGGAGGACTTTTTACTCTTTTAATTCTTTCCGGGCATGGTGAGGATAGGGGATTGGGGAGCTTAAATAAATGGAGTAAGGATGTTCTGGTAACATGTGGTTGACTCAGGATTTAAATACAGCTCTATTTGCATGAACGTTTGCACTCTGAATCACTGTCCCAAATATACCTAATTAGCCTTAATGGTCAAATATTACTGTCATTTTATCTAATTATTTTTTCTGTGTCGCACCATTTTCTAATGGCTTATGTGACAAGACCAGTTCTTATTTAAATGTCCTACCATGTGGTGACATTTATTTTATTTTCTGTTTTATCTGTTAGGTGTCTCAGCAAAGGGTCTTACCCTGAGGGAAAGACTCTCAATGTCATTTCTGTAAATGGGACCTTTATAAGAAGTCACAGACAGATATTTTGAACAGCTAGCTCCTCCAGATATGCAACAGAGCGACTGGCTGTGTTCTCATTGCTGATATTTTGCCTAAAGACATGGGAATGTGTGGAGGCAGCAGCAACTGAAGTTTAAAAAAATGTGATTGCTCCTTTGTTTTCAGACAGTGTTAGTGCATCACCGAGGGGGACCCAAGAACCTCAGACTATGAAGGGGTGCCCTCACTGAAAGGGGTTGGGCCATTCACCAAAGGCTGCACGTAGGTAAAGGAATCAGATTCTAAGTGAAAGATTTTGAATAGAATTAGAGTGGGGGGGTGATTAAGTTTCCCAGTAAACTACACCCCCCACCCATTTTTACTCATTCCCTCATGGGCATATCCCTCGCCACATAATGTTGACGTGACCAGGGCTTCCAAAGCTTAAAAACTTGCAAAAGTCTAAGGCACTTTCTGGCAGGGAACCATAAGAAAGGGGTTAGGTAGGTCCCAGGGACCTGGGACAGAATTCAAACTAAAACACATAATCCACAACGAGGTCAAGATAACAGCAGCCGGAAGTCCTGCCAGGGACCAGGAGCAGCCTCTCCATGTGTCTCACGCAAGTGTCTCTACATGGCTCTCCTCCATGTGTTTCCCTCAAGCCCCTCCGAGTGTCTCCTGCCAGGAGTAATAGGACGCACGTGAAAGCTGGAAAGCTGGAGAGGACCTGACTGCCCTGTTACGAGGCTCCTCCCGCGCTCAGCTCTGCCCGACTTCTCAGTAGCCCTCTCCCTCAGAAAGTCTGGTTCATGTCGTACTGGGACTCATAACCCAAGGTGGCTGCGTGTAAGGGGGGTGGTGGGGAAAATGGCGCCTCCCTGCATGGAGGTATTTCTGTAAAACTGGCATCAGTGAGAAAAGAATTAGAGGGTGGTGGTGTTGACAGAGGACTTCTCTCTTTCACCTCTGTGCACATCCAGTGCTACTTTTGTTACAGGGCAGGGAGAGAGGGGTACCACTGAACCCCCAAACCTGCCTGCTCTAAATAGGTTCTACATTCTGCCCCATCAAGGCAAAACATATAGACTTTAATGAAAAGGAACTTTAATACAGTGAGCATACAACATGGAAGATAAAGAATATAAGTTCTAAATCAAACACCTGAAGTTACCCATCCCCTCATGGGCAAAAGTCCACCCAAAAGGGATTGGCCCAAAGCAAGGCCTGAAAGCTGCTATAAGACTAAAGCACCTTCTGGCTGGGACCCATAGACAAGGGTCAGAAATAGCCAGAGAAGTCTGCGAGGAAAAGAGCAAAATCAAAATCAGTATAAACGCTGCCATAGTCACCTCCCCACAGGTCTCTCACCCACATCTGCCTTAACCAGTCCAGGGCCAGGAAACAAGCCCGGTTTCTTCATCACGTGCTCGCTGCTTCATGTGGCTTCCTCAGGTCTCCTTCTGGCTCTCCATCCAGCTTCCTTCTTCCTCTGATTCCTCTCTTCTCTCCTTTTTCTCTCCTCAGCTCCACCCAACTTCTAGGTGGGGAAGCGAATCTGGAACTTCCCCTCAAAGTTTGGTTTATGTGATCAAGGGACTGCATAAACAAAGTGTAAATCTGGAGGGCAAGCCACCAGGAAGGATCGCAGCTGCTGCCTCTGTAGGGATTTTAGTTTTTCTTCAGTGAAGACTTAGGCCTGAGCTTAAGGCACTTCCTTCAGTTGTTTAAATTTGACCAGGATAATCTCCCTTCCTTAAAACCTATAGATTGTGGGCTTCAGTCACATTTATAGAATTACCTTTACCTAGATTCATGTTTGATTGAATAATGGAACTATAGCCTAGCCACGCTGACATACCAAAGAGACCATCCCAGTCATCAATAAATGCTTAGTCCAAGCTCACACTACCTGGACTTTGCAATTCTACACTTAGACCTTTGTCTAGTTTTCTTTCAATGGACCATAATATCTTAATGATCTGGACTTCATTTTCTTCTCACTTTCCTTCTTGCTAACTCAATTTTCATCATTTTATGATTTTTCTGTTTCTCTTTTTATATTGAATTATTTTTACTTAGTTAACATAGGTTTATAGTTATAAACTTACATGTATTGGGACAGCAGCAAAACCAATAAATTTATTAAAGAATCAAGAGTCAGAATTCAAAAACAGGAAGCAGCCCTACAGATTTTACTCTTGGATGACTGTTTTCCAGTTTACTTTTACTTTATATAGGTAGAAATAGTGAGTCATGAAAAATGTAAAGATATGTTGATGTTATCTGTGGAGGAGGGCAAATGCTAGAGTTTAATTACTTCCCTGATTTGTAAACAATGTATAGGGGATGCAAATGCTAGGTCACTCATTGTTCCAACCTTTATCTGGCTCCTTGGTCTTTGGAGTGGGCTGGAAGGCTGATTACTTTCAGGCAGCTGATTCTTCAAAGGCTTCAGGGTGGAGGGAGCCTGTTTTGATTTAAGTCTGTGCAGATGGATTGTCTTGTCTGCGAGACCAAGTCTGTCCCAGAGCATTTTGCAATATGTTCACACAAAACAATATGTGCAGGGGTGTATGTTCAAATGGATGTTACCATACCAACGTCTGCCCCAGAGCACCTGTGATTCTCCATCATAGTTCACTGGCTGCTTCCCCATTGGGGAGCTCCCTTTGCTCCCCATCCTATCCCCGTCCTCCCTCCCTCCCCCAAGTCCTCACCCCCACTCCCATAGCCTCAGTTCTGAAGTCAGATTTCAGGAACTTGTTTTGGTTTGATTTTATTAGTTCCTTTGTTTTGTTTCTCTGTGTTCCACATATGAGTGAAACATCCTGTACTTGTCTTTCTCCTTCTGACTTACTCCACTTAGCATAATCCTTTCTAGTTTCATCCATGTTTTTCCATCAGCGACAAAATGGCATCTTTTTTGTAGCCGAATAGTATTCCATTATGTATCTTTATCTGCTCTTCCTGGGTACTTCAGTTGTGTGTATTAGGCTGCAGTGAGCATCAGAGTGCCCCTTCACATTAGGGTCTGTGCATTCCCTGGGTACTTACCAGTGGAAACACTGAATCACAATGCGAGTCTATTTTTATTTTATTTATGTATTTCTTTTAAAGATTTCTTCATTTATGCATACAAGAACTGGGGTGTAGGCCAGTGGTGTGGGGTGTGAGAGGATTCACCAGGACAGAGTGGGGAGCAGAATAGGCAGACCTGCTGAAATACACTGCTGAGGGGAGCAGCGGGTGAGACAGGAGAGGTCTGCTGTGTCATGTGGGTCAGCAACCTGGCTGAGGATTGAACTTGTGCTGCACTGTCTGATGCTAGCTTGATGGTGCCAACTGTAACCCCTGCATCACCAGGGATGACCCTCTTTTTAATATTCTGAGAAATGCACATATGCTTTCCATAGGGGCTGGACTAGTTCCTTAACCCACAGTGTAAAGGCTCCCTTTTCTCTATGTCCCCATCCACACTTGTGCCTCTGCCTTTTGATAATGGGCCATTCTCAGTGTGGGGGGTGGTATGGCATTACAGCTGTGATTTGCATTCCCCAATGATAAGTGCTGAAGAGCATCTTTGCATGTTCTTGTTGGCCATCTGCATGTCTTTGAAGACGTGCTTATTTACCTCTGGATTATTTGCTATTTCTTGAACATACCAAGCATACCCTGCATTTTCTCACTTTGTGTTCCTTCCAGAGGAGTCTTTCTTCCTCTCATCACACTGCAAACTCCCTGGTCTAGTTGAGGTTTCACTTCATAGTCATAGGGAAGTATTAACATGGTGCTTATGACCATGGACTTGAGCCACAGTCTGACTCTGAAAAACTGCATCACTTTTTAGTTGTAAACCCATGGGCCTGGTGTTAAACCACCCTGAATATCTGTTTCCTCCTCTGTAAAGGAAGGGAAATAACACATCCCTCCCTCATGTAATTGCTGTGAAGATGGAATGTGTTAATGCACCTGAAGCAGGCTAGGTGTCCTCAGCTGTAATCTGTGCCCACATTATCTATCGCTGTATTCCACCGCTCTGATCCCGTCTTGCTTTTGTTTTTTCTTCATTGCAATTCTGTATTGCATTGCAGTGTAAGGCTTATATAAAATGTTGTTTCTCTTCTCTGCTAGATCTCCACGAGGACAGGGATTTTGTTTTATTTATTGTCTCTCCTTACTGCATGAGGCAGTCCCTGTCCATTGTACACATTCATTAAATGTTTGTTGAATGTTTGAGTAAATAAATCACAGTCAAATGGATGTTCTTAAATCCAATGGATGTTCTTAAATCCAGGCAAATTTTATTATGGTTGTCCATCCCCCTACCCCCACCCCCGTTGAATAAGCTACATACATCCATTTTATATAGCTCTTCTAATAGCACCTTTGAAATTCAGCATTCTGCATAGCCAGCTCCTGATCTTCTGGCCACAGGGAACGCTCCGGTTTTAGCAGATCGGCTGGGTTTGCTCTTGGCCTCTCCACTCTTGATTCCCAGAGTGCAGTGTGCCAGCCCAGGTCTCGCAATACACACCTGCCTCCTTCTCTTCTAGAAGGTGCTTCAGGATTCTTCCAGACAATAACCTTTCCCATGCCCTGTTTCTAGCAGCAGAATGTTGTTCTGTATGTCATCATTTTGAGTTCTTGAAATTTTAATATTTTGGACCTCCTAAAGGACTTCTATGTTCTTTGATTGCTTTTCTATCTTTTTGTATTCTAACTAGGTGAAACATACTGAGAAAAATACCTTTCTTGCACATTGGTATTCTATTCTTTAGGTTGTAGATTCCCACTGAATACTTCTCCAGAGGCTTGGCTCAGATTCTTCTGCATCCCTGTCTTATCTGTGTGACTCTGAGCTGCCTGGTAGTTCTCACCTGTCAGTAAATTTCAGTTCCCCCCTTTATTTTGTGAGGGTAAATAAGTAGTACCATATGCAATAACTGATTTATTGGTAGTTCCTTTTATCTGTAGATGATACCTTGGAAACTACTTAAAATTTAAAATAGTTAAACTTGTCCCATTTTAACAAAATATCTTTTCACTGGCAAATTGGAGTTATAACAGTTTATAGTATAGTATATTCTAAAATATTTCCTTCAATCAAGCAATTCCTAAACAACTGAAAGTGGTATGTTAGTGTATATAAAAGTTCTATATCAATTATCCAAACATTAAAGAAGGGGAGTAGGATGCTTCTTGGTTCATATTCATGTGTTTTAGTTGGTTATTTATTTAGGTTTAAAAATTTATTATTTATGCATATAGAACTGGGGTACAAGCCAGAGGTGCAGAGGTACAAGCCAGAGGTGGTGAGAGGATTCACCAGAGAGTATGGAGCAGAACAGGCAGATCAACTGAAATATGCTAAGGGGAGCAGCGGGTGAGTCAGGAGAGGTCTGCTGTGAGTTGTGTGTCACCTGCCTGGCCAAGGCAGTGGTGGTGCTGAATCTTAACCTCCTAGGCCACCAAGCAAAGCTCTAGTCTTTTTTTTTTTTTTTAAAGAGTTATTTATTTATGCTTATAGAACTGGGGTACAGGCCACAGGTGTGGTGGGTAAGAGGATTCACCAGAGACAGAATGGGGAGCAGAACAGATGCACTGAAGAGTACACTGCTGAGGGGAGCAGCGGGAAGGTCAGGAGAGATCTGCTGCATCGTGTGGGTCAGCTCCCTGGCCGGGGATCGAACTCATGCTGCATTGGCTTTGGAGAGCTTCATAATGTGGTGTTTTGACCTGTTGTGCCACCAGGGAGAGCCCCCTAGTCTGTTTTTTAAAAATCTGTATCTTGTCTAATAATGTGCATATGGAATTTTCTGATTTCTTACTTAAAAAAAATTGAAAGTGCTTGCATTCTTCAGTATTGTACTTGATGGTTCATACATGATAAATGTGCAGTTGTCTACATGTTCAAGTAATTCTTTCTACATCTGAGAAATAGTCAATGCCCAGGAACTGGGTAAAATAAGGTCACATTCTACTGAATTGAGAATATACTTAAGTCCATTTGTTTCACATTAACACATACAAATATTTCAGCCCAAATATTTTATAGGCACTGGCTTTTTGCCTGCATATAAAGTACTTTTCTTTGTTCAATATGTTTGCAGGCAAAACTTGTCGGCAAGTTGTTTCTATTAATGATTATTTTGCATTTAATCAAATTTAGATGTTTCACCAGATTGTAGAATTTGTCAGTGTAGTGCCAGGATAGAATGTAATATTTATCCAGTTATAAGTAGGAACTCGGGTTGTTCTAAAACACTGTTATACAAGCACAGTATTAAATAGCACATGTTATCTTGGCTTTTGTCTGTAAGCTTGGGTCATCTTCTATCACTATTATTCCCTTTGGAAGTTTGATATCAATAATTGCAGTTCCTGAATGTCTCCAAAACTTTAAAAGTTGCAACTTATTTAATCATCACTTTCATGTAAGTACATTTGTGAAATGATTGCTATCTTCTGTGATAATGTGCCAAATAGAAATACATTTCCAGTCTGTGGATTTCTTCGTTCATTAAGAACATGACTTTTACAGCATTTTTTTTTAATAGAAGTTGAAGCACTCATAAAATTTATATGGAATCACAAAAGACCTCAAGTAGCCAAAGAAGAATAAAACATTATATGTCCTGATTTTAAGCTTTATTATAAAGCTATAATCATGAAACCAATATAGTACTGTCATAAAAATAGACAAATGAACCACTGGAACTGAATCATGTATCCAGAACTAAGCTTAAACCTACACGATCAACTTCTGTTTGACAAGAATATTTAATGGAGAAAAGACAAGTCTTTTCTATAAATGGTGCTTGGATAAGTGAGACATTCACATATAAAGGAATGGCTCTAGATCTTACAGTACACTCAAATATTATTTAGGAAATGTAAGTCCATAACCATGAAATTCCTGGGAGAAAACACAGAAATAAAATCACGTGGTATGGTTTTTGATCAACAAGTTCAAAAATAAGTAAGTGAGACTCCATCAAACTGGAAATCTTCTGCATGTCAGAAGAAACCCTTTACAAAGTGGACAATCTATGTAGCAGTGAAAAATATTTGCAAGCCACATATGGGATAAGTAGCTAGTACCCAGTATATAAAGAACGCATGCAACTCAGTGGTGAGAAAAGCAAATAATTCAAGCAAAAAAAATGGACAAAGCAACCGAGAGACATTTTTTCCAAAGAAGATATGCAAAATGCAACAGGTAATAAAAGGTGCTTAATATACTGGTTGTTAGAGAGATGCAGATTAAAACCAGAATGAGATATGACTTCACACCTGTTAGAATGGCCACCTCCAAGTAGACAAGCAGTGACAAATGCTGTTGCAGATGTGCAGCAATGAGAACCTTTGTGTCCTGATGGTGGGTTTGTAAAGTGGTACATCCAACTGTGAAAAGCAGAATGGATGCACCTTAAAAAAATTAAAAATAGAACCACCAGATAGCCCAGCAGTTGCACTTCTTGGAATATTTCTATGGGAAGAGAAGCATTAAGGCAAAAAGAATTCTACCTGCTGATGTTTATTACAACATTATTACAATAGCCAACTCATGGTAGCTCAGTGTCCATCAGGTGAGGATAAAGAAGTTGTGGTATGTATATACAATAGAATATTATTCAGCCATTGAAATGAGGAATTGCTACCATTTACAACAACATGGCTGGGCCTTGAAAATATCATACTAAGTAAAATCAGTCAGAGAAAAATAAATACTGACATGTCACCTGTATGTGGATTCTTAAAAAACAAACAAAAAAAGATCTCCAAAAGTCTGAACTCAGGAGAACAGATCAGTTTCTTGGTTGCCAAAGGAAGAGAGGTTGAGTAGCCAAAATTGGAAGTAAGTGGTTAGAAGGTACACTTTACAGTTATAAGGTAAATCAGAACTAGGGATGTAATGTACAAAATGATGATCGTCTCTAACCCTGCTGTGTGATCATGAGAAAGTTGGTGCAGAATGAATCCTGTGTGTCCTCATCACAAGGAGAATTTTTTCTTCTGATTTTTGTTTTGTTGTAGCAATATGAGAAGGCGGTGTTAGCTGAACCTAATGTGGGAAATCATTTCACACTATATGTAAATCACTGTTGTATACCTTAAATTTATATAGTGATATATGTCAATTATTTCTCAATAAAGCTGGAAGACAAATAAAAGAGTATGGTTTTTAAATAAGATTTTAAAAAGCAAGGTTCTGTGCTCCACCATATTTTCTATTTGGAATATTGCTACAAAATCAAATAGTTTTTTCAAAGCAGTATTTCACTGAATTCATAATGGCATCGACAGCAACAACAGATGTTTTAACTTCCACCAAGTAAATTCTCAAAGCTTAAGTTTGTATCAATAAATGGATAGAAAATGGAATGCTCATTGAAATGGATTAACAGTTTTTTTAATTTAAAATATACAGATGACACTGTTATACATGTCACAATTTAACTTTTGAGGAATTTGTGGTTTTATCATTGTTATAGTAATAATAACTCTTAATATACAAATGGGACCAATTTATCTTATTCTGTATTGTGCAGAGAATAGATGGAATCAAAGTAAACAAAATTAATCCAGGAGGACAGTCACTTGCTTTAAATTAAAAGTTGAGCCCTTCCCATAGCTGGATGAGGGCTATCTTAAAATAGCAACTCATTTTGAAATAGATGCTGATGCGCTTTCAGCCAATCTATGTCTGGTTTTCCTGTAGTTGGTGTAATCCAGACACTACATACATAGCATCAAGTTTCTTGATTTCTAAAATTTAACATGCATTTTGAGTTCATTGGCCTATTTCAGAGCAAAACAAGAAAGCACTAAAATACATAAATGAGATCAAGTACATTTGCACATGCTATGAATGACAAAACCTTTGTAGCTGTCGGGAGAGTATGGAGACTCTTCAAGCTTTGTAATCTCACTTCATCTGCCTGACGGAGTTCTGCCTGATCCTTAATTTCCTGTGCTCCCCACTGCCCCCTATCTGCCTGCAAATCTTGTGTGCCCTCCCAAATCAGACCCCTGCAAGCCTGCGGGGCACAGCGTGTGGCACATGCAGAGCCCAGCAGGAGCAGAGCATCCTCTCCTCCCCTCCCCATCCAGGTCCTGCTGGAGTCACGGGCCCTAGCTGTTCCTGCCACAGAGTGCTTAATTTTACCAGCGAGTGCCTGCATGCTGTCCTTGAGAAGGAGGTGTTAATTACCCTGTGTCTGTAAAGGGCTTGGAAAAGAGAGAGGCGAGCTGGTTGTCCTGAGGACTTAACCACATGTTTCAGTGAGCTCTGTTTTCCCGCACCTGGGACTCATTTCAGACATTTCATTTGCAGGCTCTGGCAGAAGCTCAAAGGATGCAGTGTGGCATCACCAATCCAGCTTAGCTTATGTGAGTGCAGATATTAAAATAATGCTTTATGAAAATATAAAAAAGCCAGGACAAATGCCAAGCCAGACAAGATGAAGCAATATGTTGGAACAGCAGGGATAAACAGGGACACATGGCCACTCTATTTATGAGGATAAAGCGACACATAAGAAAATTCTTTGTTGAACTATAAATGAATTGACTATTAGTGACAGTAGTGATTATTTTTTCAGTTTTATTGAGGGCTTAAATTTGGAGAATCATTTATTTCTCTTATGTGGATGTCATTACTTTTGGTGAAGGGTCAGGTGATTTAAATATTTTACATCTTGCCTTTATTTGTTCATTCTACATAGGCATTAAGCATCTTCTTTACAAAAACAGTAGGTATCTACAGAGGTAAGCAAAGGAAAAAACTTTGCTTAGTTTTGCGAGATTTTGGGGGGTCAGATGCCTGGATTGAGATGGAGTAAAATTTCTCTTCAGAAAAAAAATATGCCTACATACATATGTGTCACAATAATTGGACAGTCACGGGTTGCAGATCTTTCTCTTAAGAACCTACAGTTAAAGGGGTGTGTGAAAACACAAAGAGCATGCAAGCTGACATATAAGAATAAGTGAGCTACTCTATGTTCCCAGAGAAACAGAAGCAGTGGGGTAGAAGGCACATATGACTGGAGATTTAGTCCAGAAATTGGCTCATCAATTGTGGAAGCCAAAAAATTCCATGATGCAAGAAAGGCAGTGGTGTATTTCAGCCTAAGTCGAGGCCTGAAAACCAGGGCAGCTTCTGAAGCTTAGGCTTGTCCTGGAGTCCAAAGGCCTAAGAACCCAGAGTTCCTATGTGTGAGGGAAGGAGAAATGGGTGTCCCATCTCAAGACGAGAACTTGCCTGTCACTTTTTTGTTCCCTTTGGGCCCCCAGTGGGTTGGATGATGCCCACCCACCTGGATGAAGGTAGTCTTACTTTTCAGTCTGCTGAATGAAACACTAATCTTTCCCAGAAATAACATTTTACTGACAAGAGAGGTATCTCTTCGCCTGGTTAAGTTGCCACCTAGCAATAGCCATCACGATAAGTAACTCAAAATATGGAATGATGAGGTTATTTTTCCTTCTTTTGTCATGAAGAGCTAGGTCACTGTGGAGATGGAAGCCTGAGATTCTGAGGTCAGAATGTGAACTTGTGGGGAAACAAAAGGGTCCTCACTTGGAGAAGGCGGTGTCTGCCCATTTTCTCCATCTGCTCCATCGTGAGGTCACTGATCCCTTTGATATATTCTCTTCGATTGACACAAATCACTAGCTCCAGTCCAGTCATTGGATCAAGGGACACGAGAGACTGTAGTTGTGAGCTAAAACCTCTCCAGTAGTTAACCTATATTTTGTTGGGCTGTTTGGAGACCACCTGTGTTGTTTCTCCTACATGTTGTCCCTACTAATTTGATCATACTTCCATGAGTTGCTCCCTGCAACGTTTATTCCTGGGCTGTTCTAGTGGTTATTTTTCATTTTCTCCCTTCCGTCTACATGTATTATCTGGAATTCTTCTGTGAGGAAGATTTGTCTCTTTCTGTTTATTTATTTGATCTGTTATTAACATCAGTACTGATGCATAAATATTTGCTTTATTATTTGAGTTACAGTCCAATAATGTCAATGTTTATTTTATTCCTAAAATTGTTCTGTTTGGCCATAATGGACTATTTTAGGTTACTTCTGTTTCTTGTGATATGCCCCATTATTTTCTTTCTTGTTTAGTTTAAGTACTTATTTCCAGACTTGATAAAATGTTCTTGCTTCATGATGTGTCTTTTCAGCCCCAGTGCAAAATCAAACTACCCTACCTCCTTTTATCAGAACATGGTGTTTAGAAAAGATTGGGGTAGTAAGAATGTACCGGTGTCAATGATTCTAGACTTGGAGAACAGAGCAGGGAAGTCAATGTGTGCTGACTCATATGTACATACACATACACATATGTACATGCATGTTTACTTGTATTATTTTTAAGATTTATTTTTATTTATAATTTATGCATATAAGAGCTGGGGTATAGGCCAAAGGTGTTGGGGTGGGGGGAGGGGTGAGAGGATTTACCAGAGACAGCGTAGGGAGCAGAACAGGCAGATCTAGTGAAATATACTGCTAAGGGAAGCAGTGTGCAAGACAGGAAGGTCTGCCGCACCATGTGGGTCCCATCCCTGGTTGGGGATTGAACTCATGCCACAGTGGCTGCCAGTAGCTTCATAGTGCTGAGATGTAACCCGTTGCGTCACCAGGGAGGCTACTGTTTCCGTTATTTGTATGGGTAGACTCCGATGATTATTCCATCATCCCCCCTTGCTTTTCTTTAACTTTCTTTTGGAATAGTAAGAACTCAGGCTCCCATATTGTACAGATTATATACTTGTTTAATCCCAGTAAACGTGGAAAGTAATTTCAGTCTTTCTAGCCTACTCTCCTGAGAGAAAGCGACTACCTATCAGAGGACAGTGTTTGTGTACAGTTCTTTTTGTCTTGAATCCTCCCTGTCCAGTCACCACAGATTTGCTGTTGTGTAGGTCAGCTCGTTTTCCCCTACCACTTCTGGGAAGGATGTGCTATCCATTTGTAATGTGGTGCACTGTTTTCCTGTTGCTGTGGGAATTTGCCACAACCCAGTGGCTGCAAAGAATATCCATTTATTAACAGCTGGATAGGTCAAAAGTCCGGGTGGGCTCCACTGGGCTCTGTGCTTAAGGTCTTACAAGACAGGCTCTTGACTGGGGGCCGTGGTGGGAGAACCCACTTCCATGCTTGCCCAAGTTGTTGGCAGATGCCTCGTCTTGTTGCAGTAAAACTGAGTCTTCTCTTCCTTGCTGGTGGTCAGGTGGGGTCACTCTCAGTCCTTAATGTTCTTCTTTGGTCCTTGCCTAGGGTCCTCTCCAATGCCAAAGCTAGCAGTGACCATAAAATAGCTCGTCAACCCTAACTTTTGCTACTGGCTTAAAAAAAGCAACTTTTAAACGGCTCATGTGTTTAGACTAGACCCACCTGGAAAATCTCACTGTTGAATAACTAAAAGTCAACTAATAGTAATTTTGATTATATCAGAAAAATCCCACTTGACATGTAACATAACATGGGCTTGTGATATCTCTTCATGGTCATAGTCCTGGGGATCGGGGGGTGGGGGCAATCCAGAATGCCATGTGGCATTCTGCTCACTCCATAAAGTGGGAATCACAGGTCAGCACCTGCATTCTATTCAGGGATCTCCCCAGTATCCTGGTTGGTTTTTGTAAATTGTAGAGGAGTTGTATTAAATTGTGACCTTCAATGTGGCAGTATCCCAGGCATTTGCATAGGTCTAAACTTATCAAACATACACACTCAGTCTGTGCAGTTCTTTGCATATCAGTCATACTGCCATAAAGATAAATGTCATGATGGTGCACAGACGAATTGGTGGTGGGAATTCTAACGGGACTACAACTAAGAAAAGAAAGCAAACAATATAAAAAAAATGAACAGTGATGCAAAATATAAATAAATAAATAAGATAAACATTTGTTTAGGTTTCTTTTCATTCCTGGGGTGTGGAAAAGCATAGGTTTGCATATCTACCATCACAGTAGCTGCAAAACAGTCTGTGGCCCGAAAATCCCCTTGGGTAGTGACTCTGGAGCCCACTTCTCCTCCCACAAGCAACCCTTGACAACAACAGTTTCAAATCTGTTCATTTTCTTTAGAGTGTGAGTGCTGCAGAATGTTACATAAGTGGTCTCATACAGTCTGTCGACTTTAGGTTTCATTTCTTTCACTCAGCAAAATGCATTTAAAATGCATCCATGTCCCTGCATGTGTCAGGAGTCACTTCCTTGATTCCAGCTCGGTAACACCCGCTGAATGGCTGTACAGAGCCTATACCTTGAACCAAAGTGTTAATGTAGCATTATTATATTTGCGACATGACGGAACTCACTTTGTAAATTCATGTGATAAAGGAACTTGACTAAATCTGATTGTGGAAATGAATTTATAAATAGCTTCATGTAAATAATAGGGTACACACAGTCACACACATTTGTAGTACACTGTGTTTGTGTGTGGGTGTGTACAGGTGATGTCTCTGTCATCTTGGCTCCCATGTCCAATGGACTTCTATAAAATAGGGAGGCCCGCAGACACCTACATCTGGACTGAAAGGGAAATCTAGCCTGGAAAATGAAAATGTTATTTTTTTAAATCCTATCTGCATATAGTTGTCACTGTCAGATCCATTTATTTCTTAAGGTTCCATAGTGATTCCCAATCTTTTTGTTAGTACTCTGTCAAAATTCTGAATGTTTACATAACAACTCTAAACAGAAAAATCTATAATTTGTCCTCTTTGGGCAGTGGCTCCAAAGAATATTACCAGAATTAAAAATAATCCTCTCAGAGGGGAACATCATTTTAAAACAAGAAATTAATAAAATTCTTTAATGATCATATTTCCCTGCAAATTTAAAATTGCAGTTCAAAAATTGTAAATCATATCTTTTTATTCTTATAATTTAAGGACCATATTATTAAAAGTGGAATATTTTTCATGAAAAACATGAAAAAGAGGAGATTGGGACTTATTGGAAATGCATAATTTAGATATAATTTATTGAAGTAAAATTACTTTTTTTTCTAAATTCTCTGTCTTCAATAAGTGAATGACAAAAATAATGCCTTTTATCAACCAGTACATGCAAAGAGATTGCCAAATCAAACATGTCATTTACATATGATTCAGAGATTCTATGTGTTTTTTTAAAAAAAGTATGTCAGTAAGTTTGAAAAAGAAAAAAAATAAATAAAGCTACCTGATAGAATATCACCTTAACTTGTGGATTTGAGCTTAATGCTTTTTATTGAGATAACTTTTAATGCAAAACATTTGCATTAAAGTGTAAATTGAAAGAGTATTAGGAAATGTAACTTTGTAGAACAGGATGTAGATATGAATTTTGAAGCAATAATCATGAGTGAGGGCAAAATAATTTTCAGTAAAGTATTTCCTTCTCTAAGAAGTTTGTTATGATCATACAACAGCAAATAAGGTAGCAAACACTTAGCTGTTTTTAAGGCACCATTTTGTGATGCATTAAGTTAATAGCAAGTTTCCCATAAGCCTTTTCTGTTCATAGTTAACTTCAGTTTTTTCTGATACTCACTTTCTTTTTTGGGTGGCAGGAAAGGCTGAATATTCCCCCTACACCAACACCCTCCCACGTACACAGATAAAAACCCACTTGTATGGAAGTGAATGTTTTAACAAGCCAGTGAGTCACAAATTGTACCATGCAGCTATTAAAAACCCCTGCTCCCAGCTGAAATGTGGAAAAATGCCTTTTTTTTTATAGATGGATGTAAAAATATTCCCATAATTGCCAAGGACTGTGTATATGCAACCCTACCCCCTTTCTGTATTCGCAGTATTGAAAAAGGCAGCTTCATTTTAAACTTTGCTCTTTCTAGAGAGAAGAGAAAAAAAAACAGCAGAAATCCAGCCCACTCTAGTTCCTGCAACTTTACATGGAATCCAAGGGATTCCCTTTACTCTTTCCAAAGAACTTCTCCAGTTCTTCTCCCTGAAGCAAGAACACTGGTGGTACTAAGTTGTTTCACCCTTAAATTGAAAGTTCATATGTGGGCAGTCTATTTTGTGAATCATCTCAAGGAAGAAGGAAGTAGATGGAGCCTGTAAAACAAGGAGCAGGGTAACCCAGTGTAAGGTTCCTTTTGGGTTGGTCACTATATGGGGAGCTTTCTCAGTGCACCTCAGAATTTCCAGCCCAAGAGCTGTGCAGAAACATTCATCAGTTGGCACCCATCCGTCCTGGTCAAAGGCTGCTGAGTGGGGGGTTCCCTCCCCACCCCCCACATATTATTCCTTTTTCTTTTCATGTTCCCTCCACCCCTCTTCTTATTTAATTTTGCTTGAATAGAAAAAAATAGGTATTAGATCGTGGAAATATGAGGGACAAGCTAGTCTTTGAAGGCATCCCAGGTGGTGGAGCCAAGGAGGAAAGTGAGAGTGAAGAAAGCAGTTGAGGCAGGTGTTGCCAGGTGACATCTGTCCAGACAGTTCTCCTACGAGCAATTGCAAGATCAAAGAGCACAGCAGCAGATGTTTTATTTACAATAGGAAAGACATGGAATCAACCCAAATGTCCAAAAATAGATGACTGGATTAAAATAATGTGGTACATATACACAATGGAATATTACTCAGCAATCAAAAAAGAAACACATGCCTTTTGCAGCAACATGGATGGGGCTGGAAGGGATCATGATCAGTGAAATAAGCCAGAAAGAAAAAGAGAAATATCAGATAGCTTCACTCATAGCAAGAGCATAAAGGACCAGGGTTAAAAAACAATGAACAACTATATATCAGAGACATTTTATGGGGGTGGAGTGGGAAATGGGATAAAAAATGGGGGGGAGAGAAATACACTGGACTATGGTGATGGCACATGGGTAAATTGGTGATGGGATGCCCACGGGGATTGCAACTGAGATGGAAAAAGGCACAAAATGATGTAAAAATAAACTATTATATATATTATATATATGTGTGTGTATTATATATATATATATATATATATATATATATATATATATATATATGTAAAAGCACAGCAGCAGAGGTGGGGGGTTGCAGTGGTCTGCAGGGAGCTTACACTATTTGCTCGGGGAGGTGTCAGCCCTGAGCATTCCATCAGTCCCCTGTAGGACTGAGTGCAGTTAAGTTGTTCGGTCCCAGCTAAGAGCCTCTGATCCAGTAGGCCTGGGATGGGCGCTGGGTGAATCTCCTGCATCTTAATTCAGAAGATGACACTCTGGACTTGCTGTGTGGGTCCTCTTCAAGGTCTTGCTCTTCTAGCCTATAATGTTAAGAACTCAGGGAGATTATTGTACATAGACCAGAGAAACAAGAGAAACCAAAGAAAATTTAGATGCACCCAATAGACAAGACAGGACTTCTTAGGATGGTTAACACTAACATCTCTGGCATCCAGTATCTCTTTATCCCTTTTCTTTTCCTGTTCTATCCACCCTTCTTCTTATTTAATCTTGTTTGAGAAAGAACTAAATAGGTATGCTCCTATTTGAGATATTTTATATTTTGGGATCAGTACGGGTTTTAGATATACACTTTTAGTGTATATCTGAGGTTTCTAATTAAAATATATGGAAATAAAAATTTTGTAACAACATGAATGGTATGAAACTGCAATGTTATTGTGGCCCTCCAAAATCTTCCATTGGAGTATCAAGCTGTATCTACTGAAAGAAAAATTTAGAAGCTTGTGTCGTTTATGGTGGTATAATGTAAATTACAAGGGGAGAAATTATAGACCACAGCCTTTGCTGGGTGTTGGACCTGCACACGATGCATAATTCATAGAAAAGGACTGTGTGAAGGAATATGGAGTAACCTTCAAAAATAAATCAAGGAAAACCGGTTGCTAATTTACAGAGTAGTTTACCTGGAGGAAGGTAATGTGAAGGAAAGCAGTCCATCATTTCGCATAGCTTAATGCCACCCCCGATGAAAGTTACCCAGGGCAACATATTACTTGTGGAATAGAAAATATTTACACCCAAATACCTGCCACTTGGAAAGAAATCAGCCAAACAATGATAAATGAATTGAGCAAAGCAAGTATTAAATTAAGCAGTTAAATTTCTCTTTGATGGTGAACTTCAGCCTGAGGGGAAAGAGCTGGAAGAAGCAGCCATGTCTGGGAGCTTCCAAGTTTGCTGTTAAGAGACAAGCACATAATCAGGTATTAGGAGCAGAATCACCCCACTGTCCATTCTTTCCACTATCTGCTAGTTACAAGGCAGTCAGCTTTGCTTGATGGGTGGTGAACCTCCAGTCAGTGATGGAAGAAGATGCTAAGAAAACTCATCTGTTTGAGGAATGTTTTGGTTTAAATATACTTTTGGTTTCATGCTAACTGTGACATTTATAGACTCTGAAAATGTTTTCTCCTGAAGGCTGTTAACCCAGTCTTTACATAAATTTTTCTTGATTCATGCAAACATAAGTGGCCATTAATATATTATCAGATTGAAAGTGCTCTTACTTACAAATGAGTTTCTATGAAAGTTGGTAAGCTCAGGAGGGTTCCAGGAAGAAGTAAGTGACCTGAAGCTCAAACCTGGTTGACACTCTGTCCTGTAGAAGATATCTCTTTTTAGGGACTCTTCTCAGAGATGCTTCGCTTGGCTTTGGCTTGTGGATACTCAGGTACACACTCAAGACCTGCTTTTGATCTGGATTGGAGGGAACTCATAGCTACGTGCATCAGAATCCTCATTGGCAAGAACATATGCCCACCTACCATTGCATTCCAGCCTCCATCTTACCTGTCTAAGATTACCCTCTACGATTTCATTTTGCTGTCTAAGCTCCCACTGTCAAGAAGGTTGATCAGGAGTGGGGCAGACTCTTTGCACCCTGATCTGCTCCTCCCCTAAGTTTCCATGGACTTAGGCGGTGATACCTATTTTAGTTTGCTGCAAAGCAGACTTAAAATGCAAGTGTTTGTTTGGGAGGTGATTACAGGAAGCACTGGCTAGGGATATGAGGAAATGAGAGGGAAGGGAAGGGAGTCAGTAAAGGTGGCACTTAGGAGTGACTCCCCACCATACTCTGCAGCCTGTTGGTCATCTGGGATAGACTACAGACTTGCCTCCAGGGGCAAGTGACCTCCAACACCCTTCCACCCTCGCTGGACCAGCACTTTTGCTTGGTCCTCCAAGCAGGGAGCCCTGTCAGTATGTGCTGCTGGAAGGTGTCCGGGGGCAGCCTAACTGCATGGGCAGCCTTACTGCAAATGCTCATTTCTGTGTTAGCTTGGCAGGTTCCTTGGCAAGTCTCCTTTGTGGGTTGAGTGAGACAAGAATGAGGGCGAGTGCATAGCCAGCCCTGTCCAGGAACAGAAAGTACACAGAACTAACAAGTGTCTCAGGGTGTGGAGAAAAAGAACCCTCACACACGGTTGGTGGGGATGTACGCTTAGGTAGCTATTTTGGAAAGTGGATTGGACCTTCTTCAACAAATTAGAACTGCCTTGTGATGGTGCAATCCTACTTCTGGGTATCTATTCAAAGACTATGAAGTCATCAACTTCAAGCGCTGTGCATACCATAGTGTTTATTGCAACATTATTTGTCATCGTTAAGACGCAGATGCAACCCAAGAGCCCACTGATAGAGGATCACTGAGAGTTGTGGGCTCTATACACAGTGGAATACTATACAGCTATGGGAGAGGTGAAATTTTGCCATTTGCAGTAAGATGGAAAGAACTGAGGGGATGATCTGAAGTATAATGCGTTGGAAAGATAAAGACAGTGAATGATTTCACTTCTATGGGCAACACAGGAATGCTTAGAATTTCAAGAGACAAAACAAAAGTAGCCCATGGACATTTGCCACTGAAGTGATCACCAGAGTTGAAGAAGGTGGGGGTGGGATCCAGGATGGAAGTTATGTGTGGAGGGTGAATGAGTGGACGGGTTTTTAGTTGGTGTTTGCTTGTTTATTTTCTTTTTCTTCAATCAAGCATTTAAAAAGAAAGAACAAAAAAGAAAGTGCATTGAAGTTGGCCTTGTTTATCCCCAAAGGTAGGATTTAGGGACAAAGGTTGGATTTTAAGGGTAATTTCACACATTGATTCTGATGGTCAGCTTTATCTCCAACTTATCTCAACGTCCACACATTTGCAGCGATTTGAATTCCATGGAGAAAAGCAGAGTGCAATAAAAGCCTTCCTGGATTTGAACAAGAGGCTGGTGGTAGAATTAGAGGCGGTGATTCGCAAAGTGATTTGTTCATTTTAATTGCATTGATTCTCGCTTGTCAATGGAGTTGACTTCCGGAAAACAAACCTCTTGAAGAGAACTTAAGGGAGCATAGATGAAGACAGCTTCATGCACTTTATGAGTTAGGCTCTCTCTGGATACCCATCAATTAGAGGTGCAGACAATCAAAGGACAAATTTGCCCCATCTGGTTCCCCATAAAACTCCCCAAGAGCTCCGACAAAAAGTCTTTTCTGCCGAGAGAGGCCAAGTCTCTGGGGAGGCGTTTGTTTTTCAGGTTAGTTGAAATGCTTTTCCTTTCAGGGCTGTTATTTCAGGAGGGCCAGATGAGATGCGCTTGCTATTTTTATAAGTTTTTAAAGGCTTAAGCAGGGCAAATATGTCTCTTCAAGCTGCTTTCTGCAATAAGCCTGATGCTAAGGGAGTTTTATGTCCCATAAAGAGTAACATTCGCCTGGTGGAGCTACAGGCGATTTCTGATAATCTTGAGGATGATTCCATAGTATCAGATTAGTGTAGGAAAGGCTGGTATTATTTCCCAGGTTTTAAAAGCTACAGGTATAAAAATAAAGTCTATTTTGACCAAAATACCTTTTCTTTATTTGACCAAGGTAAGCTTTGTCAATATGTTTTTACCGGGTCGAGAAATTCTGGCTTTTGAAGGGAATTGTTTCATGTTTCACGTGCCTCTGTTCGGCTCACGCTTCCCTTCCCAGGCCTAACTGTGAATGGGATCAGCACATGCTGGCTTCTCTTGCTTTCTATGATGTCCCCACCTGGCAGATCTACTGCCACCTAAATTAAAGCATATCGAGAAAGGGGTTTATTTCCTTCTTTCAAAATGCAAATTTACACACTCTTAGTGTTCATTTTCAGCACTGTCTCCTTGTACCTGAATGCGGAGTAATGTTGCAGCCCGGACTCAATACTTTTCCATCAACGTTTTTCTGTGTCCCGGCTTCTCAGTCACATGTGCAGTCAAGTTCCCGTTAGCAGCAGTGGCTCTACTTATGGCTTTTGTTCTCCTCTCGCCTCTCCCCTGATTGATTTGTCCTCGTTAAAGACACACGATTTATGGACCAGGGAAGTTTAGATTATGCAGAGCGCTTCTTTCCCCTGCAGATCTGAAATGACATTCAGTTGTTTCTGGAAATTCAGGTGTCTGAATGTGGCTCTCCATCACTGGTTTGCAGCCTCCATTATCCTAACCATCAGGTTTTCTCTCATCCTGTGTGTTTCTTGTGTCAGTTATGACACGTGTCCGTGCTTCTCTGTCTGGGGACACGTTGAGAGTGTATTTCCTATGGACGTCCCGGGTTTGCCACCACTGCTGCACACTGACCCATACTTCCTTACGTCTTCTTCCTCAGGCCGCTCGAGATTTGATCCTGTATCGCAGAGCCGCTGAATGACAATGTCTGGTCTGTCACTAGTGTACCATGCAACTTGGGAAGCCCAGACCTGAGTGTCACTCTTCTCACCAATAGAACAGGGAACAGGAAAGAGATCTTTGAAAATTAATTAATTAATTAACGTTTATATAACAGTTTATTTTTACATCATTTTGTGCCTTTTTTCATCTCAGTTGTAATCCCCGTGGGCTTCCCACCACCAAATCACCTGTGTGCCATCACCATAGTCCAAGCACTCCCCTCCCCCACCCATTTTTGATCCCATTCCCCACTCGACCCCCATAAAATATCTCTGGTATATAGTTGTTCATCATTCTTATTATTTTCTCTCCTGGTCCTTTATACTCCTGCAATGAGTGAAACCATCCGGTATTTTTCCTTTTCTTTCTGGCTTATTTCACTAAGCATGATCCCTTCCAGTTCTACCCATGTAGCTGCAAAAGGCATGTGTTTCTTTTTTTTTTTTTTGGTTGCTGAGTAATATTCCATTGTGTATATGTACCACATCCTTTTAATCCAGTCATCCACATTTGGGCTGTTTCCATGTCTTTCTAGTTGTAAATAAAGCAGCAGTAAACATGGGGGTGCAAAAAGCAGTGCTTTTTGTCTTTTAGGTCGATACCTAGGAGTGGGATTGCTGAGTCGTAGGGAAGCTCCATGTTTAGCAGTTTGAGAAACCTCTGAGATCTTTTCTTTTTTTAAGGATTGGCTTATCTATGCATACAGACCTGGGGTACAGGCCAGAAGTCCAAGAGTTGAGAGGATTCACCAGAGACAGAGTGGGGAGCAGAACACACCGATCAATGAAGTACACTGCTGAGGGGAGCAGTGGGCAGGACAGGAGAGGTCTGCCATGCCATGTGTGTCATTTCCCTGGCCAGGGATTGAACTCGAGGTGAAGCGACTATGGGGAGCTTCATAGTGCTGAGTGTTAACCCATTACGCCACCAGGGAGGGCCCAGAAAGATATGTTTTGTAAGAAGGATTTCATACTGGACTTTTTAGTATCACGATGAGTCTATTTTTGAAGACCACACGTCGCTGGACCACTAGTCACTCACACCACTTCAGAGATTGTTTAGAGACCAGCTGGGAATGTGCAATGCAGCTAACGTAGGCCCTCGTCACTTACTCGATCTAAATTTAATCACATGCTCCTGGAACCTTCCTGTTACAGTCATGCAGTGTGTATTCAGGGAGGGTGCAAATCACTAGCTTACGTTAAGACCTTTCCCCACACAATTTGATTGTGTTCTAATGGAGTTTTATATACTGGGAAAAAGTAAGTGCTGATGATTTTTTATATCAGCCAGTGAGACCTGGCTGCAAAAATATAAGCTTGCATTTTAAAAATGTGCTCTGATTTTCTTTTTTAGCAACAAATGCCAAATTTAAATTTCAACTATGTTCCATGTGAGTTGGAATTCTCTGCCAACTTTTCTTAAGTTTATGTCCCCAAGTGGGACAAATGACATTTTGCTGGGAGCTAAGTTCTCCTTCTCCACTTTGCTGCTATCTTTTCCTTTAAAAAATTCCACATCATACACAGTGCCCAACGTGATCATTAAATAAAACTGTAATTAAGGTGACATCGGCAGTTTCAGTAATTAGAGTCTTGCTGGAACTGTAAGAGTAAAAATAACATTCCCTGGCGCTGAGATGGGGCAGCTGTGGGCTCATGCTGATAATGTACCTTGGCAATTTAACATGACTAATTGTAAGAGCACTTCTTCACAGGGGACTGACTGTGTTCATCTTCAAGAGTCTATCTGTCGTTTTTAGGAACCATATGATTTCCTGTTGTCCAAGTGCTGTTTGTCTCTTGCTTTGTGGCAGCTTCACAGATCCTCTCTACTGAATTTGATGATCTGCATCCTTGCAGCTTTCTGGAGAGCTGCAGATTCCGACTCCCGAGGAAGTTGGGGACAGCCGACCGCAGTTTGCACTGTGAACACCAGGGGGCGCTTGAGAGACACGCGTCAATTCTCCCGTTCCCAGTGAGCTGTTCTGAGTGTTAGTCTGGTATTTAAATACATAATTCCCAAATCGGACCGCATTTCCAAATCATCCGTAAATAGCTTTTCTTCTGTTACCTCGGGCCTGTCGAGGAGCCGATGTCAACTTTGTGACATCGTCCTCCGTTCACGTGTATGTTCTTACCAAGCTGGCTGGGACCCAACTCCGTGGGTAGTATTGGCTTTCACCCAGGAGGTCTCCTTGACTCCTTCAGTCCCTCATTCCCCCATCGCTGATCCCTTACTAATCCTCTTCTGTTCTTACTGCTGCAGGCATGGATGAAACGGGCTAAAGCATTTGTCTCTCTTGGCCTGACTTCTCACCTTGCTTTTCCTAGTACCACAAGCCAGGCTGGTTTAAAGACAGTCATTCGTCACGCCCATCTGCGATCACACCCTCGCCCACGCTGCATCTCAGGCCGCTCAGAGGATGCACGCTGGTCGGTACCAGGACATACCAGATTCTCCCACCCGCCGGCCCTGGCCTTTTCAGCTCCGCCTCTCCCATCCTCATCCTTAGTGCCCTGGAACAGGCCTGCGTGTAAGCGCCTGAGGTACACCCCTCTCGGCCCCTTACTTTCCTCAGTTTATCTGAGAATTTAAAAGAGTGACACTCGACAATACATTTTATTTAGCTGGTATATACAAATTATTTGGATAGGTAGTCAATAAAAAAGGAGCAATTATACACGATTTATTTAAATCAGTTCCTCCAAATTTAGGGTTTATTCCATAATGGCAGCACCTCTCAAGTTAGACACTAAATTTTTATTGGAAATTATTGATCTGTATAAAGATTTACAGTTAAAACTTAAAATTGAAGATTCACAGAGGTTGTTCCATTTATACTTGAAAAGTGTTTCTAGTAATTAAAATGCATATCCATTTTCAAACTTATTAAAACAATGAAAGTGTACTTCCTCAGCCACACTAGGTACTTCCCGTGCGCTCTGTGGTCATCTGTGACAGGAGGTTACTTAATGGACAGCACAGGTTAAAGTACTCTGCAGAGAATGGATTGGAGGATAAGTCAGCTGGCAGGAAAGGCCCAACTTGCCGGCTCTTCCCACTCCTGCTAGATCTTAAACTCCTCAGGGTCAGATGCTGTGACTTCTTCCTGCCGGATCTATAACGTGTGCTAGAAGCTACATATGTTGTGTATTGTTTATAGATACAAAAAATATATATTTTAAAGATTTATTTATTTAGGCATACAGAATTGGGGTACAGGGGTGGCGAGAAGCTTCACCAGAGACAGAGTGGGGAGCAGGACAGGCAGATCGGCAAAGTACCCTGCTGAGGGGAGCAGTGGGTGAGACAGGAGAGGTCTGCTGAGCCACGTGGGTCAGCTCCCTGGCCGGGCTGTGACCCTGACGGGGCTGAACTCATGCTGCAGTGCTTGTGGATAGTTTTGTAGCGCTATGCTTTAACCCACTGCACCATCAGGGAGGGTCCAGATATAAATATATTTTCAATCAAGAGGCAAATAAGATCAACCTACTGAACTTGGCTGATTTGTCTTTAAGTATGGGTCACTCTCTGTATATGCTCAGCCCCTTCCCCCACCCAATCTCCTGTGCCCCCGACCCTGTAATTCTTTAAGGAACCTGACTATTGGTCCGGTAGAATTTTCCCCAGTGAGCTTGAGTGAGGAGTACCTTCTCATGGTTTTATTTAGCATGTTCTCTGCCCTCTCTGTTTTACTATAACAATGAGAGAGAATAGATCTGCAGGCTTAATGAAATTTAGGGTCAGTGTTTTGGCAAAAATGCCCCAGAAATGGGACATCCTGGTGGCACAAGGGTTAAAGACTCAATCCTTTCTAGCTGTTGCCAGACAATGTGTTCTGAGTTTGATCCCTGGACAGGGAGCTGACCCACATGGCACAGCAGTCCTCTCCTGTCTGCTCCCACTCTGTCTCTCACTCCATGTCCCCCCACCTCTGGCCTACACCCAGTTCTTGTATGCATAAATAAATTTCAAAAATCTAAAAAAGTTATTTACAAAAATGTTCCAGAAATGGCATCATGTCATCTGCTGTTATATCACTTCAAAGGTCCATTCGTCGCTGGCTGTTCCTCTTTTTTCTTTTTTAAATCAGTCCTATTGATTAATCATTGGTTTATAGATCTTCATAATTTCAGGGCTACGGCTTCACATTCAGTCATGTTCATTGACCCTCCAGCAAAGTTCCAGCATCAATACCCTGTCACCTTCCTCCCCTCTGTCTCTGCTTCTTCTCCCCTTCTGCTAACCTACAGTATAGGAAGGGTATTTATTGTATTTTGCCACTGGCTTTCTTTGGTTCCTTATACTCCACAAATGAGTGAAACCCTCGGTATCTGTTCTTTCTCCTTTTGAGATATTTCCCTTTGCGTCATCACCTTGAGATCTATCCATATTGTGGCAGGGCCCTGATTTCATATTGTGTAGCAGCCAAGTACTATTCTGTTGAGTATATCTATCACAACTTCTTTAGTCAGTCATCTGCTGATGGGCACTTAGGTTGATTCCGTATCTTGACTATTGTGAATAATGCTGCTGGGAACGTGGGTGGGCATCAATCTTTCAGTGTAGTCTAACCCCTTTAAAGTTATCCATCACGTTTTACCTCATGTTTTATTAGCTACTGCTGAACATTGCCTAGAACCACTATTTTTATCAAGGGCAGAAAAAAATAGTTTTAAATTCAAATTAATCCTTCTGTATTAATAACTGAAATTTTTATAATGTTTATTTTTTTTACACCATAAACTTTTTTTTTTAAATATCATTCTTCATTTTGTGCATTTCCCCAACTCAGTTGTAATCCCCATGGGCCCTCGTCAATTGTTGACGAGGCAGAGAAAAGGAAGTCATAGCAGTTATAGTTTTTCCCTTTGTTTACTGCTTTTTCAGAATAATACAGTGGTTCTCTGGCACCTTCAGCAAGTAACCGACGAGTATATCTTTTGCATTATTGTTCACTCTTGGATTTAATACTCTTATGTATTTTAACCTGCTGAAGGTATTCTTTTTGATGGCAGATAATCCCATTATTGATGTTACATTTGTTTTTTAATATAAAGTGCGCCAGACTCAGCCTGTACATATCCTGTCCCAGACCTAAAATCAGCAATTCCAAGCAACTTTTGTTCACTTTAGAGAGAAATGGTATTTGGACTAAAAAACCTGGGTTAGATGACAAAAACTAGAACTTACTGCTTTCAGTCTGGGTAATTGTTTCCAGGCCTTTTCAAAGAATGTAGCTAGGAGGCTATTTACTTATTTTAAAAAATTATTTACTTATATGTATTTGACATCATTGCTCATTTCTGTACAATATTTGCTTTTCTCATCTCAGGTGTATTTACTTTTTTTTTTGTATTTACTTATTTTTAAAAGAAAATGCATTATATACTCAAGACTGGTATTTTGAATTCAAAATCAGAATTTTGGGCTTTTGATTTTTGGATTTAAGATTTCTCTGTCTTTTATAACAAAAGCTTGATTAATGTTTCCTCATTTCCTCTATTTTACTGTCTGTGTATGTGTGTGTGATTGTTTGTGTGTATCTGTTACAGTTTCAGATTAACAGACTCAATATTATTGTAAGCCCTATAACTGAACACAGTTAAAGCTTTCTAATGTTGCTTTTATCCTGAGGATATCTCCCACTAGTCAAATTGCTGTGTTTTAAATTTACTTGAAGTAAATATTTTCCAGGTAGTTAAGCACTCACTCTGGTAGTTGGTTTCACTTTGCTTTTGAGTTTTAGGCACTAAGTTGCATAGGAACATTTTGATCTCTTCTGATTTGCTTTTAAGTTCTATTAGCTAGGAATCACAGCAGCTTTTACTAAGACCTAATTTTGTCCCGCAAGTAAGGTCAAAGGCAAACTTAAACCTTGGTACACTGAACTATTTTATATATATA
>NW_004567129.1:9860192-9901810 GCF_000260355.1 Condylura cristata
TATATATATATATATTTATATATATATGGTTAGGTTTTCCTTTATATAGGTATTGACTCATTTTTACTTTCTACCAGCAATGTTTGAGACTCTTTTTCTTTAAAGTTTTGTGAACCAAGTGAGAGGTCGGTCCCTTTGCAGTGTAATAGGTGATAAATCATTTTGGGCATTTGGCATTTGTGCTTCTCTTGTTATGAAAAATGTAAACGTCTTTAAGGGAAGAGCCACTTGCATTTTTTTTTTGTTTCTGGCTTTTGCTCAGTCTTTGCTTATCATGTTCTTAATTTTTAGATGCTGTTTATATATTAACTCTTTGGCCTGATAGAAATTGCAAATGTTGTCTCAGTTTTACACTTATCTTTTTACTTGCTCTGATATCTATCACATATTTAAAAAAATGGTCCAATGTATTGGTCTTTTCTCATACTGTTTTTAGATTTTGAGGACAGTTAAGAAAAGCTTCTGTTAGTTCTTGCTTATAGAAGTATTCATCTGTGTTTTCTCCCATTATTTGTATGCTTTCATTTTATCTTTTTTTAATATCACTAAGCAATTATCTCAACACCTTTTTAAAAAATGAATTAATCTTCTCACCTCTGCTTTGTCTTGCAGCTTTTGTCACATACTAAATTTCCACATTGGTTCTCAACTTTTGAAGTATCCTTTTTTCATTTTGCAATATCAAAATGGAACTAAGAGCTTTTTAAAGAAGCATTCAAAATGTTTTAGTAATCAGTAAGCATTAATCTAGTGATAATTACTGTAGTTAAACCTAAATT
Organism: Condylura cristata; assembly: GCF_000260355.1. NCBI lineage: Eukaryota > Metazoa > Chordata > Mammalia > Eulipotyphla > Talpidae > Condylura > Condylura cristata. Next base: position 9,860,972 of record NW_004567129.1, read on the forward strand.
GATTATCCTGATAAAATCTGATTTTTTAATTCATGTAATATGACAAAGGAATTTCAGGAAGATTAAAGTGACAATCAGGTGAATAAATAATATTGAAACCCTCTGTTGAGGAATGATGTTTCTTACACCATGATCATGAGATAGTATAGGACTATGAATATGGCTGTGTGGAAATCTGGCCTTCAAACAGCACAGCTCCATAGAATACATTTACATGTATATTTAACATACAATATTTATATATTTTAAATGTAGATGAGCATGTATCCTACTCTTAAGCATGAAGTGCTCTTTTTTGGGGTCCATTTTAGAAGGACAGCTTTATTAGGAAAAAGAGAAAGAAAAAGAGAGGCACCTGCCTAGTCACAGGTGGGCAGGAGAGCTGCTGAAATAAACTTTTTAAAGGTTCTGCTGCCTATAAACTGCTTTGATGATGTTTAGTTTGTTATAAAAATCTTTCACATTTTAGAGGAAGCTTATTATTGGATCCACTTTGCTAATCTTTGTCAGATAGCTTTAAGCCACAGACTGTGAGATGTCGGATTTGGGAAGAACATTCTGGGCTCTCTTCCTCTTGGGCTGCAGCCTCCACAAGGTTGTCGTCTGTTTCCCTGGTGGTTGCAACCTTGGTTTTCCTGACTGTCCTTAGGTAATGTAGTCACCAGAGTTAAGAGTTCTGTATTTGCATATTAAAACCCCAAATGAGGAGATAACATCCTCACAGGCCAACTTGAATTTTTTTTAATATATATATACATATATATTTATTGTATTAGTTTATTTTTACATCATTTTGTGTATTTTCCCATCTCAGTTGCAATCCCCTTGGGTTTCCCATCACCAAATCATCCGTGTGCCATCACCATAGTCGTGACTTCCCTCCCCCTGCTGTTTTTGATCCCATTTCCCACTCCAGCCCCATAAAATGTCTCTGGTATATAGCTGCTCATCATTATCATTGTTTTCTCGCCTGTTTCATTATATTCCTGCTATGAGAGACCAACTTGAATTTTTTTTAAAGATTTATTTATTTATTTATTCATACAGAACTGGGGTACAGGCCAGAGATGCGGAGGGTGAGAGGATTCACCAGAGACAGAGCGGGGAGCAGAACAGGCAGACCAACGAAGTACACTACTGAGGGGAGCAGCCTGCGGGTCAGGAGAGGTCTGCCATGCCATGTGGATCTCCTCCAGGGCAGGTGGGGATTGAACTCGTGCGGAAGTGGCTTAGGCTTCTTAGTGCTGTGCTTTAACCTGCTGCACCACCAGGGAGGGCCCACCAACTTGAATTTTTAATAAGTACCCAGCTCTGGGTGTGTTTGAATCTATGCAGAAATGTGTAGCACCTTCCTGGGGGGAAAAATGTTTATTTGAGAAATGACTGACATTTACCTACTAAATTTGTCACCCTCCAGCTTGTGCTCAGGTGGCCTCTCCCCTAGGTGGCCTCTGTGACCACTTCTCCCTCCACACCCAAAGCTTCTTTTACCCCTTACCCTTGCTTGGTAATTGCTTTGTGCCCAGTTTCTGTGCATTGAATTTTACCAAACTCCACGCCATTGTATCTCTTGCTGCCATTACAGTATCTGGCACAGAGTGGCCACACAACAGTGTTTCTCAAGTATCAAGAGAGCACGTTCTTGATGTGCGACCATTGCATCATTACACTGTGTCCTGCAGCATCTGCTCCATGAGTGTCTTTTATATAAATAATGACTTAATTTCCATGTCGCTGTTTGTCTTGTTTCTCTGAAGGCAGAGGCTTTATGGCGTTTCATACCTGTGCTCCCACGCATAATGCTAGCTGGGCTCAAGACCTATTTGGTGTATAATAAACTTGAGTGACACCCTAATCAGAAGATGCTGTTGCTGAGCTCTGTTACCTGGGTAGAACAATTAATGAACTATGAATATTTCAGAATAGTCACAGACAACACAAATTGCATGGTGAATAATTACATAGTGAAGACATAATGAATCTTTGAGTGATTGAAAGTCTGACAGATTACTGAAGGACAAAGCAAGGGATGCCCAGGCAGAAAGGTGTAAATACAAAAAACTAGTCATTTCAAACATTCCTGACCTGCAATAATACAGTAAGAAGCTAATCTTCGTCATCGTCATTGCTGAGGCTTCTGAAAGTCCCGAGATTGGTAGCTGTGGCTGCCTTTCAAAATACATGAGGTTGTCAAAGGTACTAGAAATTATTTGTACTTACTCCGCTTTACGTATGGTGCTTCTCTAAAAAGATCTTTGGAACATATTGACTTCATTTCATGTATGTTGATTTCACTTTGTTTCTGGCTGCATCTTCGGTCTCCTTGAGCTTTTCCATGTGCTTTGGCTCCAGCAAGGCTGGCTGTTTTGCTTAAGAGGCCGAGTTCAGCAGAATGACTGTACGTTTACTTTGGAAGGCCTGGGCCTCACGCCGCACGTCACTGCTTATGACAGCACTCAGGCCTGTTCACCAACTTTGTACTGTGCTAGTCAGTAAAATGGAAACGGGAGCGTCTGTCTCAGCAGCTGTAGAGAGCTGTCACAAGAAACGTGAATGGTGGCACCTGAGGAAGCAGGTGGTGTCTGGCTGCACAGCGTCTTTGTAAGGTGACATGATTGTCTCTCACAGCCAGAACTTTGCCTGGGTGACTGTCTTCCTTTGGTTTTCTTTTTTAATTAATTAATCACCTTTAAAAAGATTTAGTTATTTATGCATACAAGAGCTGAAGTACAGGGCAGAGGTATGGGGGCATGAGAGGATTCACCAGAGACAGAGTGAGGAGCAGAACAGGAAGACTGACTGAAGAACACTGCTAAGGGGAGCAGCCCGTGGGATAGGAGAGCTCTGCCGCGCCATGGGGGTCAGCTTCCTGGCTGGGAATTGAACTCATGCCGCCGTGTGGGAATTGAACTCATGCTGCCGTGTGCGGATAGCTTCACAGTGCTGCGTTTTAACCCATTGCACCACCAGGAAGGACACTTTTAATTTATTTTAAATATGAAAACATGTTGGAAAAAAAATCCAAAGAAGCAAAATTGTGATTTTGGTCGCTCCCCAATTGCAACCTCCAGAAGAAACTACTATTAAGCAGGTGACTTTGTACTTCCTGCTGTTTCCCACTGGTGGGATCATCTGTGCATTTCTGTGTGATTCTAAAAGCTCATCCACTAGATTCTGGTCCATACTGAATGTCTATTTCAGATATTACATAGCATAGCTGGAGGAAGTCATAAAAGCCTAGGCCAAGGTATCAGAGATGACTTTTTGTAATCTGGCCTGCTCTGCTTTTGGAATTGCTGACTCCAAGAAATGATACAGAGCAAGGGGTTAGCAACAGGGGCTTTGGTGGAACTCTAAAACAGAAAACATTACAGTTCTGGAAAATATAGTGCTTGAAAATACATATTTTATGTTTTGCAGTTTTAATCCATTAGGTGTCTATAGCTTTAGATCCAAGAGGGGCAGTAAAGGAAGCGTAGCAGGGTACTTCACCTTTAGACCTTCATGCCTCTCTCTCTCTCTTTTTTTTTTTTTTTTGGCAAATGGTGCAACCTGTTTCCCAGAGGATGCCATTTATTTCCAGGTGTTTTCCTATCAAACATTGAACTCACGAGAACAGCTGGTCACAACTCCAGAGGGACATGAGGAAGAATGTGGCAGCCTCTGAAAACGGAGTTAATAAGCTCAATTAGTTGGAAGGGTCATTTTAATTTTATAGAACATTTGTGGTAGACAGACACTTATTTTCTGATTTCTCTATTATTGTATCACAGTTTGGAATATAGATTCAAAGAGTGTCTTGCATCTTGTTTTGCAAAGTAGCTGAACATTCTTACTATGAATATGAGAAATGGCAATGGCATCTAGAGCAAAATTCTTCATTTTTCTGAAATGTAAAAGCAGCTCATACCATGTTTAAAAAGTCCATTTCACTCCCATGGATGTTACTGCTGCCTTTTATATATTGGTGACTGTAATTCTTCTGATGACGACTAAGATGGCTGGAATATAAAGTTTCTTGGGCCAGTGTAATAATTTCTTTTGGTTCACTCAGTTTTCACATGCAGGAGGATGGAAACCGAGGCACCAGCATCCTTCTCAATGAAACCTTCCTAATGTGTTTAAGTAAAGTTTACAAACATGTATAGTCACCAGCGTATTTGTTTAATGTGGCAAACTGCAACTCAGTGTTTTCACTCAATTGTGTGAATTGAGGGTGTACTTATCACTCCTTCTCGATTTCCTTGCTCCGGGTAGTAAAATCACAGGAAATTATCAGTTTCTTGTGCTGTTCTGGGATTTGAAGTCCTAAAAGACTTCTAGACCCTACTGGTTGTAATAAAAATAACACAGATTTCTTAGAACTGCAGCCTCAGTACTGTGCAGACACTGCCAGTATTTCAGCCTGCTAACTAGAGCAGGAGACAGTTACACTTATATATATATTTATATAATATAATAGTTTATTTTTACATCATTTTGTGCGTTTTGACAGTTACATTTTTTAATCACTTAAATATTTATTTTGCGTGTGATAAGGGCCACCTCTGTTAGCTACGTTTTGGAGAAATAATGTACTCGTTTTATTTTTTAAGGTGGCTGTTTCTTTTAAAGAACAAATAAAAGTGAATGAACTTGCAACCTCCAATGAGTGGATTGACAGTTGAATGAAGTCGATTGCATGAATGAGTCCTTGTTATAGTGGTTTCATATGAATAGCCTTATCAACTCTAAAATTCATGATTATAGAGTATCCATTACTTTAGCTCACTTCAAACTCGCAATCTCCTGTACTGACACTTAAATGTTGATAGATGATTTAGAAACACTTCAATAGAAATATGACCTCTTCCTCCCCAAATCACCAATAACCAATCCTCATTAATATCACATAAAGATTAAAGTGTGTGCTTGACTGGTTTTTATAAAGACGGGGGACACAGAAAGATCAAACAAAGGGAAGAAAAAATAGTAATTGGCAAGATAATGATATATCTGTTCTTTTTCTGGTGTTTAACATTATGCTTCTCTCCCCATGTCTGTCTTTTTCTAGTGCAGTCTGTCAATGCGAGATCACAAGAGGAGACGGTACAGGCTGCCCTCTCCCGGTGAGGCCCATCAAAAGGAGCTGATCAGGAGGAGGTGATCAAGTGTGGGGAGCTCCTGGTAAGCATTGTGAAAACCCTGGTGGACTTTACCTGGATAAGTAAGGGAGCTGGGGCTGAGAAGAAGAGGGTGTCTTCGCATATTTGGAGCTATCCAGAAGGGAGAATAGCTTACTCCCACATGGGCATAAAAGGTCAAAGAATAACGATTAGTTACTAGGGAAATGCAAGTTCATATCCACACAGGAAAGAACTTTCTTAGAAATCTCTATTATTATCCACGAATGACAGTGTTCTCTTGTGAAAAGAAGGATTTTCCCTGTGGGGCATGTGCTTTAGCCCTAAAGAGAACCCTCAGTGATTCAGGAGGTCCCTGTTTTTTATCCTTTGACCACGTGTGAGTTTTTGTGAGTGAGGGACATGGCTTCCCATGGACAGAGGAACACCGGCATTCACATGTGCTCTGGTTTTCTCCTTTTTGAAAATGCTTTGTAGCATCCTAAGCTCCCTGCATGAGAAAAGATAGTGGAATTCAAATGAGCTTTGGGAGGGGGAAAAAAAAGGAAGGAGAGGAAAGAAAAGGCAGACTGAAGCCCCGTGGTACATAACAGATGGCATCAAACTGAAATTGATGCTGATAATCAATGTCAGAATATCTTAGGGTACTATTGACAGAAGGTGTGGGGATGAAAGTTAATCCAAGCAGCTTAATGAAAAATGTAGAACTGAGAGAATTGACAGAGGAAATACAGAAAATGGACCTGGAGGATATTTTAAAACATAACTTGAGCAACGTTTGACTTATTTCTGGAATCTCTGATATGTATTTCCTAGTAAATGTGAAGCAGAGAAATCAATAGCGAATAGACTCTGTTTGTTCGTGTTTGTTTTTCTTTATTTGGAAGGTCCACTGAAAGCCACCCGTGGATGGAATAGGCATTAAGATTATTGTGTCTCTGTTAAATCGGGGGAATTATCACGCATTTCTGATCCGCTGATGTTCAGTGTCAACAAAGTGCTTGGCTCTGTAACGTCCAGGAGCCTCCTATAGTTGGGTTCAGCCAGGATCATCTTTTTTTCTGTACATTTAGTCATGTTAAGATGAAAAAGTAAAGGAAGGACAGGCAACTTTGAGCTTCTTCATCTGAAAGACACCTGAGGATTTATCACAGTCACTAGATTCCTGTCTATTCAGTGGGGACAAACTAGGCTCCTAGATGCTTAAAGGAGAGTTTGAATTCACATCCTCTGTTGGCTACAGACAAGTTGCAAGAATCTATCAAGCTCTCTTATTACCCCCTTCCTACGCTTGCCAGTTGTCGATTGCAGATTTTATTTCATTTCTTCCATATCTCTTTGTCTCTGGAAGGCAGGTAGTGGTCTATTACCATATAACACACTTCCAGATGTAGCTAGTGACTTACAGCCACACAAGTGTCATATCTCCCAGTTCAGAGGACTGGCAGGCTGCTCCTCTGTTGGCCTCATGAAGGTGAAATCAAGCTGTCAGGAGTCTCAGAGGAAGAATCTTTTAATGTCTTGTTTTGCAGAGCAGCTGAACATTCGTATTCTGAATGCGAGGAAGGGCAATGACATCTAAAGCAAGGTCATTGTGGTTTGGGGAGGATTCAGCTCCTGGCAGCTGTCGGCCGTGGGCCCATTCTTCACTCCATCTCTGGACATGGGACCTTGCTCTGTTACTGAAGCCCACAGCATTCCTTCCCACATGCCCTGCCCAGCTTCCAGTCTAGGTCTGGCTGACTGGCTGCAGGTTCTTTGTTGTAAATATTTTCACCACGCAATTCAAGGGAATTTTGCCATGGAAGATGAAACTACTTGTTGAAAGTTGTGTTTGATAATTTGCTTTCCACTTACTCAGACCTCCTGTCTTGGCATTATATGAAGTGGTGTACAAAGGGGTGTGAGGACGGTGTGATGCAGTAGTGGAAACAGCCATGTGTGTCAACTCGGCAGGAAACGTGGCAGCCAAACTGACTGGGAGAGTGAGCACCTACCATTCTGCAAATCCTTCAGTCAGTAGTCACGGCTCCCGGCCCTCACATCCAGAAGCCGACTCCCGCACGACAGCCGTCGAGAGCATGAATGATCAGTTCGTTAGCTAATTCAGCTACGACAGCTTGTTTTCTAATGCCATCCTTTCCAAATTTATTGAACAGATGCCGAATTCAAAGGGAACATTAATTGCATCACGGTGTTAGCATTTCCTCCAGTTAGCGACATTGTTGATGGCTTCATTGAGCTGTCAGTTGGCCATGAATTGCCCCAAGTTGGTGTTTTACTTTGAGATATATTCGACTGAAGGATAAAGCATCCAAGGGTCTCAAAGATGCAGAGTTGAGCCCCATTTCCTCTGGAACTAGAACCTCTGAACATCTTCTCTCAACAGACATGTAACAAGATGGCAAGAACAAACAGTGGTGTAGACAGAAGTCTTTTCCAGCCCAAGACAACTCTTGGTTATAAATATGCATTATATAGCCATTATATCTGTCATGCATAGATATAATATACATTATATTACACATAGTATAATCAACATATATTATGTGCATTGTGTATATATGTATAATGCAATATGACTGCACACTTACTTGCAGTAAGTTATATTGCCATATTTGCTATCAAGTTGATCTGTATAGTTGTTATCATCACTGTTTAAAGACTGCCACAGCTACTTAGCACTATATAGTGTAGACCAAACTTGAAACCGAACTGTTTTTATCTTTTATGGCCAAATTGCCTTACAACCAATTATTTAGGCTGCAAAAATATACTTGCAGTAAAGAATTTACAGCAAATTTGCCTAGGTCCTTTCAAACTGGTCACAGTCCACAAACCCTTCACACACAACTGGTATTTTGGAGTGATCTTTTCCTACCTGCTGGGGAAACTGTCTTTCTGGACCCACAGGACTACCCCCTGGTGAGCTCCATGTGAGCTCCCGTGGCGCCCACACATGCCCGTGTGGTCACTGTGCTGTGGCGGACTGGAGTACTGATGAGAGCCCACCAGCCTCTCTCTCGGGTGCAGGAACAAGGGTATGGCTCTCAGAGGCTGTTGGAGAGGTTTATGGTCAGAGGAAAGGATTAAGAATTGTGAGTGTTGGCGTCTGGAGAATACAGCCATCTGCTTGCAAGTTGGACGGGATCTGAAGTGAGGGCACATATTTGAAGGAGGTGCTTGAGCGGTTCACGATGATCAGCATGGTTAACTGAGCGTTCACAGGCTTGCCATCTTGGCAGCTGATCCCCTTTCCTGAACCTCCCCCAGAAACCTCATCAAAACTTGTCTGTCTTGTTGCAAATGTGTTTGAAGAGTTGCTGTTCAAATAACATGTTTGTGAGACAAAACTGAATGGCTTTCGGCGGGGCCTTCAAGGAATAGCTGGCCGCAGGGTTGTCCTGGGGGACACAGGATGTGACCACAGTCCTGGGCAGGAAGGACCTCGTTTTACTAACACTGGCATGGATGCTATGTCGTGGGGTTACAACGTTCTCTCTTATTTAAACAGAAGAAAATATTACTAAACAGTTACCCACTTAGCTTCCTCCCTTTGTGCAGTCATATTTCCCCAACGCTCCTGCCTTTTTCTCTTTCTCTTTTTTGAAAGTGTCAGTGTAGACCTTGCTGTTTCTATTTAGGGATGATGGGTACACGGTGGATCAAAACGTGCACAGAGGGTCAAAAGAAAACTATTACATTCCTCCAGGACTAGCTCCTAATTGGTTTCTCAGGCAGCCCTGGTTTCCAGGGGGAAATGTGCACTCGTTAATGGGAAGGGCAGCAGGAGCTCCTTTTCTCTGCTGCATTTGCCAGTTCCCAGCTGCCTGAGACAAGGTGTGTGGGTGACACGGGTCTGGGGTCGGGAGGAGGCAGATCCCAGCTGCCACAGCTTCTGAATCCTTAATGGCCCCAGCAGAACTTAAGGACAGTGGCAAGAGGGTTGAAGGTATCTTGAGAATATGAACAGATCTTGCCCATGCAGTTGAATTACCTTGTACTTAAATTTTTTTTTAAAGATTTATTTATTTGTGCATACAGAACTGGGGTACAGGTCAGAGGCTCAGGGGTGGCGAGAGGCTTCACCAGAGACAGAGTGGGGAGCAGAACAGGCAGATCGATGAAGTACACTGCTGAGGGGAGCAGCGGGCGGGTCAGGAGAGGTCTGCCGCGCCATGCGGTCACCTCCGGGGCAGGCGGGGATGGAACTCATGCAGAAGTGGTTTCAGCTTCTTAGTGCAGTGCTTTAACCCGCTGCGCCACCAGGGAGGGCCACCTTGTACTTAATTTTATCAGAGGCTGTGTGTACAATACACAGTGGTGTGTGTGTGTATGTGTGTGTGTGTGTATTGGAAAGCCCAAGTGAGCAGGTAGTATATTTTCTTGGTTGTGAGAAGGCTACTATGCATTTTGTATATCCTGGGGATAAGCATAAAGTTGGACAATTATGTCTCATATATGCCTGCGACACACACACAGACATTTATAGAGGTAGATATGATTGTATGTATTGAATTTTGTGAATGTATATATAGGTGTGTGTGTATGAATATGGCATTTCCCCCCAGGCTTTTATCTAAGAATGACTTTTAACTACATGCATTGAAATCTATTGAGAAAGTCTCCAGGCCAAGCCAAGTGATCACAGAATAGAGGGAACCCTAAATTTTATGATGTCTGCCTTGTTGAGTTATAGCTATTAGATAAGAAACATCCAACTGAGTTAATTTTAAAGATCTAAGTGGCTTCATTAAAAGATTCATGAATCAGGCACATGTTGTACAAGATGAAAGGCTTTTATAGGTAGGAAGAAGGGAAGATACGGGAAGAGGAAATTATTTCAGGCTTCAGTAACCTACTTATGGGGACTGGAAGAGAGATGATTTCATTTTCCTTTGGGAAATGAATTAGGTTAGCTATTAAGTCTTAGAAGGTGGGGGGCTTGGCATTGAGACTGTTTGTTTTTTAAACGCAACAAATCTCTTCCTCTTTTTAACAAACAAAATAGAGTGTTCTGGTGGTATCCACTTTTATTTTTCTTTCCTTAGAAGTATTTAATAAGATTTGATTTTGTAATCTATGCAGTCAAGATGGCTCATGGATACCAAATGTCCTTGAGAGATTTGTTTGGGTAAAACCTGCTAAATTTGGTCATATCATTCATGTATTTTATTTGCCTTGGTTGTGGGTCATTGCAGGTTCCTTACTGTTGTAATGTTTTCTGTTGTGGGTTTTATAAGGTCATTTATAAAGGATTTCCATCAAGGTCGAAGGTCAACAGAGCTGTTCACTAAATGTTTGGCGCAGCAGAGTTAGTGCGCGTGTGTGCTTCCACAGGTAATAGACTGGCTCCAAAAATAGACCAGATCCAGACTCTCGGGACTTCACAACACTAGCAGGAACTTGGGCAATCTTCATTTCTCATATTCCTTAAATATAAAATAGAGGCAGGAAGCAAATCATATTTCCTGGATTTTGGCAGAAAAGTGAAAAAGGTAGAGCATATAGCAATGCCTTTAGTATTTTTTTCTGAATTATTAATAATCACAACAACAACAAAAAACTCTAACTTATTTAAAGAGTCAAAGGGGCTTATTGACTTACAGATCTGAAATACTATGAAATAAATGGAATTTAGGCATGGTTTGATCAAGCCTCTGGTTCATTTTTCTGTGAGCTACTAGCTTTTGACATTCTCTGTGTTCCAAGGAGGTCCAATTTTGTTTCCCCACGCAGTCTCCTATGGTCACAGAGTAGCTACAGTAAGGCCTTGAGGCATCCTATCTACTCATCCTGCTACTTCATCCCTTCTAAGAGACAGGAGATAGAGCTTCACTTTCATAATCACCCAATAAAATTTGGAATGGACAATCCCTCTGCAGATTCTATCACCATAATAAGGCATCATGTGCTCATTATGGATTGCTCACCTGAATCTCTGTTGTCAGATAGGCAGGATTTTCCCTAGTAGCTAAACATATTGTGACTCAGTTTTCCAGATGGGGTGGGGTCACACACATCCACATGATAAAGCTGCAGAACAGTGAAAGAAGGATCGAGTAGCTTTTGGAAGGCAACCCCCATGTTTTCTGCCATATTTCATAAATGAGTTGTAATGATTAACATATAGTCATTATGGACAAGAATATACTACTAATAAGTGTTACTTTATTTGCTGACGGGACAGCAAATAAAGTCCAGGCTTGGTTGGGGGCAGCTAAGGATGGCTCTTGCTGATGTTTCTATTTGTCTTTTAGACTATCCTTTGTATTTGAGGCTTCTGTGTTTGAATAATATAGCAAGATCATGGTGGGTATTATGTGATTTTAGCTGGAATACGGTTCTACGCTGCAAGCAATTGCCTCTGTCACTCCACATATTAGAGTGTGTTTTTAAGGTGTAGAAATCAGCACAATTGTTGCTGGTTATTTCCCTGTTTATACTCAGAGCTGATTTTAGCTCTTGTGTGATCTGCTCAGTTTGCAGGGCTTCTACTCCTGTAATTTACTTTGCCTCCCTTGCCAACTGGCTGCCAGTTAAACCAGGCAATGGAAAAAACAAGCAGGTATTTCTCCTTCTTTCTCTCCACCTCCTGTGGCATCTTGGATATAGTTGTTGCTCCTTAACCACTGCAGCTCCCGTCCCAGGTGGGGACCCTGCCTCGGTCTCCCCTGCTCCTGTGTGTGGCTGTATAGCTGCTCTTGCTCATCCTTAGCTGGGCCCTGTTTCCTATTTGCCTTCTCAAATCTCCCAGCAACATTTTTACTGGTGCCTCGTGTCTGGTTTCCTGTATTGAATTCCCTGGGGTGGATCTATTTTCCTGCTTTGACCCAGGAAGATGCAAATCATTGGACTTCAAAACTTTGAAATTTTAACACAGCTAATGACTTCTTCCAGGAATGAATCCTATTGTCTGTAATGCTAATGTGATTTATGTTTTCTAAAATGATAGATTTCTTGGTTTAAAAAAAAAATGATAGGTGCTTTCTTGAAACTGATCATTTCTGTGATGATTTCATTGCTTAACTTCAAAAAGATATGTGTTGAGATGAATTAAAACCAGTGATAAACACATTATTTGAAAAACACTGTATTTCACCATATTTAAGCCAGAATTTCTTTTTTTCTTTTTTAAAGATTTATTTATTTATGTCTACAGAACTGGGGTGCAGAACAGAGGTGCAAGGGTGGTGAGAGGATTCACCAGAGACAGAGTGGGGAGCAGAACAGGCCAACTGATGAGTACACTGCTGAGGGGAGCAGTGGGTGGGTCAGGAGAGGTCTGCTGTGCCGTGTGGGTCACTTCCGGGGCTGGGGATTGAACTCATGCTGAAGTGGCTTTAGCTTCTTAGTGCTGTGTTTTAACCTGCTGCGCCACCAGGGTGAGCCCTAAGCCAGAATTTCTGATAGGGTTATAGTTGAAATAAATTTTCAGACTTGTGTTTTATTAAAAGACAGAGCTTGAGGTGGGAGACCAGGGACTGACTTCTCATCGAGGTCTGGCTATTTTATTTTTAGTTTTAAAATTTTATAGGTATTTTCCATCATTCTTCCTTTTTGTACAATGTTTGCTCTCTCCTCTCAGGTGTACTCTCTGTGTAATTGCCACCACCAGCTCACCCGTGCACCACCACCAAAGTCCCTTGTGCTCTTCCCTCCCCTTTCGGTCCCTCTGCTCCCCCTCCCCTGCAGTGTCTCTGATTTATAGTTGCCTTTTAATTTTATTTTTTGACTGATTATGACTATTATTTTTTTCCTGATGCATTCTTTGCTTCCTCTACATTCCTCCTACAAGTGAAACTGGCTATTTTATTGAAACACATTCGTATTAACCAGAATGCACGTTGGTAAACCACGCAAAACACAGCACTTGACAGCCATCTGGAGCCCTTGGAGAATCGATCCTTTTGATAGCTGGATTGCATTTCACATGGCTGAAATTTTGCCCATTTGTCTTAGTGATGAATGGTTTGGTTTCGAGGAGGAAAAATTCCAAGGGCGTGGGTTAGGGTGAAATAAACAAATAAGTGAAATGGCCGGGACAGCAGGGGGCTCCCAGGCAGCCTGTTGGTTCTGTGGGTTTCTGGAGGGAGTGGGAGCCAGAACTATAGCTGCTAAGATCCAGGCCCCTGTTTTGCTGCTTGGCTCCTTCAGGCTTCTTTCTCTCTGTGCCCACAGGGTGCCTGAGGCAGGGCGATCCTGACTCACCAAGCCAGGGCCATACACCCCACAGTGCAAATACGTACGTGCAGGGAGTGCAGTTTCACAGTCCATTTCCTTTTCAGTGGGCATGGTGAGAGCTGCCCAGTTGGCCATTGTGTTCGCTCCATTGCCCGTTCACCCAGGGTGTGGTAGGAAATAGAAGCCCCTTTTAATGATGGAAAAACACATCTATATTATAAGTGCATAAATGTCTTGATACATCTAGGTATATTATAAACTCCTCTTTTTGGCTATTTTGAGTCATTTCTCAAAGATGTGTGGTAATACTCACCCAGCCAGCAATGCCTGCGTGGACTAGGAGTGACCTTAGCTTGTTATTTGTCTTTATGACAGTGTGGGCAAATGTGCTCCCATTTTGGTTGTTTCTTCTTTCTTGCCAGGAGTCACTTGTCATTAATTGGTATTTACCATGTCAGTTGTGTTTATTCATAGAAACCAAGCAACTATTGTTAAAGCTGCATTTAAAATAGAGCTCATTACATCTTCGTGAGACCATCTTTTCCTGCGCTGAGAATAATTCATAGACCTAAGGGCATGTACCCGAATCTTATGCTTGTAATCATGTGTGAGAAAGGCAATCACTTGTTTAAATAAATATATTTAATATATGGAGTCATTTTACAGAGACACCAGAGCAGAGTCATTGCGTGTTAGCTTTCCTTGATTCCATTGCCATGGTGCGTTTCCACCACACACATTATGTCTGTGATGAGCAGTGAAGACTCCCAAAGGTGACCCAGTCCCAGCCCTCAGCCCGTAGGTGGCAAAGGAACCCGCAAGTATGATTCAGATGCTAGAACCTGAGATGGGACACAGTAAGGATTTGCAGGTTGGGTTCAATCTAACCCATGATCGGTGCATCATGGAGCCATCAGGGAGATGGAAGAAAGGGGAGAGAGAAGTGTGTGAGACCAGTGGGTATGGATAGGTGTTGCTGCTTTGAAGACATAAAAAAGGGGCAATGAGTTGAGACATGTAGGCAACTTCCAGAGCCCTCTGTGGACCTTGTATCATCCCTAGAACTGCCAGGGATTGAATTTTGGCAAGGAGTGTTTGAACAAGAGGAGTGATTTCTTCCTCAGCTCTCAGAAGAGAGTGCAGTTCTGATGACAATTTGACCTTACCCCTGTGAGACCCATACCAGATTTTGGACTATGATGTAAATAGATTTGTTTAAAGCTAAATTTGTTGCAATTCGTCATGGTAGCCCAAACAAACAAAGCTAACACAGTGCCCAAGTATATATAGTCTCCTAGTAAGTTGGAAATTCTTAAAATCAGTGGGGTCTTGTCCCAACAAGATTTTGGAACATTGTAGTTCTCAAAAATGGCCACAGCAGTTTCTCATTCCACATGTTCTTCTAGAACCTTCCATACTCCTACAAGAAAAGGAAACTCTATTGCCTTCAACACAGGTGGATTCTGGTGTTGGTGAATGGAGTTGGGTGGAAGAAATTCTGTATGAAGACAAGATTAGAAGTCTTGCTGCTTCTCATGTTTGTTTCTTGTGACAACCTCCCTGGAGGCATCTTGAACTGCTGTGTAAGATGTCTGGTTGTGCTGAGGCTGCCATGTGGGGAGATCACTTAAAGACAGAGCTATGCCTGCTCAGCTCCAGACACCTCTGTCTCTAGCTATTTACATTCTCTCACCCTTCACACGAGTGAAGAAGTCCACCGCCATCTGCCTATGACCATAAAAAAAAAAAAAAAAAACAAGCAAGAACTTTCTAGATGATTCCCATTAATGCTATGATCTTGAACAACATAACTATTGTTGCTACTGTAAGTCAATCTTTTGGAATGATTCACTATACTACATGACAGTACACAGCCGGAAAATATATTTTGGCTGTGAATATAATTTTAATAAGTTTAATATGAAGTGATATGATTTCAGTACTAAATGTATGAAAATCCATGTCCCTATCCTCTAGTCAGTAATTACACTGTATCTAAGACAACAGTTCACTTAACGGTACTAACCAAATTTGCTCTTAGTTATCTCATTTTCCTTATTCCTCAATTGCGGCAAGCGCTCCCTGATTTTTCTGAAATATGCTCTGGTTCCAGTCCTCTGTGGTCTCTGAAATCCATAAGCGCTTCAAAGTGGGCATGCATTCAGGATTTTTTTTTTTTTTTTGTGAGTCACACTTTTATTTCATGCCTCAGCTTATTGACAGAAAACCATTCATGCTTTATTTTTTGCTCAATGCCTGGAAGACTTGGAATCGGCCTTCCAAATCCATTGCTAGGTTCTTGAAGTGAATTAGATGAATCTGTTTTCAATTTCTATTGATTAAGGAGAAACAATGGAACAATATTTAAAACTCAACCCGAACTAAAACTTGCTTTCTTATTCCTTTATATAACTTAGAATGTATAGCTTAAAACATATTTCTGCAGTTGTTGAAATTTTTTTACAGCTATGTAGTACTCAATCATTAATAACAGTTGAAAAAGTACACCTCTCCTGTTCTGTCTGAGAATATATTGTGTGATATGGTGAGCACATTAATAATCCCTTATTTTAATTATGGTTTATTTTGAGAATTCTGCTATATCCTTCTTTTTCAGTTTACAGTCTTATAAATCACACATGAGAAGGCTGGGAATTTAAAATATTTTAGTATCTCTGTGAAGCAGAAGAATAAAAATGATAGAACTAAGAGAGATGCAAGGGAACATCTAATCGAACCCTAACATTTTTAGACATGGTATCATTAATCCAAAGAAACCACACTAGTCAAAATTAGACAATTCATACCTCCACGTGTGTCTGTGATGTTCTGTGGAAGCGAGAACCTGGATGTGTGTGGGCACAGCTGCCTTACTAGGCTGCAGACCCCAATGAGGAAAATTCTCTTCTGGGTAATCTGTTCATTGAGTTTTCAGGAGAAACCGTGACATAATCATCTGTTTAGCACAAATGGAACCTGTTAAATGTATGAATCTCTATGTGCATCTTGTCAGTGTGGCTGGACACCATTATTGGGATGACGTTTTTGTCTGACTTTGGGTTTTCTATCGCTTTTGGGCTTCATCTGCTTCTTACCTTTTCTCACACTTCCGCTTGGTTATTGGGTCCTTGGGCTCATTGTCTCAGGGAAGAGATGAGTAGGAAAAAGCAGGGAGATAGGAATCTTTTCAAAGTTCCAGGCACCACTTTATAATATGTTGGCATTTAAGAGTTTTAAGTTTAGGATCCATTGTGACCACAATGTCGTAATCTATGGTCTCCATTTGAGTAAACAAGATGGACTTAGATGAGTATATATGCACAATAGAACACTCCTCATTATTAAAAAAAAAAAAAAAAAACAGATGAAATTGAACTATTTACAACACCACAATGGATCTAAAGTTATTATCATCAGTGAGATAAACCAACTGGAGAAAGACAGCCACTGTATGATTTCATTCATGGGGAAGATAAATAAAATAAATGAACAAACAAAGCAAAATGAAACAAACTCTTGGATTCTAAAAAGAGGCAGGGTAAGGGCGTGGGGATGGTGATGATCCTTTCCATGTGCAAAGTCACCAAAGGCCATGCAACCTTCTTGTGTCAGGAATCTCCAACACTGACTCTTCTTTCTCCTCTACATTTAAAGAGCCCTGTGACTACTTTGGGTCCACCCAGATGATACAGGATAATCTCCATATGATAAGGTCAGCTGATTAGCAGTTTTAATTCCATCGACATCTTTAGTTCTCCCTCATTGCTACATAATGTAACTTATTTGAAGGTTCCAGGATTTAGCATGTGGACTTTTGTCACCTGGGGACAGGGGTCTTTTCATCTTACCCAAGTGTGCAGCTGTGCCTGGATCCAATGACCCATCTCTTACACAGCCCCACTGATCCTTCCAGCTGTTTCACCCATGAAAACCAGCCAGCCAGAATCTGGACACTCCTGGCCATTTTGGAGATTTTCCCATTTCTAAACCAGACAGCTATTTATTTTTCATGCACGTCTTTTGTAATTTTCCATTTTTGTATTTGATCTTTTTTCTGAAGTGTGTGGGGCAGTGAGGGTGATGAAGTATGAATCTGCCTAGTCATTTTGATAGGGAAGTCCTCTAAATTCTAGTTGTGGCTTAGCCTGGGGCGCTCAAATGCATCCTTAGAAAAATTTAAAATACTTGGCATATCGTCCAATAGGAGCAATGAGTGTTGTGTTCATTTCCTGGGGCTAGTAATACAAATGAGATGTCTTGAAATAGAAGAAATCTATTATCTCACCATTCTGGATGCCAGCAGTCCTAAATAAAGGGTCAACAGGGTCACACTCCCTCCACAGTCTCCAGGGATGTACCCGTCCTTGCCTCTTCCAGCTTCCGGTGACTTCCGGTGCTCCTTGATTTCCAGGTCTCTCATGTTTTCCTCTCTTTACATGATGGTCTTGCCCTCAAAGTGTAACCTCTATAGCCCTGTGTTCAAATCTTCCTCTTCTTTCTTATCTAAAGGCCCCAGTCTTTGGATTTAGGACCCATCCAACCTAGTATGTTCTTAATTTATTTATATCTGTTAAAACCTGATTTCTAATAAGGTCATCTTCACAGATACCAGGGATTAAGAATAGAACATAACTTTGGGGGAAAGTTCTAAATCCACAACATAGGTGGTTTAAAATTTTTTTTCACACAGTATTTGTTTTGTTTCCCCACTTAAAGTTGACTCTCACCCTGTTGGGAATCTGTTCTCCTTTCCCCGATGCCCTCTCTTCTTCCCTAATTTTTTTAGAGAGGAGTTGTCCAGTAAATGCAGGAGGACTGATGGGGTGACTGCTCACCTTGACATGCTGACCTTCCAAGATCTGCAAAAAGCAGTGGAAGCCAGGGAGTTAGTAGACTCAGCCACAGCAACTGGGCCAGTAGACTCACGTGCCAGGAAGGAAGTAGGGGTGGAATGCAGCGTGAAGTAGAGCCAAGTTGGCGCTATAGTCCAGGAGCAGCAAAGACATCTCTAAACATATCATTAAAGGCAAAAATCAAAAAGCAATATCTCACTCTATTTGACTGCCTTTTATACTTCATTGTGTCAAAGGAGAATATTACCAACGTTCAAAGACAAGGCAGGGAAACGACAGCAATCAGGAGACTGATGTCTACTCAGCTCCGAGTGACATGGTGATAAAGTAAACTCAGGAATGTTCCCAGTAGAGAACTACCGTATTGCTGTAGCTTGAAGGAGGCTCATTTTTTGGTTTAATAAGATATGATGCCTCAATCTGATTTGGTAAAACTAAATGAATCAATGCTTTGTAAGTGTGTGTGTGATTGCAAATGTTATCTTTTAAAACCATGACTGCTTGAAAATCAACACTCTATTTCCAAAATTATGTTTGTGGGTGCGTAAAACCACATTGTGTTGAATTTTTATTAAGGTTAGCTTTACCAAGAAATAAACATTCTTATGGGAGTGGACAGATTAAATCACATTAAAAATGTTTTTTAAGCTCACTTGATACAAATGAATTTCCCTATGTCTATAGAGCCTCTTTTCTTTAAAAAAGAAACTTCCTAGTGATCTTTATTTCTTTTAACTCAGTTTACGAGGTGCTTCATTTTGGCTGTAAGTGCATCTTTATGTGCAAACACACGCACACATCCCGATGGCAAAGCTCCCAGCTTCTCTGCCTCCAGTTCTCCCTTTCATACTGAATACTAATAAAATGGGGCAAACGTGGGGGAACTGGGTTGACTCAATGGTGGGGCCCCACCGATGCACTTTGGAATATAGGACAGAACCCAAAATGCAGACCAGGACCCAAAAGCAGGTATAGTGAGAAACAATAAAAGGGTTTATTTCCTTTTTAATAACATGATTTATTTACAAGGGAGAGCTTGGAGAAAGAAAGAAAGAGAATGAATGAGAATTTATAAGCTGTGGGCTTCTCCATTGACACCCCTACTCACCAGCCTTTCATCTGCCAACCTTCACCCCTATTTCCCATCAGCCCCTTCTCAGGGGGGTAGGGTGTCAAGCTCCTCCTTCTACGTTGACTTGGCTATGAGCACAGCCTGCTGGCTTGGAGGTTGCTCCTCCCTGTGCCTCTTGCCATAACAGGATAATCATGCTGCTAAACCTTTTTACCGGGGTGGGGGGAGGCAAGGGAACTCATCCCTTATGTTTTTTACTTCTGTACCCCAGAACCTCGCTCATAGATTCTTAACACTTTGCTGCTCCCTTCTGAAAACACAGTACTCCAAGCTGATCTGAGGTCTCCTCTGCTCTCCCACCCCACTTTTTGTCATAGTTTTTCATTTAGGGCGCAGCGTTAGTATCCATGAGGGGGACAGATGTATGTAAGGCCAGGGCATCCAGCTGAGATGACTTCCTCCTTCCAGGCTGGTAGTGTCTCCATTCACCAGGCCACAGCCGGGAATCCAACTCATGCATGCGGAAGTGGCTTCAGATTCTTAGTGCTGTGCTTTAACCCGCTGCGCCACCAGGGAGGGCCACCCACCCCACTTTTTGTCATAGTTTTTCATTTAGGGCGCAGCGTTAGTATCCATGAGGGGGACAGATGTATGTAAGGCCAGGGCATCCAGCTGAGATGACTTCCTCCTTCCAGGCTGGTAGTGTCTCCATTCACCAGGCCACAGCTGCAGTCCCTTGCTGCTCGATCTGAGGGCAGGCCCACGGACATGGGTCAGTCCCCTCCAGTCCACAGACGCAGGGAGCACACCCAGGTAGGACCAGCCTCCACCTTGCTGCTGAGCAGTTCCAAGGGACCAGAAAGGCCAGAAGAGGGTTTGTTCTAGAGGTCAGGGCCAAAACCCAGTGACACGCAACATTGTCAAGATGTTACCGTGCTCTTCATGTCCACTAAGTAATGGTTACTTCAGCCCACAGGGGGTCATCCTGATTAAGGGGAAATAACCCAGAACCCTGAGTTCTGGATTTTGGAGCACCTCTTGGTCCAGAATGCAGGAGCGGGCATTTGTATTATTTTATTTTTTAAACATATTGTGTACATCATTCTTCATTTTGTGCCTTTTCCCATCTCAGTTGTAATCCCTGTGTGCTTCCCACCACTGATTCACCCATGTGCCATCACCACATCACCACAGTCCCATGCACTCTTCCCACCCCAGTTTTGATCCCATTCCCTTTCCACCCCCATTAAATGTTTCTGGTTTATAGTTGTTCATTGTTCTCATTTTTACTTTATTATATTTGCTTCTCTCTCTCCCCCCTCTCCAACACCCCCAACCTCCCTCCCCACTACCAATCCCTTATGTTTCTGCTATGAGTGAAACCATCATCCAGTATTTTTCTTTAATTTGTGTTTTTGAAGCTGGGGTGGGAGAAACTTTCAGTTGTGATTATTTCCAACTCTGTGTTGATGGTACATTTTCTGTTAGGAATCATGGCACAAAAAAATTTTGGTGTATTTTTGACATGTCTATGTGTTAAGAATTGGCCACTGGATGTCAACATGAATGGAACTTGGCTTCATGCCCAATGATTTGGGCTCAGTGAGTCAAGCATACACTCAGAAATAGGCATTTTTAAAAATGGGAAACCCTGGGCCCTCCCTGGTGGTGCAGCGGGTAAAAGCACAGCACTAAGAAGCTAAAGCCACTTCGGCATGAGTTCGATCCCCACCCCAGAGGTGACCCACATGGCGTGGCAGACCTCTCCTGACCCACCTGCTGCTCCCCACAGCAGTACTTCGTCGATCTGCCTGTTCTGCTTCCCACTCTGTCCTGGTGAATCCTCTCACTACCCCTGCACCTCTGGCCTGTACCCTAGTTCAGTATGCACAAATAAATAAATCTTAAAAAAGAAAATGAGAAACCCCAAGAGCCTTCTCCTGAACAAGATGTGAGTTCTGTTTTTCAGATTAGAGAGCTGAGGCGGGGCAGGTCTCACTGATTTGCCTGGAGTCATCCCCTCAATAGTGAAGGGTAGAACTGAGATTTCCTCCTGTTCTGATGCCTAAGCCTGGCTCATTAACCCAGGACAAGGCCACCATGGTGCACACACACAGTGTCCTGTTGTTCAGCTGGGAAACAAATGTATCTTCAGGGCTGCTTTCTCTGAGCCTGGATGCAGCCTTGACCTTGCATGTGCCTGAATGGAAAGGCTGTGAGACTCTCTGCAATGGCCAGGGGTCAGAAATCTCAGTGGGGACTGGGGTTTGGATGGCAGAGTCTAGGCTGTGTCAGTGCTAATTTTGGGGGGTAAAAGGGAAGATGATCTAATTTTGTGAAACAAAAGATTTTATTGTTATTTTTGGTAAAATAAAGGAGGTGGACTGGAGTGAAAAAAAAAAAAAAAGAAGAAACAGAGCTTCTGTGCTGAGCACAATCAGCACACTAGAGATCAATGGTGAGCAAGAACTCTGTGTTGCTCCATTTGGATATAATCTGACGGGCCATCACATATGGGATTGACGGCCTGTGCCTCTCCCTCATGATTGTGTGGGAATTAACTAGGAAGCCCCTGTCTGGCCTGGCCTGGCGCCTAGGAGAGACTGTCCAGGACCTGGGGATCCTCATAGTACTTGTTTTAAAGTATCATTGTTGGGCATATTTTTTAGGTGGTAAAATATATCTCTCATTGACTAATGCTGATTCACAATACCACATATGACTTAGGGGTACAGGTAACACCCCAGCACCATGACATCAAAGCCCCGGTAGCCCCCAGCATGGCCCATTGGCCCCCTCCCCAATTTGTTTCTGCTCCCCCCCTGCTCTCTGGTCACCTCCATTCGACAGCCGCTTTCTAGGGTTGGTTTTGACTTCAGAATGTCTATTCCTTTGTATTGTTCCCTCATTTCTCACACACGAGTGGAATCATGGAATCATGTGGAATCCCCAATATTTGTCTTCTGACTCACTTAGCCCAGCACCATCCCCTCCATCCATCCCAGCTCCATCCACGTTGTCACCAGTGGCAAGAGTTCATCTATTTTGTATGTTTTAATGAGTGGCTGTGTTAATTTGCTGGTTCATCACCCATCAGTGGGGGAGTAGGTGCCCGAAGGTTTGAGGCTAGCTCAGTCCTGGCCTCCTCCTCATGACCCTCTCTCTTACGGGTCATGACCTGGCAGCACCAGGAGCCCACTGGGCCCAGGGGACATGGGCTGCATTTGAGCTTACGAAAATTTTAGCAAGTCTAGCTTCATAGTTGACGTTTTAACATATTGCACTTACTCAAAAATTATTTCTGAGAAGCCATAAAGATCCCTCTGATTGAGTAACTTCAAATAGGTGTAGGATATTATTTTACATCTTGGTTATGAAACTTGGGAGTAACAAGGAACCTTCCAGATCATGGCAAAATGGCAAAAGCCAGCAGTTAGCTGAAAGGGAAACTATTTTCTCAAGGGAGTAAATGGTGAGCATGAACAATGATGACTTCACAGAGAGGGTGACTTAGGCACATGAGAAAATTGAGCTCATGATGGGTGATGGAGGACCGCCCAGGGAACACCAGGATGAGGGGCTGCGGGGGCTGAGTGCCCAGGTGAAGAAACATGGTTCTGGTCCCATAGATAGAGGTGTCATGTTGTGATATCTAGTTCTGTGAAGCCCACGGATACAGTTATTTTAAATGTGCAAACAACAGATGCAGTAAGCACTTCCTCTCTGGTTGTTCTAACAGAAAAGAGAAGCTTGCTCCCATCGGCACTGTAAAGGCCGCCAGGTGAGCAGGGGCCAGAGTCCCGATCCAGGCAGACTATTAAGTACTGTGATGCTATGAGGTGAGCTCTTTTCTTCTCTAAGACAATATCCAATTTTGATGTGACCCAACGGGGGGGCGGGCACAAGCAAATGAGGGTCCTTATTTAGACTTTCAAATCTTTATCTTTTGCTACTTTGAGATTGAAGCTAAAGAATAGCAAAACCTATTAGGTAAACACAAAGCAAAGTAGCTTGATAGTGCTTTAATTGAAGAGGGACTTTGATCAGTTGATGCGCTCATTATAGAGAAACATTGGTTCTGGTACTTGAAAAATATTGAGTTGCCATGTTTCTGTGATTGGCAGGTTTATGTGCTACTAATGAATTGGTGGAGATTATCTATAGGCATGATTAATGAGAGTAGTGTGAGCTGTAAGAGCAGGCACAGTGTTTTTGGGAGGGATCAGGTATAAGTGGGGAGCACTCACCCTCACAGAGGGAGCTCTCCTTGGGAACTGGAATGTTTGCACTCATGTCCAAGGTGTTTTTTTTTTTTTTTTAAGTTCAATAGATTTTAGTTTACATTTTCTTTTTTTAAAGATTTATTTATTTATGCATACAGAACTGGGATACAGGCCAGAGGTGCAGGGGTGGTGAGAGGATTCACCAGAGATAGAGTGGGGAGCAGAACAGGCCGACTGACAAAGCACACTGCTGAGGGGAGCAGCAGGTGAGACAGGAGAGGCCTGCTGTGCCATGTGGGTCAGCTCCCTGGCCGGAAATCAAACTCACTCTGAAGTGGCCATGGCTAGCTTTGCAGTGCTGTGCTTTAACCCACTTCGCCACCAGGGAGGGCCCTACTTTACATTTTCTAAAATACTTAATTGAAAATAATGTAGACATAGACTAGAAAGCTTGTTTTACATCCCCTCCCCCAAAATTATGTTTATTAAGGAAAAGTAGGTTTACATCTTGTGTCTTCTCTAATGATCAAACCTCTACAAATATATTTTGAACCTTTCGTTAAAAAAAAAAAATCTAATGGGAACAGTATTGACCATTGTAGCCTTACTAATATCACACTAGCTCCTGGGGATATAACACTGAGGAAAAGCTCATGTAACTCTTGCCATCATGGAGTTGTCAATGTACGGGAGTAGGAGAAGAAACGTAATAAGTTACGTAATGAATAATGATACATTATGGCTCTCAAAAGTGCTGTAAAAAAAAGGCAGATGGGATTTATCATGGGGAGAAGTGAGGATATGATATTTGAGGCACAACCAACTAATAAGATGAAGGTTGAAGAAAGGACATCAAGAAGCTCTGTAACGAAAAGGAAGGCGGGTGTGACACTGGAGCGTGCACAGTGCCTTTGAGGCTGCGTGGAACATGATGGAGGTGGGGGAGGACATTGTGCCGAGGTTCTGGGGGTGGGCAGGAGACGGCCCAAGCCAGGCTGTCCTAGAGACCAGGTCAGAGATTTTGACTTTTGCTCTAAGAGAAGCAGGAGCATGGCTCGGTCTGTGACCTTTTGAGGAGTCCTTCTGGTTGGGTAAGGAGAAGAAATTGGAGAAGGACCGGGTGGGAATATGGAGGCCCCCAAGAGGTCACTAAAATCGATCCTAGTGTTCATCAGGAAAGTCTCAATAACTATAAAGAGAACCAAGTACCACGAGGCATTTAGGAGGCAAAATGGCAAGACTTGGGGTGGCTGGGAGATAGGGACGCATCAAAGGAAGCCCTTGTGTCACGCTGGCATGAGTGGGTTTGGGGTGAGATGTCCTCAGCAACTGAGGTTAGGGGTACTGTGCGGGATGCTTTCAGTTTCAAGTGTTGTGAGGCATCAGATGTGGGCAGGGGCAAGTAGATATGTCAGGTTCTGAGAAAAGATGTCAGGCCTGAATCTAATCTAGTGAATCAGCAGCTGTATTGAAATTTTCCATATAACGGAATCAGCAGGATGTATGTATGGGTATAGTAGAGATAATATATGATATTTTGTCATAAAATAATTATGTAGTAATGATAATAGAGTTTCAAACCTATATAATTCATATATTTTTATACAGGTTTATAAAATTATATCAATTATAAAATAAATACTAAAAATAATAACCATATATAAAAATATATTCATGCATAATAGAAATAGAACCTTCACTGTATGTTTTCAATAGTATTTTTAAAAATAATTTCTATGTTCTATAACACACATACACACACTCCTTGGAGAAACTGGACTTGATTCCATGTCACCACAATCAAGTAAATAAATATTGCAATAAAGCTAGTCACACATATTTTTTGGTTCCCAGTTCACATAGAAGTCATGTTTATACTAGGCTATGGTCTGTTAAGTGTGGCAGTATCATTATGCCTAGGAAGAAGTATGTACTTAAATGCAAAAAACCTTCAGTGCTAAGAACGGCTGACCATCCCAAGGCTGGTGAAGGTCTTGCCTCGCCATCGAAGTTGCTGGCTAGTCAGGACAGGGGAGGCTGTAACAGTTTCTTAACATAAGACAGTGCTGAAAAATGTCACATTGATTCACTCTTGCTCCCACGAAAGGTTTCTCTGGAGCACGTGATGTTGTTTGATAACATTTTACCCACAGTGGAATTTCTTTCAAAATTGTCATCAGTCCTCTCAACCCTGCCACTCTGGATCAGACTGTGGCTTAACGAGAGGTTAGAGGTTGAAGCTGGTTTGTTCTTCCCAGATCACTAACACTTGTCCTGTATTAGCAATGAGGCTGTTTTTCTTCCTCATCATTCATGTGCCCATTGGAGCGGCCTTCTCATTTCCTTCGAGACTTCTCCTTTGACTTCTCCACTTGTTCCCCGGTGCTAGGGCCTGTGGTGCCCACCTCAGCTGGCCACACATCTTCTGCACTAAGCACGCTCATTTCTATCTTTTGATTGAGAGTGTGTGGCGCTTCCTTTCACTCGAATATGCAGAAGCCACAAGTGGGAGCTATTGGGCTGAGCGTCAATATTCTTGGGTCTCATGGACTAAGGAGGGAGAGAGTGATACAGAGGGGGTCAGCCCGTGGTAGAGCAGGCAGAGCGTACACCATGTTTATTAGTTCAGTTCCCCAGTCTTATGGAGCATGTTATGTCACCCAAAACAAGTACAGTGGTGGCATCAATGGCCAACGTTCACAGAACACCTTATCATTATATCATCGTATACTAATGAGAGTGAGGTTCACCAAACGATGGCCCAGAGAGGTTTGAATTGAGCACAGGCTGTTGAATAAATGGTCCTAGTACACATGCTGGAAGCAGGGCTGGCTCCGAGCATTAATTTGTCAAAAGTGCCTTATCTGTGAAACTCAATAAAGCAAAGAAAGCACAGCAAAATGAGATTGGCCTCTATACAAATATGTATATTGGGAGAGAGAGAAGGTTTTTTTTTTTTAAAGATTTATTTATTTATTCACACAGAACTCGGGTACAAACCAGAGATGCAGGGGCAGGGAGAGGATTCACCAGAGACAGAGTGGGGAGCAGAACAGGCAGATGGATGAAGCACACTACTGAGGGGAGCAGAGGCGGGTCAGGAGAGGTCTGCCGTGTCGTGTGGATCTCCTCCAGGGTTGGGGGTCGAACTTGCACTGAAGCGGCTGCGGCCAGCTTGCAGTGCTGCATCCTAATCCATTGTGCCACTAAGGAGGGCTCTGGGAGAGAGAGATTTTTAAAGAATCTCTTGATTATGAGGGTTGGTAAGTTTAAAATATGCAGGCCCACCAGCAGGAAACTCAGGCAGAGTTTCTATGATACAGTGACAAGGAGACCCCAGCTGTGGTCTTGAGGGCCTTCAGCTGAGCCTACTGGTTGGGTGGACAAGCACATCTCAAAAATACCTTCCCAGCAATGTCTAGACTAATGCTGTCCAGAAACTGCACCATACCTTAGACAAGAAGACACCAACAGTTGTCTACCACACCAGCCAAAGCGTTTTTAAATGTGGGGCATGTTGATAAATAAGGCGTGTCTAGACACAAGAGATTCACGGGACCTGTTTTGGATCTTCCTGGCAGATGTGACCATGGTTGTGCAGAGGGCCTTAGGCTGGAGCTTGAGCACCGAATGGATGGAGGTGCACATTACCCACACGTGGAGGGACACAGGACATCCCGGTGGATGTCGTCAAGAAAGGAGAGAGAACTTTGTGGGTTGCTTCTAGGTGATGGGATAGAAAAGAAACTTGCTCTGAATAATAGTGACTCACAGGTTCATGAGGGAGACGAGGCAAATTTAGCAAGGACTTGTCATCACAGGAGGCTCATCTTGCTAGGAGACAAGAAGGCAGTACCTCAAACATGTCAGCATGGAGAGACCAGCATTATTTTATACATATATTATTAGATTTCATTATATTTTCTGTTTTGTAGTGACACAGTTCTTCTGAAAATCAGGAAGGTGCAGGGCATTTAAAACCTGTCTTTGGAAATCAGAGTTATTTCTTTAGAGTCAGGTTATTTGGAAGAGGACCTCTGAAGAAGAAACTTACTATGGATGTGAACATCATGGTTTAAAATCAGGAGACAGCCTGCCCTCTATTTCTGCGTTTTCCTCTTCGCTTCAAGCCAGTGCCACACATTAGTAGCTAGGAGAGATTTTTTATTTCAGATCCTCAAAACTTAAGAGTCCCACAGCCTGTCTCACATGTAACAACTGGCCCAGGAGTCTGGCTGTTTCCTATTGTGTGAAGTTTGAAGTAAAAAGGCACAGTGGTGGACGGAAAAAGCAGGTGGACCTTGTCCCGTGATCTTGGCATTTGAGGACTGCTGCTTTGATGGCCGTTACCAGCTACAGCCCCCAGAGCTGGCCAGGCTGCCTTTGTGGCCGGTGCTGAACATTCTAGAGATAACTCCCTTAGGCAGGAGTCCAAACCAAGGCGGCTCTTGCTACTGAATTCTTTTTCCAGCTGAGCAAAATGCTGAACAGAGAAGTGGGAAATATACAGAACAAAGGCATCTGAAACAAAGGTCTGTTTATGTTTTGCTGATTTACCTGGCCCAGTTTTCCCTCGGAGGCATGCTGTGGTTTCAGAGATCTTGTGTCAGTTGGGTTATCAGGCAGTTTCACCCTGATGGTGTAACAAATCAATTCCTCTTATTCAAGGGACTATTTCCCTGCCATCATCATCACCAAGATACTCTGTTTGATTTAGTACTTTATTAGCACTGTTTGACAACAATGATTTTCCCTCCACCCCAGGACTAGCCAGCAGACCACAAGCACTGCAGGGTGCAGCTACATTCATCTCCCTGGGCCTTCTGTAATCTGGCAGATGTCGCTATCAATCAGGATGGACTCAATGTATTTGTGTTGTTGGAGGCAAATCATTCCCCTTCCACACTTTATAATAGCCTCATACCATGTCTTGCAAACCCAGATGACTAGTTCAGCCACATCACCAACTTTCAGAGCATGGAAATAAACATTTTTTTTTGAAATGTGATTGCAAGAGAAAATAGTCGGAGGGACACACTTATCTGAAAGGAACCAACTGTAAAATCATGGCAAGCTGCATTTGTGGGGGTCGAAAACCAATATATTCCTGAGCAAAGTTTGTAGAAACTGAGATTTGCTAAGGATCCTTCTCATAGTTTGTCCCGTTTTCATTTAAGAAAAAAAAAAATCATAGTAGTTTGTTTCCAGTAATCCAAGTCATCTGCTAAGTTAAACATTTTACCCATATTTATCGAAAATGTCTGTGTTGCAAAAAACAGGCAGGGTGGCAGGATGTTCTGGTTACAGTGTGGCTGGTCCACCTCAAACATTGTCACACCCTTTCTTTAAAGGGATGAAAGAGAGTTGGGCCCTCTCTGGTGGTGCAGTGGGTTAAAGTGCAGCACTGTGAAGCTCTCCTAAGCAACTGTCACATAAGTTCAATCCCTGGCGAGGGAGCTGACCCCCATGGCACAGCAGACCTCTCCTGACCCTCCTGCTGCTCCCCTCAGCAGTGTATTTCAGTCCATCTGCCTGTTCTGCTCCCCACTCTGTCTCTGGTGACTCCTGTCACCCCCTACACCTCTGGTCTTTGCCCAGTTCTTGTCTGCATAAATAAATATATCTTTAAAAGAAGAAAAATATGTATCTCAGCTGTTTGTAGGCAACCTCATTCCCAGTTAGTCAGAAAGTACTGTTCTGTTCTGTTTGCTTTCAGCAAGACCTGGATGTCACAGTGTTCTTGGTCTTACCTGTTCTCCCCTGGGGTACCCAGTAGAGCAGCAGCTTCCCAGATACGTGGGCCAGCATCTGTGGGAGGAAGAAGTGAGGGAATCTCTTGGGAGTCTATAGGTAGAGCCTTCGGAAGGTGTCTGCGGGGAAGGAACATTTAGCAAGGACTTTGGAATCACAACACTGAATATGTTCAAGGTGAAGCTCCTTTCTTTTTACCTAGATTCCTTTTCTCCTTTTTGCATAAAGGAAAACAAGAGAAAGATATTTGCCTTTGTCATTGTTCTGTGATTTTTCTGATAAGGTCCTAGCATCTACTAGTGTTTGTTATTTTCTTTTTTTCTAAAGATTTCTTTATTTATTCATACAGAACTGGGGTACAGGCCAGAGATGCGAAGGGTGAGAGGATTCACCAGAGACAGAGTGGGGAGCAGAACAGGTAGGTCGATGAAGTACACTGCTGAGGGGAGCAGCGGGCGGGTCAGGAGAGGTCTGCCAGCCATGTGGATCTCTTCCAGGGCAGGCGGGGATCGAACTCATGTGGAATTGGCTTAAGCTTCTTAGTGCAGTGCTTTAACCTTCTGCGCCACCAGGGAGGGCCAGTGTTTGTTATTTTTAAACAAAACCTATAGATAAGATGTGGCCCTCTTGAAAAGATAGGATGGTCACACTTGTTGGAGAAAGCCCCCCAAAATATTTTCATGGCCTTGGGGTGGGTAAAAATCCTCCATAGGATGACCCTAAAGTGCTCACTTTGAAGCAAAAAGTTGATAAATTGAAAATACAGTGTGAACTTCCATGTATCAATAACCATCACTGAGAAAGCAAATAGGCAAACTGTAGAAATTTGTTGTCAGTTCTTTGTAAAGAATTGCTAAAAGCAGGAAGAAAAAAGTTTATGAAGTTTGGAGGCCAAGAGACTTACACTGCGTTCTTTATAAAATAAGCCATTCAAATGGCCAATATACATGTGAAAATGTGTTCAGTATGCCTTTATTCGGTGAGAAAACAATCAGTCTGTCCATCAAGTTGTAGCCCACCAAAATGGCTAAAATGTAAAAGACTGGATGTTTCAGAGGCTGGTGGGAAATGGAGTAACTGGAGTTCTCATGGAACCATGTACGATGGATAGCACAGTGTCTTCGGGAAACTGTTTGACAATGTGTATTCAAGATAAATATTTGCATAATGACCTGGAACTTCCACTCCAGAAATTCATTACCATGCTGATCAAAAGGGATACAGTGTCCATGGCATGTTGGTGAGGCATCACTGAGAGCCCCGAAATGGCTGTCAGAAGTAGAGCTCATAAATTGGGGTACAATTACATGCAATTTTTCACAGCAATGACAAAGCAAACACACGGATGGATCTCGGTATCTTCTGATGAGTGAGCCACGTCAGACAAAGGACACATCCTTGTCTCATTGATTCCATTTATATATGTATTCCATTTCCACAAAGTCCAAACCAGGCAAGCCTAACCCATTATGTTAGAGTCACACTGCCCTCGGGGAGCAGTGACCAGAGAGATAGATACAAAGTGAAGATAATCTTTCTGTTGATTCTGAGAAGCTAAGAGGAGACAAAGAAACCACAAACATAAAACCACGACATGTTTGGGATCTGCATTGGTGTAGTGGGGAACAAATGATACCAACTCACTCAGAGGGCACATTTGGAAAGAAAAAACATTTTGTGATAGATGTGCTTGCTCTCTGGAAAGTATTGAAGTGGGTACCCAATATCAGTCGATAGCTGGATTTAGAGCAAGACACCATGAATCTCTCTGATTCCTGCCTGTGTGCCCTTCTTGTTCCTGCCTATTAAGTCAGTAGATTGGTTAATCTCTAATTTTTTCCGCAAAGAGTCAGGCCACTCTCTGTGTCCTGCAGAGAGCTATTTGCCAGCATGCCATGGACCATCTCGCCAGATGAGTTTCCAGACGATTGTGGCCATCGTGGTTGCTTGTGATGGGGCAGAGGGGAGGGAATAAACTCCTGGAGTTCAGGCTGTAACTGTCATACTCCAAACAGGATGCTGGAAGAGGACAGGAGGCTTGTGGTAGATGTAGCCTGTGCCTATATGTACACGGGCTGGAAGTCAGGTTTGGAGTCTCTGGAGGGTCATTTGGCTCCTTTTGGCAGATGATGAAATGATTAGTAAGTAGATGAGTAGATAGCATGATGAATAATTTATAGTTGGTATCTCCAGAATTTTTTCCCAATATATTTTCTGGGGTAGCAGATTACTGTTAGTGAGCAGACTTGATCTCCTAAGTTGGCCTCCAAACTTCATAAACTATGATGAAGAACTTCGCACGGTCGTTGACTGTGATGGTAGCTGATTTTGTCATAGAAATGCCTGAAATCTCCTCTTAGAAAATATAAGGGAACAACAGTTTGCTAGGTTTATAGGTAGCTTCATTAAACAGAATGAAACAACCACTCTTAATTACCTATGCTCTTTTTTGGTTAATGTATTATCATGACATTGATTTC
The DNA here is from genome assembly GCF_000260355.1 of Condylura cristata. Classification (NCBI taxonomy): domain Eukaryota; kingdom Metazoa; phylum Chordata; class Mammalia; order Eulipotyphla; family Talpidae; genus Condylura; species Condylura cristata. Next base: position 9,892,658 of record NW_004567129.1, read on the forward strand.
AATGTACAGAAATGAGGGTGAGCAAAATTATACCTCAGGTGTTTGAAAGTATTTCAGGAACATGTTACATTTACTAGTAAGAAAATTAAAATCAGAATTTGTAAACTCAGAGAAGAGGTCAAAGTGCATATAATTCCTTAATGAAAGCCTGAGCATTATTTAACAGTCATCAAAATGAGCTTCTGTTAATAGTCTCAGGTAGGGCGTGTGTTAGTTGGCCTCATTTCTCTTTTCCTCACTTAGTCTGGGACCCTTCGGCCCTTTACCCCAGCTTGTTAGAGAAGAGGCTGGCCGTCATTGCTGCTGTGAGTGAGGTAGATACTTAATGACACCCTGCCCTAGAAAGGTGAAATCAAGATTGTGAGCCATAGAAAGGTGACTGAAAACACAGACGATGGTAGAAATTTGAGCTGTAGAGGTTACCATTTCTCAAGTACATGTATCAAGGATCATCAGTGTTGTTTTGTCTTGCTGTTAAATGTTAGGCCTTTGCGTATATTGCGGCGGGGAGGGTGGGGGAACACAGGCTCTCTGACCACAGTGTTGCCCACTTCTGCATGGCTGTTTTTTACAGGGTGCCATTCAACTTCTACTTTTTTTGTAGAAGAGCTGTTTTCTCAGAAGTTCCTTCCTTTTGCAGTTCATGCAAAAACCATTACCAAGCTGTTTTTGTTTTATAATTCTATAGCCCTAGAATACTTTTGTATTCTTCAGGATAAAATAATAGTAATTATAATGGAAAAGAAGAGAAAAAAATCTTGATCTGCAATCACAAAGATTGTTAATTTCCTCCCCAAGTGACCAATTGATTTGAACCAGCAATTCAAAACTCAAGTCTTGGAAAAATTGTGCCAAATGGCTTTGGGTCCTTAAAAAGAAAACTGTTTTAAAAGGAACAAACTATGATTGATTGCACATTGATATAAACATGCACAGAGGCTAGTTCTGCGATCCAGAGATGGAGAAATTCCTGTTGGAATCACAGAAAAAATAGATGCATTGAAAGGGAGCCTTAGGCAGTGAAAACAGGAGGATTGTGGATGAGGGAGACAGCCTGAATTGCATTTTTGAATGTTGTTAGAAGTCTGTGTCTGGTTGCCCTTTTGAGTAGTTTATCTTAAGGAAGTGCAGCCAGGGGATGGGGTAAAGTCAGTGGGCCCAGTGATGTCGGTCTGGCCTGAAATCAAGAGCAGAGTGTGAACTCAGAGGCAGGTATCCTGGGACCATCGATAAGGAGCGGGGAGAACATGCAGAGTGGAGAGACTCCATGCTGTCGCCCAGAGCAGGGGCCACGAGGCAGTTTCCCCTCACCTCGCTGGACCTTCTTTCCCTCAGCTGAAACATAAGGGAACTTGTCACTGCAATGTCTGCAAGTCAAGTTCCAAGCCTGACATTCTGGAACTAGTTCTGGGTGGCTATCCACCAGTGAGGAATCCCATTGTCAAACAGGAGTTTAAATGCAGTCGGGCAGATTGGGCACAAAGTGAAAATGAAATCGCTAAGTGCTCTTACACCATGAGGTCAAAGCCATTCACGGCACTGTGTGTTTCTTGTGTGGACCAATAACTCTGCAGGTTGTTGTTGCAAAACCATGTCCTGAATGTACAGCCCAGGGCGGCCCAGGCTCAGCTCCACTAGGGTGAGGGCAGGAGAGAAGCAGAAAGGGCTGGCAAAGAAGACATGGTGGGAGCTGAAGTCCTTTGCTGCCAACACTCTGGATTGCTTCCTACATTCATTCGTCTGCCTCCAGTTGGCTCAGCAGGGTCTGCAAACAGAACAGAAGGCTACCACACGGGCTACAGTCCAAGCTGCAGAGGTCCTCTTGTGTGGTCATCATCTCCGAAGGGAAGTCTCCTTGAGGCTGCTAGACACAAGATGGAGTCTGTTAGACGCCGAACAGGTGCCATGATTTATTCACCCACAGCTAGCTCTGGGACAGTCACCAGTCCTGTGCCAGTGATAGGAGCTGGCAGGGCCGTGGAGCCCAAGGCTGCCCAGCTCGGACGGGCAGTTGGGTGGAGCAGTGCAGTCTGTTCTGGGCAGGTAGCTGTGGGAGTTGTGGAGGGACAGCTGGGCTGACAGTCAGGGGAGGTGCTACCCAGTGGGTGGCCACAATGGTAACCATACGCTTATACACCAAAAGACCTGTCTGGTGAAGCCGAGGAAGCTACCATCTGGTGCCCACAGGCCTCCAGTGCAGTGTGAAGTGAGGGGTGGGGGAGGCAGGAGGCGAGGGAAGGAGGATGGGAGCACAGACAGATCACCAAGCACCAGGAGAGGGGCGAGGTAGAGGGAAGGGCAGTGTTGGATCAGGAACCTCAGTGCTGCATCTCACTTCTGGCTCCTGTGTGCCTCAGGCCTCATTCTTATTCTCTATAGGGCAAAAGTATGTCTTTCCTGCCGTGGAGTGGTTTGGGGTGAGGACAGGTACCAGGCAGGTGGTAGGGGTGGGGGCCCACTCCAGGTATGTTCTCTGTGGTCTTGAGCAGAAGCATCCAGTTTTGCAGCCTCTTGGGGTTCCCAACCTCTTTTCTACCCAAAGCTAGACACCCGGGGTCCAGGGAGAGGCCAAGTAGACAAGAGGCATCCCAGGAGCCTCGTGTCCTCCATCACGCTGATTTTCCAAAGGGGCCCCCGTGCAATGTCTGATTGTGTGGAATGAACATGTACTAAGGGGGAGAAAGATAATCTCGAGTGCTTTGGTTGGATTGTGCTGCGTGGTGTGTCAAATTCCTCAGCTCCAGCACCTTTAAATATGACCTTAATCGGCAGTAGCTCATGGCAGGTGTAACTACTGGAGCTGGGGGCAGGGGTTATCGTGTTACTGGAGGAGAGAGACTACTCCCACAGGACAGATGTCCTTATAGACAGGGGAAATTTGAAAGAGACACGAACACAGATTGTCACGGGTGGTAGGTGACATTTCTACAAACTGAGGAGCCCAGAGATTGACAAGCAAACCTTACCCAACAACTAGGGAGGAGATCAGGTTGTCACACACAACTCTCAGCGGGAACCAAACTGCCAACACCTTGATCTTCAACCCAGTGCAGAGGCCACACATTTCTGTTGTTTATGCCGCCCAGTTTGTGGCCCTTTGCTCCAGCAGCCTGAGCAGACTAATTCAGGAGCAATTCAAGGTATTTACAGCTTTAGCATCTTATGCGGTTATTTCTTATTAAATTGCTTAAATTTACAATAAAAATGTAAATACATGCCTCTGTTGAGGCCAGGGAAGCTTCATGGTTGTCTAACTATTAATAAGGATAGAAGATGGGCTGTTCATTTAAACCCTGGTCTGGGACCAATACCTCTATTGATAGGATCGACCAGCACACAAATATTAAATGTGAAATAAATGTCAGCACTTTTCTTGAGCTTGAAAAGAATGATAACAGGGCTATTTATTTTATTCCATTTAGAATTAGTATTAAATAGATAGAGACATGACTGCTTATCCCTAGAGGAAAGTACTTAGAATTATTGGAGAAATGTTATCACCCACAAGTGACTTTGTTGATATTTTATTAAGTCTTTGAGAATTAGACATAATGGTGTGAAAATCAACAGTGCGGAAATTAAGTTTCTGACTTTATTCCTCACTCATTAGTGACCTAAGGGCACCCACTAAATGAATATGATATATTCTTTTTTTTTCTAGTTACAAGCTAGAATTACAAATTACCTACTCTTAGTCTCTCTTGACGTTGTTGAGATTAGGGACTAGTAATTTTTTTCCCCTTAAATACAGCTTGGTATTGTTTTGTTTCCAAAAATGACATACAGGTGTGCCCTGGGAGATGCCCAAAGGAGCAAAAGGGTACCTTATTTGGTTGCTCCTAAACCTAGGAAGTGAACATAATTATGTACTGAAGCACATTCTCTTACAAGCTTGGCCCCAGTTATGTGCTGTGTGTGTAGGAAGAAATGTGTGATAAAGACGTGTCTCAAATCAGTTGGAGGGTTCCCCCTTGAAATCATAAAGAGAGAGATGCATTCACTTGTAAGATCTCATTAATCAAATCCATCAGGGTAAAATTCACATGCACACAAATACACCAAAAACATATAACTCTGTGCGTTTTGACAAAAGATATACCAATAGAACCAACTCTGTAATCAAGACCAGAACACTTCCCTCACCAGGCAGTCGCTGATCTGCCTCTTGTTATTAGAATTTCGTATACATGGGATAATATGGGATACACATTTTTGTGTCTGTTTCATTCACTCAGCGTATGGTTTCCAGATTCACCCATTTGGCGGGTCTATCTGTGATTCTCATTTTACTGCAGAGCAATATTTGCATGTATGGACTTCTGCCATTGGTTTATCAGGTCATCTGTTGGCAGACATCCGGAATCTTTTCAGTTGTTGGCTTTCCTCTATAAAGGTGATGTGAACATTATTAGACAGACATTCCAATGGATGTATGCTTTCATATGTATATTAGAACTTTTGAAAGTAGCTACTCTCATGTAACTTTTGCGGGATGTTTGAGCCCAAAATAGAATACGAAACCTGCCTTAGATCCTTGATTTTTATTCCTGGATTAAGAAAGATCATCCTATGCACAATATTTAGGGAATATTTTCGGCGTTTCTTTCTCCCTTTGTTATGTTAAAAAAAATTCTTGGTGGCTTAATGGGTTAGGACGCAACACTGCAAGTTAGTCTCAACTGCTTCAGGAGTTCAAGCCCTACCACAGAGGTGACCCACATGGCGCGGCAGACCTCTCCTGCCCCACCCGTTGTTCCCCTCAGCAGTGTACTTCGTCAATCTGCCTGTTCTGTTCCCCGCTCTGTCTCTGGTGAATCCTCTCACTGCCCCTGCACTCTGGCTTGTATCCCAGTTCTGTATACATAAATAATAAATAAATCTTAAAAAAGAATTTATCTTCAGTAAATACCTGAGAGTGGAATTTTTCAGGAAACTACTTTTAACCTACTCTTCGATCTAGGTGATCTGTGAAAATTAGTGATGATATGCTACCTGGCTGGATATTAAAATATAATTATTTGTGTATTTATTTGGGCCACCTTCATTCCAAAAATATTCTTTTTGTGCAAACCACCAACCTTTTGTAACAAGTTCAGAATTTAAATGAGCAATAGAATTTGAACTAGGGGGAAAAAAGGGTGAAGAACATTGTGCATTTGTATATTAGAGAAAAGAGTATGTAGCTTTTTCTTTCTTTTTTTCAAGTCTCTTTCCATGTTGCCGCAAAGGGCATGACTTTATCATTTTTGTTCGCTGAGTAGCTTTCCACTGTGTACTTATGTTTTAGTTTTTATCATGGCAGCTTGTCACCACTCTGAGTTACCAGATTATTGTTTAACTGTCAATTACTACATAATAAATGATGTAACGCAACAATGTCTGAAAATACCAGCTTATTATATTTCACAGTTGTGTAAGTCAGGATTAGGGCAGATTTTTGAAAGAAATTTCTTCATTCCTATGGTGTCAATTGAGTTGAATGGGTGATATTCTACAGGCAAGTGAACTAGTCTTTCTGGCATCTGGTAGAAATAGTTGGAGGGCTGGGGTTAACTGAATCTTATCATCAGAACTTTTGAAAGTAGCTACTCTCGTGTAACTTTTATTGGATGTTTGGACCCAAACTAGAATAAGAAGCCTCTCTTAGAACCTTCATTTTTATTTTCTGGATTAAGAAAGATCATCCTGTGCACAATATTTAGGGAATATTTTCTGCACTTCCTTCTCCATTTGTTACATTAAAAATTTTTTTCCTATTAAGGAATTCATCATGTCCTAGCTACTCTCCTGGCCTCATCTTGTATTTCCCTCACATTCTCACCCATTCTGCAATTTAAGCTGCTAACAGTATCTCATTATTGTCTTAATTTTTATTTTCCTATTGAATAATAAAAGTGTTTGTTTTTTAATGTGCTAATTGTTGTTCTTATATCTTCTTTGGCAAAGTGGCTAGCCAGTTTTATAACAATTTTTATTTAATTTTGGTCTTCTATTCAATTATAGAAGTTCTTATGTGATCTAGACACACAGACTTCACTAGAGAGATGTATCACAAATATTCTTCTTACTTACTGCCAATGCTTTATGAGGAATAAAGGTTTTTAATTTTGTTAAAGTCAGTATGTCCCTGATGAGGGGTTCATTCATTCATTCACTTAACCTACACATTTACTTATGATGACCTAAGAAATCTTCACCTATATGAAGTGCACACCGATCCCCTGTACTTTTTTCTTTACATTTTATTGTCTTTGAATTGATGTGTAGGTGATTGACTCATTTTGAATTAACTTTTCCTTGTCATCTTGATTGACTATGACTTTCTGGAAATAGACATTCTTGCCCCCTAACTGAATTAAGTCTAACACTTGTTTTTGTCATTGTTCAAACGACCTTATCCAATACAGTTTTTATTAAAAATAGATTGGACAGAAAAGTCTTAGGTTGAGATTCCCTGCGAACACACAGGGAAGTGAATTTTCCTCTCCATCTGGAATATCTCCAGGGTCACGTACTCACTCTCCTGAGACAGCGCACTCTGTATTTGTAAGAGTCTCCCAGTCAGAATAACCTGGGGGGGGGGGGGCTTTAGAAAAGCCACGCCAAAGGAAAAGGAAGCACATTTGGTGAAAGTCACTTGGTGGGACTTCAGCCTTCTGTGATGGGAGCTACCTGGTTTGGGCAGGCATAACTTTGGCCCTGGCTGACTTGTGACCCACTGCAGACACCTCCGCCATCCGGAGGGCAGTGAAGGCTTTCATATGGCCTCACACGCTTGCAGAGAGGCCAAGCCCAGTGCTTGGGGCTGGTACCAGAGCTTTTCATCTTTTCTTTAAAAACCATCCCCTCCTTCATCTTCACTGTCCCCTGGGGTTATACTTTGCTGTGGCACCAGTGACTGTACAGGCAGTGTATACAAAATTGAGGGAAGTGGAAGGTGCTGGCTCAGGAAATGTTTGTATGAAAATGTCTGTTGCTGCCTCTGTCCAGCCTTAGAGCTCTGTCCAAGAAAGGCGTGCACTGCCACTGTGTCTTGGAGTATAATTTTCCATAATTAACCAACCTGTGACAAATGTTAAATGAGCATCTTCAATGCCAATGAAAGATACTGGCATTTTTTTTAAGGTTTATTTTTTATGCATACAGAACTGGGGTACAGGCCAGAGGTGCAGAGGTGGTCAGAGGATTCACCAGAGACAGAGTGGGAAGCAAAGCAGGCAGATAGATGAAATACACTGCTGGGGGGAGCAGCGGGAAGGTCAGGAGAGGTCTGCTGCACCATGTGGATCACCTCCAGGGCAGGGATCAAACTCATGAGGAAGTGGCTTTAGCTTTTTAGTGCTGTGATTTAGCTCATCGCGCCACCAGGGAGGGCCTAGATACTGGCATTTTTAGAGTCAAATTTGAATTAAAAACAAACCAGGAATGATTCCCATTAACTAAAAACAAATGGAGAATATGTGTGTTTGCTTTTAAATTTTTTTCTATTTTATTTTGTGAGTAGTGTGCCCCTCCTCCCCCCATCAAGATTATCCAGATGACAATGGGCCATGAAATCTTTCATTGGCTATTAAGGGCCAGAAATGCAGCAGAGAAGTCAAGGCAAGTGACTCAGGAAATAATTTTCCATTTGTAGGCGATTAGCTATCTTCATATCAAATGTCTTGGCTTGTCCCTGAGATACAGTGGCTTTTAGAGTCCTCATGCTCCTCTGTGATAGAAATCTCAAGAGCTGGAGTGTAACAGAGGATGGTTCCTCATGACCAGCCTCCAGTTCCCTTTCCACAAAACTCCAGTGACAGTTACGCTCAGGCACAGGCAGGTTCTAGGAGAAGCAGTCCACTTGTCTCATCTGGCCATGTGTTAGGCACAGTAGTGGCTCCCCAGAGAAGTCGCATTCCAGTCCTTGCAACCTGTGGCATATGCTGCCTTAAAGGCAAAAGGGACTTAGGTGATATTTATCTGTTAAGGATCTTGAGAAGAGATTATCCTCCATTCCTCCAGGGTTCTTTAAGCCTTCCCTGGGTGTGTTTAGAGGGATGTGTGACCACAGAATAAAGTCATAATTGCTCAATGATGATGGCTTTGAAAACCAAGACAGGGGAAGGTCAACCTGCCAACACATGATTTTCAGTCATGGAGACCCGAGTTGATTTTATCACCTTCAGAATATTAAGGTAGTATATTTATTTTGCTTTAATTTGTTACAGCAGCAATAGAAAACTATGTAGATGGTGTATGGCCAGTATTGAGAATTGAACCATCCAACCAAAATTAATTATCATTATAGCCCAAGGAGCGTATATATGTGTATATCATGTATGCAAATATTATAGGCTATATACATATATCATATATGTACACAACTGTAGAAACACATATATACTCACAAATATACACATATAAACGTGTGTTTGTATATTACATATGTCTAGCTATTAAACTGAAAAATTTCTGATGAACTTCTCTCAGTAGAGAGAGTCTAGCCAGTGAAGAATATATGAAAGAAGTCAAATTGAGGTAATTCCTTCACTGATGAATTGCCATCTCCTGAAAAAAATGGCAAGTCTGAATATTTATCAATGTCCTGTTAGTCATACATTATATCCACTGGTTATTATAAGTGTCTTTAAAATATTAAAACTTTTTGAATACTATTGATTCTGATTCAGGAAATACAGATTTTTCTCCTATCCTTTTCAGAAATGACAACAAAATAAGCACCTGTTATAATGTGTATTTCATTAAGATAAATGAAGTTATTGATGTTATGCTAAAGCAACATATCTCAAACTTTTGGTTTCAGGGCAAATTTATAGTGTTAAAAATTACTGAGTACCCCCAAAGAATCTTTGTTAATGTGGGTTGTATATAGTACCTGTCTCTTGTACCTGAAGTCTAGATGGATGAGTTTTAAAATATACATTAATTCATTAGAAATAAATGATTTGTTATTTAGTGACAAAATTAAGTATTTTATAAAGTTAATTTATTTCAAAAACTCAAAAATAGTGACAAGAATGGCATTGTTTTATTTTATTTTATATTTTATTTTATTTTTTTAAAGATTTATTTATTTATGCATACAGAACTGGGTACAGGCCAGAGGCTCAGGGGCAGTGAGAGGCTTCACCAGAGACAGAGTGGGGAACA
>NW_004567129.1:9903585-9999846 GCF_000260355.1 Condylura cristata
CATGTGGGTCAGCTCCCTGGTCAGGGATTGAACTCAGTGTTGCAGTGGTTGCGGATAATTTCCTAGTGGTGTGCTTAAACCTCTTGTGCCACCAGGAAAGGCCCCAGAAGTCCTGTTTCTTTAAGCTATAAGCATTCTCATCAGAAAAAAAATTTGGAAAGTTTTTTAACTCCTGATTAACAGATACAACTTGCTCAGCTTCTTTGTCTTTGTTGTTCGTTCCAGTGCATCACCCGTAGCAGGTCTTTAGATGTTTTCCTGAAAGGGACAAATCCCTTCATTCATTTTCAAGAAAATGTCTATTAAATATTTGACAGTTTGTTTATCTGTTGTAATCTTAATAAAATCAGTTTCCTGGAGAATGATGGTGTTCCTCCCACTTCCAGGCAGTCACAAGTCTGTTCTGAGGCAGTCGGGACCCTTGGCCAGTAACAGAAACACTTAGGCAGTTCTCACTGGGTCACAGATGCTGGTTGCTCAAGATCAAGATCAGGATTTAGTAAAAGCCAACTTGACTTAAAAAGTGTTTTACTTCTCCACTCACGTCTTTCAGAAGCTACAATTCTTTTACTTTACTTGGAGTGTGTGACATCTCAACAGAGATAGTCTCACCACCGTTTGGTAACCCTCCCTCAATTCATAACACCTCCCACCCCAGTCTTTGCACCCTCAATTTAAATATGAACACAGTGGAAAGTTCATGAGCATCTTTATCATGAAAATCGTTCTGACCTGTGGACATTAGGACAGGAGAGGGCGTCCCACGGACTGTAGTTTAGAACCCCTGTCTTCAAGATGGCTTTGTGGGTTCATAAATGGGACTCACTAGGGATCAGGCATCTGGCACAGGGTGGGGGATGTCACAAATGTGGTGATGGGAATTCAATGCATGTCAGGTGTCAGATGGTTGTAGGGCTCACACTCCCAGACTATGGCGATTGCCTCTCCTCTCCAGCCCACTCATCAACATCCCCAGAGGGGTCACACCACTGTTTTTTTAAGTGACAGTGGAAATCCGTCTTCTTATTTTTTTAAAAAAATTATTTAAAAAATGTGCTGGCTGATTAAGTATTAAAATGTAAGACACTTGCCAATTCCAAACAAAACTCTCCTCTGGATTTGGCCGGTGGCAGGCAATGGCAAGCTGGAGCGCACATGCGCAGTGGCTACTGTGGAATAGACACATGTGGGGGAGCTTGTCCCTAGGGCAGCCTGTCACTGCCAGTGCCAGCCTACTTATGGATCATGCCAGCCTGTTTCCTGGAGCCTCACTGTACCCAGCAGCAGGACTGGAAAGTACATGTTGTTTCCTTTAGTCACTGTTGACTGACTAAATTTTTTTTTTAAAGATTTATTTATTTATATTTACAGCACTGGGGTAGAGGCCAGAGGTGTGGTGGGTGAGAGGATTCACCAGAGACAGAGTGGGGAGCAAAACAGGCAGATTGACAAATTGTTAGGGGGAAAGGATGTCCTGAAGGAACTCTGCAGAGTTTTGTGGACTCCACCCCCACTCCAGTTGCTGAAACTACAATTCCCGGCAATACCATGGAGAGTACTGTGAGGACCCAAGGGCAGAGCTAGGAAGGCATTCTGGGACTTTGGGGGATATATAAGGGAGCCATGCTAGACGCGCTCTCTCTTTGGACTGAGTGGCTGGTCACTTGACTCTTAATGAGCTATCAGTGTATTGGGGTTCCAAGTCAGCAGAGCTGGTAGGATGTTCTAATTAACTTGTATCTCTCACTCTTCCTCTCTCTTTCCCTGGGTTGTACCTTTTCCTTTCCCCTTTGTAAATAAACCCATTATTGACCCTTTTTGTGTGTGACTGCAGTACAATTGAATTTTAAGCTCATGGGTGAGGAACCACAGATGGGCAGCCCAGTTCACAGTACGTTGCCACATTGGGAACAGCGGGTGGGTCAGAAGAGGTCTGCTGCGCTATGTGGCTAGGGATCGAACTCGTGCTGCAGTGACTTCTGGAGCTTCATGATGCGGTACTTTAACCCGTTGCGCTACCAGGGAGAGCCCATGACTAAATTTTAAATGTGTCAGTGACAGTAGCCACTCACCTCCTGGCTACATAGTAGAACTTTCCTTTGTGAATTGGGGAGCAAAGTCTACCTGAAGAAGTAAGAGATAATGAAAAGCAGCCAAGAGAAGATGCTGCTAGACATCTCGATTATAGAGACTACTATAGATGATCGTCATAACACAGCTGGAATGATCTAGTAACCACAAATGCTTTTTTTTTTTTTTTCTGATTCACTGGATATATCTACCTAAAATGATCATCTCACAAATGATCTGTGCTCTTTTAATATTGTCCCATTACAGGTCAGTGGAGGCCAGCAGATATCAGACACTTGGACCGGTAGGACGGTTGTGAAATGAGTGTTTTGATACAAATAGACCGATCAGAGTATAGATTTCTTGGCTCAATTCACATCCAGTAGTAAAAAGCTTTATGTTCAGGTCACCACAAGAGGGGCTCTGGGGATAAAAAGTTGACCGAGCTACCACTTTCTCCCTGCTCAGAATTTACTTTATAGCCAGTGACAGTGGGGAATACAGAGCAGGTTGCAGGCAGGGCTGCACCCCACAGTCACCCGGATGGGCACTGAGCCCTTGCTCTGGGCCAGGATACTGGGGAAACAGAAATTCACAAACAGCAAGTTTTTTTTTAGCCAGAGCAGTTGATTCTGGTGTCCTCTGTAGCAGAGAAGATAAGGTGATGCAGTTGGCTCCTCTGGAAGGATGAGATATATTTTTTTCATAATCAGCAAAACAATTTTAATATACATTCTTTCTTGCTTTTTTCTACTTACCCATGTAATAATTTCAGTTTTTTTTTGTTTTTAAATGTGTGTTTACTACTTCTTTTTTAAAAATAATGTTTATTTTTACATCATTTTGCGCTTTTTCCCATCTCAGTTGTAATCCCCATGGGCTTCCCACCACCAGATCACCTGTGTGCCATCACCATAGTCCAGTGCACTTCCCTGCCCTCCCCATTTTCGATCCCATTTCCCACTCCACCCCCGTAAAATGTCTCTGGTGGATAGTTGTTCATTATTATTATTTTCTCCCCTGGTCCTTTATACTCCTGCTATGAGTGGAAGGGTGAGAGATTTTAAGCAGAATGTGGCATCTGAGTCCAAACCGATGACAGCCCAAACTGATTTCCACCTTTCACGTGGAAAAATGAAGAGTGAAAATGAACTTTGAAAAAGGGGAAGCAGGGTCCTTGTGTGTCAGGAGGTACAAAACAGGGAATCCCAGGTGCCTCCAGAGAATTGCTTAGAGGGGCATAATGACTGAAGAATTAACCACATTAGCTTTCAAAACTGCACCAGACTGGAATTTACATATATATATATATATATTTCAAAAAACCCAAACACCCAGGGCTACAGATTAAATGTTACTGAACATGCAATCTCAGAATCTCCAAATTCTAATTTATTCGAATTATGAGACTACATTTGTGAATGCATTCAGTGCAATATAGGAATATACTAGCAACTCCATCACTCTCACTTACTAATGAAATTTTAAAGCAGTATTATATTACTCATTTTTTGCTCAGGGTTTCATCTGATGGTAAGCAAAATATCAGCACTCCACAATAGCACAGATGTAATATATTTTTGTTTATTTTGTACTTGGCTGCAGGGTCTTCAGCTTAGCTGTGCCTTTCCTCTATAGTCTTTATCCAGCCAGGATCCAGGAAAAGAAACTGCCACTAATTGGGACATGTACTCATGATACGATCATGAAGAAAGATGAACTCATGCCTTTTGCAGCAGCATGGATGGAACTGGAAGGGGTCATGCTTAGTGAAATAAGCCAGAAAGAAAAAGAAAAATACTGGATGTTTCACTCATAGCTGGAGCATAAGGGATCAGAAGAAAAAAAGCAATTGTAGTAAAGAATGAACAACTATAAACCAGAGACATTCTGTGGGGGTGTAGAGGGGAGCAGAATCAAAACTGGGGTGGGAAGAGAGCATGGGACTATCGTGACAACACATGGGTGAATTGGTGGTGGGAAGTCCACACGGATTACAAAGGAGATGAAAAAATACACAAAATGAAGAATGATGTAAAAAAAAGATATTAAGGAAAAAAGAAATGATCATGAAGATCATGAATGACGAACTGTTAACAGCTCTAAGGCCTTCTGATTAGATATGGCTTTCGTGACTTCCATTGGTTATGCTCAGTTCCATTGCTAAAACTGATCATGTGACCTTGCCTGTCACTTATGGGGCAGAGAATTTTATTCCTCCCACTCTGAAGCATTGTAAGCACGTGGTCATGGCCAGGGACATAGGCGAGTAACTAATTGGGAACGGTAATACTGTCTGTTGCGATTATTTTTGTAGTGAGCTTCAACATGGCTTGGGTTCTGAGATATAGAACACGCAAAGTGCAGAGTTGCTTTTATGGAAGTATAGCTGAGAAACAAAATCCACAAATTTTGCACAGTTCAATAATAAAGCCAAAAGAAATTTATTGTCATAGTTTTGGGCCCAATTCCAGAGGCAGTTGTCCTGAAGATTTATACAGCCTGGCTGGTTCTAGAGGCTGTAATTCATTCATGAATTCACAAAGGTACAAAGCCTAGGAAAGCTCCAGTTTGGGTCATTCCTGACATTTGATAAAATTCTCATTAGAAAGATGTACTTAAAACCTTTTTATAGACTCAACTGGAAGAATGTCTTACACTTGTCTGAGAGTGTAGAATATATCCCTTTCCAGAGCAAGAAGTTCTCTGCAAAGGGATAGCCATTCTCTCTTCGAAGTCTGAATAAACATCGCTGTGGGCGATGTTTATCTGGCAGACCTGTGCACTTTGTTCACTTTTCAGGAGCTCTCAGATTTCTCTAGTCCAGGCCCGAGGACAAATTCTCAACTTCCTTTTCTTCTTTGGGGATGCAGAAGGATCTGGATAGAGCTCCTGTTACCCAAGACTTTTTCTCTCGAATTACCTGAAGTGTGTACCATTCCATGGCAGCGTTTCAAAGGCTGGTAGTTCACCACTCTCCTCAGGCCTTCCTTTTTAAATAATGAATTATGGAGTTCAATTAAGCATTTAAAACAGTGGCTATCAGTCTGGTCTTAAATGAAGGTTGCCTTTCCAAGTGAACTCTTCCTGGTAATGCCATTGATGCATTTGACTAGAAGGAGGTGTGGGGAAGCCTGGCCACACACAGAAGCAGATCTCTCTTCATGTATATATTTATTCAATTTTAATTTTAATTTTTTAACATATCAGCCATCATTTTTGTACAGTGTATGATTTCCCCGTAAAAATCCCACCACCAGTTCAGCCAATTACCATCGCCATAGTCCCTTGTGCTCTTCCCACCCCTGTCCTGATCCTCTCCCTCCTTCTCCCTACAGAATGTCTCTGATCTGTAGTTGCCTGATGATTTTGATTTTTACTTTATTATAGTTACTTTTTTTTTCTCCGCTGCCTTATTTGGTTCTTCTACATTCCTCCTATATAATTGAGACTGTAACTGGGTGGTCCCTAGGAGAAGGGAAGTTCCAGGTTCCCTGCCCCACCCAGAAGGAGGGTGGAACTGAGCAGAGAAAAAGGAGAGAGAAGAAGAGAGAAGGAAGGCAGATGGAGAAGGAGACCTAAGGAAGCCACATGGAGCAGCAAACATGTGATGAAGAAACCGGGCTTGTTTCCTGACCCTGGACTGGTTAAGGCAGATGTGGGTGAGATACCTGTAGGGAGGTGACCATGGCAGTGTTTATATTGATTTTGATTTTGCTCTTTTCCTCCCAGATTTGTCTGGCCATTTCTGACCCTTTTCCATGGGTCCTATCCAGAAGGTGCTTTAGTCTTGTGGCAGGCTTTCAGGCCTTGCTTTGGGCCAATCCCTTTTGGGTTGACTTTTGCCCACGAGGGGATGGGTAACTTCAGGTGTTTGATTTAGAAGTTATATTCTTTGTGTTCCATATTGTATATTCACTGTATTAAAGTCACTTTTCATTAAAGCTTTATATATTTTGTCTTGTTGCGGCGGATGGCAGAATCCACTTAGAGCTGGCAGGTTTTGGGGCTTCAGGGGTGCCTCTCTCTGAATTGAGGTGCCCTATAACAAGACCATTCAGTATTTTTCTTTTTCTTTAATATTACGCAGAAATCAAAAGGTTGAACGCATGCCCTTTGTAGCAACATGGATGGAGCTGGAATGGATTATGTTCAGTGAAATAAGCCAGAAGGAAAAAGAAAGATATCAGATCTCTCTATTCTGAAGCTTTTCTACCACAAAGCAGACCACCCACATCTTCTTTGTAGCTCTACTGCCTTCTTTGCAATGCTTCATTCCCGGGAACTTGGTATAGGACAATTAGGGACACTGGTGATGTTCCATTCTTTTCACAAAGTGTTACACAATTAATTCGATCATTGTATGTGACCCATCCCCTTCACCTCCCCAACATCCATCCAGCAAGTTGATGTAATAGTTCCATATCGCATATATTTCATTAAAATTAGAATGCTGGGGCCCTCTCTGGTGGCACAGCGGGTTAGGGTGCAGCACTGCAAACTAGCCACAGACATTTCCATGTGAGTTCAATCCCCAGCCTCAGAGATGACCCACATGGCGCAGCAGACATCTCCTGTCTCCCCACTGCTCCCCTCAGCAGTGTACTTTGTTAATCAACCTGTTCTGCTCCCCCACTCTGTCTCTGGTGAATCTTCTCACTACCCCTGCACCTCTGGCCTGCACCCCATTTCTGGATGCACAAATAAATAAATCTTTAAAAGAAATTAGAATGCTGTATAAGATCTAGCCAATTGCATTCCATTTGAAGAATTAAATAATTACTTGGGCCTGCAAGCATGTTTTAAAATTCTAATTCTAATCTCTGCTATGAATGCCAGATGCACAAGATTCTCAATGCCCATCAAATGCCACCTGGAAGTATTTATCACTGCGGAAAGAGGAAGTTTCTGATATCTTTTTGGAGGGAGACTTTTATTAAAGTTGGCTGCTTTTGCTATTGTCCACGTTTCCAATAAGTGGAGTCCATGAAAGGTGCTTAGCTTTAATCAGAAATGCAGAACTGATTACAGTGTTTTCATGACCATAGAAAAGATAAAGCCCTCTAAAGATTTTGCTTGCGTAGTAAATCAACTTTTTATGCATCAAAAAGGAACACAGAAGCAAGCAGAAATTTGGAACAACAGTCTTATTTATCACCATCTGACTCAGAAGAAAATACTCCCAAGATATTTTCTCCTTCTGGAAGAATACCAGTTGATTTGGGTCATGACGGCCTTTACAAGTTCAGGAAGAAAAGAGCCCAGTGAGGTCCTTCAGCTGAAAGTCCGCTTTGCATGGCTTTATCAACTATATTTCTTTCTTCTTTCTTTTTAGTTTCTGTCAATATGAAATTTACTTTTTTTTTTTTAAATCAACTACTGGCATTGTGCAGAAACATTTAACAGATTTATTTATAATTGTTATAAAGTGGAGCAGCTGAAACTTGGTTCACAGAAACATTTTGACTTGTGCAAATTCTCAATGTCCCCACATTTACACTGAAGATTCACACAAATGAAAATGAAACAACTGCTAATCCTTGAGTTCTGGCCCCTATTTTTCCACTTGCCGGTATATACTCAAGTGCTTTTGAGCCCATGGGGAAAAAAGTGCCCAATGCTCAGAACTAGCAATAACAGGAAGACGTATATGTATGTGCGTATACACACACTTTTGTTTCTTCTGAGAATGAAATGTTTCTCTTTATGGCAGATCTAAGCATGTTCTCCATGTGGGCTCTGTGCTAACAGCTTGTCATTGGCATAGTTGTCACACGTTTGGCACTGGTAACCTTGGTGCCTTCAATAGCGCCAAGCAGTTAGGCCTTTCTTGCCTCCTGCAAATAGCTGTGCTCTGGAAGCGCTTATCTATTAGAAACCCCGAGCAGCTTCTTACTCCCCATGTGGGGGAAAGTTTGCAAATCAGAAATTCAGTGGACTGTGGTAAGATCTCATTTCACCTATTTTTTTTTAAGATTTATTTATTTATTCATACAGATCTGGGGTACAGGCCAGAGATGCAGAGGGTGAGAGGATTCACCAGGGACAGAGTGGGGAGCAGAACAGGCAGATCGACGAAGTACACTGCTGAGGGGAACAGCGGGCGGATCAGGAGAGGTCTGCAGTGCCATGTGGGTCACCTCGGGGCAGGCCGGGATCCAACTTATGCGGAAGTGGCTTAAGCTTCTTAGTGCAGTACTTTAACCCACTGCGCCATCAGGGAGGGCCCTCACCCTCCCTGTAATGCCCGAATATTTGTACATTATGTTGTGTTGCTATAAATATCTACACAAGTTATATCATAGTTTATGTCTTATTTTGAATCTTACTTACTTGAGATTTGTGTTGAGAATAAATTTGTCTGAAGAACTTGCTGTGTGCCTGTCACCAGATAAACTCTTCGCAAATATTGAATAAACAAGAGTTTTAGAACCCATTGTCCAGAACAATATATTCTTATTGAGACTAAGAAGAGAATATAAATTGAAATTGGAGAAGTATATATTTTAATAAGTTTGATGAAGGAAACAAACAAGGTAAGTCAGACTAATGATGGCAACTGATTTCACTCAACTGAGTGAACTTCCATCAGGAGCAAGCAGACAGACTTACACCTCAAGAACGGGAATTGGCTGTCAAAGTGCACAGCAGAGTAAGTGTTGACAGAAGGAACAGCAGGTACAAGGTGGGAGGCAGGAGTCTTGGTGCGCTTGAGGAACACAAGCCAGAGTGATAGAGGCTCGTAGCCAAGAAAAAAGTAGCCACAATGAGACTGGGGAGATAGATTTTGAGGATCAAAGTAGGGAGTTTGGATTACAAGGAAATCAGGTGCTGCAGTATATGGTCATAATTAAAATTGCGGGAGTTGGACAGTGTTAATGAAAAGCAAGAATCCCGACTTCCACATTTTCTACTCATCGTTCTGTTCTCCACAAGAACATAATTTTAAACTTGATTTCTTCTGTTTTGTTTAGTTTGCGTTCTAGTAGTTGTCTTGGGGTAATTGAATAACATACTATCCATATAATTTTCTCACTATAAAGTTTTTACTAAATCTATTGATATTCTTCTATAGTGTGATAGGTGGAGCTCTCCAAAGATGTCCATCCTAATGCCCCAAAGCTGCAAATGTGTAACTTTGCATGCAAAAGGGGAATTAAGGATGCAAATGGAATTAAGTCTACTAATCAGACCTCCTTAACGGGGCAAGATTACTCTGCATGAGCTGGGTGGGCTCAATCTAATCTTGAGGGTCCTTGAAAGTTGGAATAGAGAAGCAGCAGAGCAGAGGGAGAGGGAGATGTAACCATGGAAACGTGGCTAGAAAGACACAGTGTCAGCCTTTGAAGACAAGACTGAAGGAAAGAGAAGAGACAAGCGCAGAAGTATTGTTGGCCTTTAGAAGCTAGAAACAGTGAAGAAGGGCTGTCCCCTAGAACTTCCTAAAGGGAAGGCAGCCCCTACATCTTGATTTTAGCCCCATGAAACTCATGCAATTCTAACCTACAGATCTGTAAAATCATACATCAATGGGTAGTTTTAATTCCTCTGTTAGAGCAGCAACAGGAAATTAACACCCCAGAGGTCATGATTTAGCTCCACTGTATACCTATCTCCTTTCCATCCAGCTGTCTAATCTAGTCATATCATTTTTAGTTTCCTCCTTTTGGATTTAGAAACTTGGTTCCTTTATGTCTGCTTGCCTCTATGTCTTGATGCCTTTTGTTCATACAGAACAGTAGATTTCTCTTTTTCATGCTCCTATACTTAACATTATTCGATCATTGTCTGTGGTTTGTTTTAGAATCATGTTATTTTCTTTGTGTAGGATACTACGCACGATTAGATTAATTCAATTCACTCCCTAATTCGATGAGCAGTAGTATTATTAGTGTGAGACTTTATTCTTAAATCTGTCTTTTGACATCTTTCCCCTTCTCACAAGTTCCAGTCTTCTCTGCCTGCCTTAAACCTCCAAATTCATGGTTTTAATATGTTTTTCATATGTACAAATTATGTTGTGTTGCTTAAAAATTTGTACATTGTGTCATAGTTTAGGTATTTCAAGTCTTCCTTGCTTTATAAGAGATACAGTGTCTGAGATCTAGGTGAGTGAATTTATTGTTTTCACTAATAGTGTTTTGTTTCACAGGTTTGACAAATTTCACTTCCCCATTCTATTCTGATGGTCATTTAGTTTATTTCCAACTACTAGATCTCAGAAACAAGGGTGAAATGTACACCATTGTGTATATGGTGAACCTCTGCACAACACGAGCTTGACGTTGGCGGGTCAACCTACATGCAGTTCTCTTACAAAAAGATGACACAAACTTAAGCTACTAATAGCTACAGAACAACACTGTGAATGTATTTCTTCTTCTTTATGATTTCTCAAAAGAGTATTTCCTTTCATGTAGCTTCCTTCATTGGAAATACAGTATGTAATACAAATAATGTTCAAAATAATTGTTCATTAACTATATGATCAGTAAGGTTTTCGGTCAGTAGCATGTTATTATAGTTAACTTTGGGACAAATCAAAAGTTATACATGGAGGCCCTCCCTGGTGGCACAAGGGGTTGAGTTGCAGCACTATGAAGTTGTCTGCAGCCACTGCAGCATGAGTTTGATCCCCGACCAGGGAGCTGACCCACATGGTGCAGCAGACCTTTCCTATCTTGCCCGCTGCTCCCCTCAAGAGTGCAGTTCAGTAGATCTGCCTGTTCTGCTCCCCACGCTCTCTCTGGTGGGGCTTTTCACTGCCCGCACCTCTGGCCTATACCACAGCTCTTGTATGCATAAATAAATAAACCTTTTAATAAAAGTTATACTTGGGTTTTTGCTCTAAGGGTGGCAGTGGGTGTCTTTCACATCATGCTGTTCAGGCGCCAGCTGCACATAACATGCATTTTTAATTTTATCAGATGTTGCCACTGTGTCTCACAATGTCTGTATACTGATTTATCTTCCAGAGTATAGTAAGGCCATTTATTTCCAAAAGCCCAAGTAACGTTGTGTTATTTAAAAATATGTTGCGGGAAATGTGGTCTTTCCATAATTTCACTTCACAGGTTACTACTGAGGTTGTAACATAGCTCTGTATTCATATTTGCCACCTGTGAGTTTTTTCCTTCTGTGAAATTGATATTCATGTTCTCTGCCCATCCTGTATCATTCCTTTGTGGTTGTTGATTTTTAGGACATTTCTAAGTAGTCTAATAATTGGCATTCTTCGTTGTAAAATGTTGACATAATCAAATCCATCTTTCCTTTTATCGTTCATGTTTCTTTTTTCTATCTTGTTTAAGAAGTCTGTTCTTAGCCTAATGTCATGAATTTTTTATGCTGTTAGTCTCTTCTGATCTTGCAGTTTCACTTTTTACACTAATAGGTTTGATCTAGTTGAAATACATTTTTATACATTGTGTGAGGAGAGTTTTAGTTTCCTTCAAAAACATGAGTTTATTTATGCACTATTTGTCATTTACTAAATTACTACAAACCAAGCCCTCTCTCTTCAGTTCCATTATGCGATCTTTCCTCTTTGTTTGTTTGTCCTGTTGCCAAATATATACCATTTTAATTACTGTCACATTGCTAGTTTCCTTAGTTTGTTTGATTTAGATATTTTTAAGCTATCTGGAGGATTTTACTGGTTCAATCACTCATCAGAGTAAATTATACTAGGAACATATCAAGTTCCCCAATAACTCCATTGGCTTTGTTTGGAATTGTATTCAATTTTAGATTAAATGGATTTTTTTTTCAATTAATCTCCGTAGTGTCTTCATAGTGTGGAGTCTTTTTTTTTTTTTTTACATAAACATGGACCATCTTTGCATTTATTAAGGTTTCTTTTATGTCTTTTAATAAAGCTTCAGAAGATACTTCATAAAACATAATGCTGGTTCTTTCCTCAATATATTAAAATTAATTTTGCTACTGTGACTTTTTTTTCATTACATTTTCTCATTTTGGCTGCTGGTGCTCAGAATGAATTCTCCAGCTAGTTTGTCAGTCTGGGTTCCTAGTAAGAAAAGCACCCACCCTTCAGTTATTTGATCTTGTCTCCAACTGAAATGCCATCGTCACCTTTGAAATGTTGGCACTTTTCTCCTTTGGGAGCCTAGCAACTGGCAGTTTTCTGTTTAAGGAGGTAGAGTTTCAACATGTACCTTCATTCCTTTGAACTCTAGGCCCAAATGTAAATCATCAAAGGACCGACTCTGAAGGTATTCACCTTAAAATGGGATAAAGAGAGAGGCTGTGTGTGTGACGTTTGCTCCACAGGGCTGGCTGTTTAGTCAGATTATTTCTGGGCAAGAACAGTCACCACTGATTTGATTTTTTGTGATCTAGTCAAGTTTCTGACTTTTCAGGTCAATTTTGAATGTTCTTCTTAAATCAAGAATATAAGCTACATATCTAAAATTTCAATTTCAATAACAGAGAGTATTCTTTTATTTCCCAGAGGGCATGCAATTTTTACGCTGTGTTTTACCACTAATTTCACACATTATTACAGTGTGATCTGATAATACAGTCATCATGCCAGTGCCTTAAAACTGCTGGGAATTCTTTTGTGATGACTAAGTGGTCTTTTTTATTTTTTTAAATTTTTTTAAATAAATGTGATTTTTCTGTTGCTTTTAAATCATGTTTTCTAAATATTGTTTATTTTTGGTTTACATAATCTCAAGAATTTCTGGAAGGACCGTATTAATATCTCATAACAGTGTAAGTTTGTTTTTTCCTGGATCCTTTTAATTTTTGCATTATTTATTTCAAGAATAAAAATTGCTCTCACAATTTTATAAGTTATTTTGGGTATCTAACCCATTATTAACTACCTTACATAAAGCTCTGACTTCTGGTAAAACAGTCACCTTGGATTGGTGATGATGAATTTGATGGTGATAGCTGGCTTCTTTTCTAACACCATTGATCTTTGAACACCATAATTGACTTCTAGGGAACAAGAAGTTTATGGAATCAAGACCATATCCCAAAAGACATGTTATAGGTTTAGGAGGTATTCATTGCAGGACTGAACGTGCCCTTAATATAAGTCCTTTACACTCATCTAATAATGGCACCATTAAACAACAACAACAACTAAATAGATAGCAAAAAAATAAAAGTTGCTCTGATATAAATGACTCTTAAAATGAGATCTCTTGGGCCCCCTGGTGCTGCAAGGGGTTAAGTCTCAGCACTATGAAGCTATCTGTAGCCCCTACGGCATCAATTCAATCCCCTGCCAGGGTGACCCACATGGCACAGCAGACCTCTCCAGTCTCACCCGCTGCTCCCCTTAGCAGTATAATTTAATGGACCTACGTGTTCTGCCCCCCACTCTGTCTCTGATGAATCTCTCACCCCCTACACTTTTGGCCTGTACCCCTGCTCTTGTGTGCATAAATAAATGCATCTTTAAAAATAATGTATAAATGTCATCTCTTGTTACATAACATGGAAGAAGGTGAAAGCTTAATGAGTGGTCATAAAAAGGGGTGGGGGATGGTAGAAGAAAATGACAGAGTATCTGTGCTTTATCAGATGATGCCTATCAGGCCTTTTTGAGTCTATCAAGATGTAATAAAATTAACTTATCCTCTGAGAGAGTTAGTAGTCTGGGTTTAAATAATATTAATGTTGAAAGCAATTTCAATGTCATATGAAGGTATAGCTAAAATGGATAGTTATTTTTTGGGGGAACGTTAGTTTTGGTTATGAGGAATAGAGAAACATAATTAACTTTGAGAGAATTTAGGCGATTAAATAAGACCTTAAAAAAGATGGGGCCCTCCCTGGTGGCACAGTGGGTTAAAGCACAGCACTAAGAAGATAAAGCCACTTCAGCATAAGCTCGATCCCTACCCTGGGAGGAGATCCACATGGCGCGGCAGACCTCTCCTGACCCACCCACTGCTCCCCTCAGCAGTGCACTCTGTCAGTCTGGCTATTCTGCTCCTCGGTCTGTCTCTGGTGAATCCTCTTACCGCCCCTGCACCTCTGGCCTGTACCCCAGTTCTGTATGAATAAATAAATAAATCTTTAAAAAAAAAAGGGAAAGATGTGGGAATTCGGGTGAGAATGGATGTGAGGGCATAAAGTGTAGGTATGTTACTAAACTGTGTACACATGGCTCAGTATTTTTTTTTAAAGATTTATTTGTGCACTGCCGAGGGGAGTAGCGGGTGGGAGGAGAGGTCTGCCTGGCCATGTGGGTCACCTACGGGGCGGGGGATGGCACTTGCACTGAAGCCGCTGTGCTAGCTTGCAGTGCTGCATCCTAACCTGTCGCGCCACCAGAGAGGACCGCAACTCAGTATTTTTAGGCAGAATCACCATTCATGGAACCCTACCCAGGAACCCAACAGTTAATTGAAATAATCTAGCTTTTTAAAGTTACTGTTCGATATAAATCCTGGCCATTTAGCTAGCTTTTAAAAGGTATGTTGAATCAAAAGGAAAGAGAAAACTGTTAGATTTAGGAAAAGGGTTATGGGGAGATTGTTAAGTATGGTGCTGAATCATGTCAGATGCAAGGAAGGGGAGAGGAACTACTTCTGAAAGCACACTCTAAGTTACTGTGAATGAAAGTTCAGTCTGAGGAGTATAAAAACAAAAATGTTTGCCTTTGTTTATGGGAGAAAAGGAAGTAGCTAAGAAGCTACTGCAGTAGCAAGCTTGTCACTGAAGTTCTGATCCAGTAGATAAAATCAGTATGCTTATAGTGGGTGACCACTGATGCTAATCATTTCTCTTATTTAACTACTTTATTATAATTAGGACACTGTTGGGATTTTTTACTACACAAATGAGTAAAAAACATCCTTCTAAGATATTTACAGTTCAAATAGAAGAACGCACATTTTTAATATTAAAGATTAAAGAAAAAAAGCCAAATGATATGGAAAAGCTTCCTTAGTTATCTCATCATGCTGAAGTCTTGTGCTTGCTAAGCCTGCCTTTCCTTACTGAAGAATGTCAGGGCCTATGTTCCACAGTAAGGACCACTGTCTGTAGAAGCCAGGCGGCACAAAAATAGTATTTTTATTATTATGACATGACAGTGTAACTTCCTTACACCTCAGGGGTAAACACCAGCCTGTGTATGTACCACATTAACTCCACCACCATGTGGCCGATCCATCCTTCACCCTACAAAATTCTTTTCCAATAACTGGGAGGGCGTCCATTTCCGAAAGATGAAATTGTGTAAATCCTACACCGATTTCTTCAAAAGGGAAATGGTCTTTCTTCTTCCATTTTGATTTTCACCACTTGCGGTTTTTTGTTTTCTGCCAGGAGCCCAGAGATCCTGGAAGGAGGAGAGAAGGAATGGAGTGGTCACACAGAAAGCCTGAGCAGCAGGCTCGCGGCATCTGTGGCTGGTCTGCAGGGTGTTCCTGACTGGAGAAGCTCCTTCAGTGAGGTATGGTTTCCGCGATAGGTTACTTCATTATAACTCACTTCTGTAAAAGGCTTTAAAATCAAGATTCCTCTTCTAGAAATCTCTTGTTTTACTGACTTCATGATGAACGGAGATTAGCTTTTACATTTGCAAGATTAAATTTCTTTCCCAAAGTATTTCTTAATTTTCATACAGATGCCACGGAAAATTCCAGGAGAGGGAAACGTTGTTAGCTGCACTTTAAATACCAGAAAATCTCTGTGTGAAAAGGAGAAAGGAAGAGGATGAAATGACTTTTATTTTAAAATTGAACATAGGAGTATGCATTTTGCAGAAAACACATCTGGAGAATAAGTACCTAAGGGGGAAAACACTTTCATAGTTCAAATTTTGAAGGTTTTTAGTGTCATACTTTTGGATCAATATCATCTATGACGGAAAAGTAAAAGGAGTTAAAAATGAAGTGTGAATAGCCCCACTTCCACAGCAGCAGGATTCTGAGCCCATCCCAAGTTTGTGTCTGACAATGAGACTTCCCAGCAGCTGTATAGATGAGTTGAAATCTGTTAGGACAGTATCTCTTTCAGTTCATCCCTCTCTCCTATCTCCAAAACCGTACATTTTGGAGATTTTGTAACTTGTTACACTATTATGAAATTTTTTAGAGGGTGGGGGGATAGTTTTCCTCTTCACTCTTAGGTTCTATGACTTGAATATGTGAAGTAAAATGACAGTAATGAACAGGTGAAAGGTTTGCTTGTATGCAAACAAGAACCAACAAATGACATAGAAGGCAGGTTAAATGGTTTAAGTTAAAACCTTATCTACAAATGTAACAGGGTAAAGAAAAGGAGGAGAAATGATTTCTGTAGGGACAACTAACAGGTTTCTTTGGGAAGGACAAATGGGTTTTAGGAGAAGCAGGAAATAAGAAAGTTTGTGATAATTTTGTTTATATAGGTATGAATGGTCTTTCTGCTTTCCTCAGGCCTTGACATTTCCCTAGTAGAGGGGATTTATGGTAGGTTTGCTTTTGAATTCTTTCTTTGTTGAGTAGTCCCTGAAGAGGGAAAATTGAGAAAGTCTCCATTTCTTAAGAGTTTGTTTTTAGTCAGATAAGTGATCATCCAAGTAGACTTCTTTTTCCATGTGTTGAATTTCAAATGCCCTCAGCTAAAAATAATCACTATGCCCACTTTGGGGTTCCAAGTGAGCACCTACACTTTCAGGAATTTAGGTTTCCAAAGTTGATACTTTATATGTGCTCATGTTAGTCTAGGATAAGCTAGGTCATAAAATATGAAGAGAAAGGGAAATGGAAAGCTGCTCTTGATCATGTTATGCCTGAAAAGCTGCCTTATGGTAGCTCTCTAAATGAATTGGCTGAGTTAAATGGCAAAAAAGAAACTAAACTTTTTTTAAAGAAAATTGCCCACAGAAATGGGTATCTAGTTAGGTACTGAGATCTGAGTGATCCGTAGGCTACTAAATGTTTAGTCAGTCAGCTAATGCTTACCAAAGGCAGATGACGGACACTTTATAACTTCTGAGTTTGATCGAGTCTCTTGTCATTTTCTGGAAAAATTCTAGATCAGTGACAAGCAGGGGTAGGTGAAGCTCATAGTGAGCATATACATATAGTGTGCATTTAGAGTTTTAGCCACATTTTGCCTCTTTTGTGGTAACATGAATATATTCACTGATCTTGCTATAGTAAATGAGTCTCAGAGTTTCTTGGGTGAATTTTGTTCATTATTCAGATCAGACTTATTTATTAGCAAGCATGTCTCTTAAATCATAATGGAAGTCAGTGGCCGAAAAAAAAAAATCCAAGCATGAAATTATCTTTACATATATGGAAGCAACAAACTAATAAGTAAAGTAAAATGAAATTCTACCTGCATTCTAGTACATGCATAGAGCACAATTGATGACTGAGTAGTAAGGGTTTGGGGAATTTGTTCTGATACTTATTTATCAAAGAAAACCTGGCAATAATGTCAAAATAAGTCAGCTGTGGGTTGATTTCCTTCATCAAACCTTCATGTTATTCCTCACTGGAAGAATCAACAGCATAGTTCTTGTAATAAGTTATCAAATGTCTGGCACTGTTGCAGCCTTTTATGTTCTCAGGTGCTTTTCTGGAAGGAAAAGTAAAGAACCTCTTATCTGTGTTGATGTTTAGTCAATAGGGAGTAGTGCATATAATTATAATGAAGATTTTTGCTAAGAATGTCATGTTACTACAGTGTCAAATGAAAAAACATCCCATTGATGTCTTACCCTTTTAAATCTTATGCACACACCCCAAGGCATACAGGTGCCATCTGTCCCACGTGTCTGTTTTGTGTCACTGAAACAATCCCTCACGCCCTGGCCTTCATTCAGGTACTCCTAGGACCATGCCACCAACAACATGTCACACCGCTGAGCACAAATTAACCCCCCATTTGAAATCAATCATAAGAAAGTTATTAGGTGATAAAAGCAATCACATGACCCATAACCATGATAGATAATAGGTTAAGAAAAGTCATCGTGGGCCCTCCCAGGTGGAACAGTGGGTTAAAGCACAGCACTAAGAAGATAGAGCCACTTCAGCATGAGTTCGATCCCCAACCCGGAGGTAACCCACATGGCACAGCAGACATCTCCTGACCCACCCGCTGCTCCCCTCAGCAGTGTACTTTGTCAGTCGGCCTGTCTGCTCCCCACTCTGTCTCTGGTGGGTCTTCTTACCGCTCCTGCATCTCTGGCCTGTACCCCAGTTCTGTATGCATAAATAAGTAAATCTTTTTTAAAAAAATCATCGTGTTGCTAGTATGAACTCAGCATATTCTCTTGTAGGGAAAAAAGTACGGAAAGAGCAGAATATGAAGGAGCGAGTCTTTGTAAAGATGCTATTTGTAAATTTGAGACAAAAGTATGCTTTCCTTGAGTTCTCGTATCTCCATGTTTTTTCTTCTTTTGCTATCATTTATTTGTTACTTAAAATGGATAAGGTGAGGATAATCAAAGGGTAGAGTTTCTGCCACTTTGATATGGGGTCCCTGTGGACCTAGGTAAGACCTGCCAAGTCCCAGAGAGAGGAAGAAGTCCCTGGGAATGTGCCTTTTGCATGTGAACAACCAAGGAACCTCCAGCCCAGCCAGCTCCTTTGATTGAGTTCCCACCCGCCACTGCCCCATGGCCCCAGAGCCTGGTACCCTGCAGTGAGGGGTAACTAGCTCCCACCTCAGCACCCTTGTGAATTACTCTTATTAGTCAACCCTAAACATTTGTACCCTACCTTCCCTGGTCCTTCCTACAGAGCCAATTTTCTCACCCTCTCTGCCTGCTCCTGCCTCACACTGGTGCTGTCCCACCAGACCACCCCACCACCATGGGAAGCTGTGAATAACTCATGTTCTTACAGTGGCGGCATCTCGCATCTGTTGGCTCCACTATATACAAAGATGAATATTTCAAATAATATTTAGGATACATTGAAGACATGGCATGGCTGTTCATTTTGAGGAGAGAAACAAAATCACCCCAGACTTTTAAATTGCCCAGTCATTCAGTTAAATCCTCAAATATCACAGTGCGCTCATTTAAAAGAGGGGACCTGGAGCACCTCTTGTTGCCTTTTTCTCATTTTTGAACCTTTTTTCTTTGCTTCCTCTCCAGCTGAGGAGACCTCCTGTGCTGTTGTCAGCTGGTACCTTCTCAGATCTCCCTCTCAGAATCATGCAGCCTATAATACTATCTTCCTGATTTATAATCCTTGTGAGATGAACAGGCTATCAATTTCTGAGGGCAGAGGGCTTCTCCTTTGTAAAGGATGGACAGCCATTCCAGAATCTCATTTAAACGAAGGTGCTTCTCTTCTGAACTCCCTTGTGAAACTTACCTGGAATCTGGAATGGTAAAATGCACCTGCTTTCTTCCTGTCTGATTTTGGAAACAGTTGAAAGATAGGAGGAGGAGTAAGAGAGTGGAGACCAAAATAAATGTCTTCCTACTGCTGACACCTGCTAGATCAAAGTCTCTCTAGCCTGATGTCCGCGGGCTTCCTTGTGTTTTCTCGGATCTGTGCAGTCATCCATCTTGGCAGGGACGGCGGGACAGCTCTGACCTCAGGACCTGGCCATGACCAGTCACGATCGTTCTCTTGGGAGAACGACTTGGGAGGGTGCGCCAGGTGTGCTCGATTCATCCTCAGAAGCTCGCGAGGTTCAACAGCAGAGCCTGAGGAGTTAGGACCAGTGTCCGGATTAGGTAAGGCAGATTCAGGCGGGCACGAGGGAGCCAGCCGAGCCTGACCCTTACTGCACAGAGCCCTAGATGTGGGGGGACCTCTTCATTCCTCAGTGTCTCAGGGTCCCTGTCTGTAAAGACTCCCTGTACAATGAGCATGCTGAGGACTTTCGATTACTAAGTGACGGAACAGCTGCTCGGTGAGCTCTGGATAAACATCAGCTCCTGTAACAGGTTCTTCAACCTCTTGCCAGGAGTCAACTTCATCCTGTGACATAGTCGTGGCAGAAACTGCTTTTCCCACATTGGTGTATGTTTCCAGCAGGAGGGCATAAACCGACTAAAACTACCAATCACGGACGGTAGTCAAGGCCAGCCCATTCTCTGTCTAGTGAGATGCTCTGGAGGATCCAGTGTGTGGCACTAATAGACTTAATTATATTTATCCATTTACACAGATAGACTGAGCATCTTTCCTAGCAATTGTCATTTATTTCCTGTGTCAATATTTTGGCAATCTGCTTCTACTAAATACTCTGTATGCATAAATTACTAGTTTTCCATTGGCTTTTGTTTCCCTGGGCTCATCCTTACGAATCACCACTTTGGGATAGCCTGAGGGTCTGTGCTGAGAGCTGTTCCGGCCCTCAGTGATCTTAGGGAAGGGGCAGCTGCGTCTCTGTGCGTGAGCTTCCTGAAGTGAGGGACCTGCCTGAGGTCACCCACCTGTCTTCTGCGATTGTCCAAAAGTGAACTAGAGTTGGCATTGCCCCTCTCCCCCCCTTTCCTTTCCCCCCACCCCCCAAGAACTAGCTTGCCACTGGATTTAGAGTCAGGGACCTTTGATTCCCCCGACAAGCTTCTGGCATGCCACATGTATTCTTCATACTGCCAAGCCCTGTAGACTCCCATTCAATTTCTTTTCCTTTTAAAAAGATTTATTTGTGCATACATAACTGGGGTACAGGCCAGAGGTGCAGAGGTGGCGAGAGGATTCATCAGAGACAGAGTGGGGAGCAGAACAGGCAGATCGTTGAAGTATACTGCTGAGGGGAGCAGCGGGCGGGTCAGGAGAGGTCTCTATGCTATGTGGTCACCTCTGGGGCAGGTGGGGATTGAACTCATGCGGAGGTTTCTTTAGCTTCTTAGTGCTGTGCTTTAACCTGTGCGCCACCAGGGAGGGCCCCCATTTCTTTTCTTTTTAAAACCATTTTTCATTTTAAGAATGAAGCTTTCTCTGTGAGGACCGCATCTTACTGCTCTTTCAGAAATTAGAGCTTCCGAAGAGAGCCATATCATCATTTCTGGCTTGCAGAAGTTCGCCTTTCACATTGAAAATGGTTCTTGAATCAGATTAAAAAAAAAAAAAAACATGTGTTATATGTTTGGTGGGAAGCTCTGGCAATGGCATAAATCAGCTGTAAGGTGACTTCTTCAGGGGAATTCTCTAAAGAAGCCAAGCAGATGGCAAGTTTAATTGGTCAGAGAAGCCTCACTATTTATTGATAGAATTTAATTCATTCCTTCATGATTCATCTTTTTAGAAATCTAAGGGGAAAGAGATGTCTGAACATTCTAATTCAACGAACTCCAGAAAATTCTGCCTGAGAAGGTGCGCTCCTTTTTGGGTTGCGCTTGATTTAACAAGCACTGCAAGGAAACCTCACTGAAAACACTTGTTAGAACTTGTTGGCCGTGGTATTGCTGACAGCATTTCTAATGTTATTTGAAATTCAAATTCATTCTAGTTTGGTTGTTATTTCGATGCCGAGTAAAATGAAGGATCGTATTATATGCTCCAGAAAAGTCTTAATAGTACTGGGTAAGCGACGTCTCATGTCTCTCCTTCTCCCTTCTAAGCCAGAAAAATAAGATACGCTGTCACATCCATCCTGTCTGCCGCCCGCCGTCATTATAGGCTCAGGTACCAGATTCATTGTGTTCTCATTGAACAGAGTGTATTCATCACCCCAACATCCACGGCAATGATCACCCGCTGCCCAGCGGTCGACTGGGTGATGGAGGAGGTGTGCGTGACGCCTACATGCACTGCGTATGTGCATCTTGTTAACGCTTTCAGGCATCCAAAGAGTAATTGGTAGTGTGTCTGAGGCTTGCCCTGAATTTTCAAAAACGTCTTTGAAGCGAGGGGAATCAGAAAACACCGAAAGATGCACAGACAAGAATTTAAGGTGTCATTCTCCAACTTTCTGAGCTCACCAAAATCATGGTTTTAGGCATCTAAAATGTCACAGAAAAGCGTGAATTGGATCCCTGTCCCTGCTTAGAGAAATTGCAGCTACCTAAATATCCCGAGTGTCGTGTAAAAGGAAAATACAAGTACAGCAATTAAAGAAGGGTAGTTTTGGGTGGTGGCTGCGGTGGGGTGACATACAGCTGAAGAGGTGTGAACTCTGCCCCAAATCCTCCACAATGCTGTAAACCCATGTCATCTCAATATAAAAAATAATTCTGATACAGGGGAAAAAAATCAAAAAGCCTAGGTTTGAATCCTCTATCATCAATCATTGATTGATTGATAGTGTCACTTTTTGATTATTCATTACTTCCAATCTCCATGATATGTGGTTGTAATAAAATCTTTAAAATATTAAAGCAAAAATAACAATGATGGATAATATTTCTTCATTACTTCTGAAGTGGTGTAGTACCAATTTACATATATTATCTCACTTAATCTCAAAACCACCTTTTAATAGGAATTTCTTTCATCCTTGCTTTCCAGATTAGGAGTTAAAGTTTAAACAGGTGGCATTTCTGGTCTCCTTGAAATAGAAAGTGGGTCCAAGGGGTTGGTGCCTAATATGTTGGGTACCCACATTCCTACTCCGTATTAAAAATGTACTTTTTGGGCTTTCCCTGGTGGTGCAATGGGTTAAAGCACTACATTATGAAGCTCTTAAAAGTCATTGCAGCATGAGTTCAACCCCCCATCAGGGAGCTGACCCACATGACATGGCAGACCTCTCCTGATCTGCCCACTGCTCCCCTCAGCAATGTGCTTCATCGATCTGCCTCCCCACCCTGTCTCTGGTGAATCCTCTCACTCACCACACCTCTGGCCTGTACCCCAGTTCCGTAAGCATAAATAAATACATATTTAAAAAATAATAACTATTTATTTTTCTTTATGCATACCTTTATGGGGTATAGGTCAAAGGTGCAGGGATGAGAGGATTCACCAGAGACAGAATGGGGAGCAGAACAGGTGGGTCCATTAAAATACACTGCTGAGGGGAGCAGCAGGAGACACAGGATAGACACAGGATAGAACATGATGCCATCAGGGAGGCCCCCTGCATCCCTACTCTTAAGTACTCTCTCTATCACCAGTTTCCTGCATCTCCTTTTACCTAACCAAACACAGAAATGTAAGGCATAACAAAAGGGCAAAATGGAAACAAACTGACTGATTAGTGAGTGAGCTGTAGACAGTGTTTGGAATGTATAAGACAACTTATATTTGGCCAGTCACTCTTGACTGATAATTGGATATTTTTGCAAGAAAACCTAAGTCTGATCTGTTAAAGTAAATGGAGCTTTTATTTTCTCATCTTAACAGAACTTTCCAGAGTTAAGAAGCCCACAAAGGTGGTTCCAGTGCACAAAGGCAGATATTTGTGTGACTTGTATGGTGCTGTCCTGTGTGTAAAAGGCTGGGAAATTACAGTTTGATGTTTTACATTTTTCCAGTCTCTCTAGTTAGGAGTAGAAGGATAAGGGGTTTGGTTGATTCTCTTTTTTACCCAGTGATATGTCCACTTCTTTCACAGCCCACTTTACCCACTTTTCAAAATTTTCCTGATGCTTGTTTATTTTCAACTGGAACATATGCCAGACTGTATGTATAGTTGGGTGAGAGCCAAGCAGGACATACAGCTCCTCCGTTAGCCAGGAGGATGCTTGGCAAGAGGGGGAGAGAAAGCAGCAGTGAATGTTGCTGCTTGAACTTTCATACTTGGGACTGTGAACTTGATAAGCCAGGAGACGCAAAGGAGCACAGCAATAACTCAGGGAATACCTATTAGGTATGCAGGTGAGAACTTGATAGATGAGGGACATGCGGGGAGGTCATCATGTCCCTTCCAACTTTATTAAAATATGGTTGAAGTGGTCTTAATTGCGTTCTGGAGGCCTTTGCTGAGTGCGCAATGTGGAGAGCCGTGCGAGTTTGCCAGCCTGCAGGGGGAGGCATAATTGCAGTTTGCTCTGTGGACAGCGAGGCCTGTGGGCCAACCGTGTGGCTGATGCCATTTCTGCTTCAAAGTTTTGGCTTTCTAGTTGCCTCAGGGAATTACTGGTACCCTACACTTAGCTCATACACTCAGATCACTAGAATATGCTTTCTTCCTACAAAATTTTGGGAGGGTGATTTTGTGAAAATCCAAGACAGAAGATGAACATGATAAAAAAAACAAAAAACAAACTAATAACGGCTCCAAAGTGCTTGTTCAGTCCCTAGTGGAATTCTAAGGCTTTCCAGGGGGACATCTAGTTTTTCACTGGAGAATATGAGCATGGTTAGCAAGTAGAAAGTAATGAGGGCAGATGTGAAGAGGGAGGTTGTGGAGTATAAGGATGAGAGAGAACAGTGCGGCTTGACTTGTGACATAAAAGAGAGAAAAGTTAATTTGGAATCAGGATTTGGGTGTTTTAACAGTCAGGTTTTTCAATCTGGCACCAATTGTTGCTGAAGATTTTATTTTGGGGCTGAAATTAGGAATTGTTATCAGGATGGTGTTTAGAAACATAAATGAGCCCATAGAAGGACATGCTGGAGAACTGGGAGTTGAGAGGAAAAGTGACTGGTCGAGGTGATCAAAACACCACAGGCAGGAGAACGGACACAGGCTAGAAGGCAAGAGCGGATAGAGTTTGAGGTGGGAAATCTCTTCTTTTTCTAAACAGGGACTTGGATGGGAGTAAGTGGGACTGTGTTGGAAGACCTAAATCCACTAAAAAAAAAAAAAAATCCTCAGAGGATATAGAGAAAGAAAACAAAGGAACTGAGAAAACAATCCCTAGAAATCTGACTGCAGTATAGAGGCTACCCCTAGGGGAAGGTGGCAAGGAAGTGATTTAAAGCCCAGTGGATCACCGTGGAGGATCAAGGGTGCTTTGGTGGTGTGTGTGAAAATATACATCTAAAGAAGGTTAGCTTGTACCCCCAAATCATAAAATGGCACTGTAAACCAACAATACCTCAATAAAAAATGATGCACTTAAAAAAATATCCTCAGAATTCCTGCTGATATTATTGGCCATGAAAATGGAGCTTATGTCTTCTAGCTTCTTCACGGTTGGGGATATAAGCCTAGGAATGGCTTCGGGTACGGCAGAGTAACCTGCAGTACATTAACCTTCCAGCAGGTGGAAGTTACAAGTCTAAAGTAGTATGAGAAGGTGATTGCAATGGAGAAGGACCCGAAATGGCAGAAACTGCAGGGTCAATGATCTTTGAAGACAGAGGAATGGTCTGAAGGTGATTCGTTCTTTCTGTTTCATTTTGCATGGGTCCAAGACCTTAAGCTTTAACATTCAGAGAAATGAAGTTTACGTTCATTTTCTCTGTGGTTTAATACTCTCTGGAAATTTGGTAGCAGTTACAGTATTTTTCTTTCTGCAATGCTCTCTCATATGAAACGCAACAACGATGAAACAGCAGAGTCCTATTTGTCCCTTGTTATTTGCGGTATTGCCATATTAATCTATGTATATCGCCAAAGGCATTATGACCTCAGTAGGTGATACTATTTTGTTCAAACATGTGTGCTTCTTTTTAACAATTAAAGAAGAGGCATGTTTTCCAGCCCAAATGCCCAAAAGTGGATGACTGGATTAAAAAGATGTGGTACATATACAATATACACAATGGAATATTACTCAGCCACCAAAAAGGAAACACATCCTTTTGCAGCAACATGGATGGAGCTGGAAAAGATCATGCTTAGTGAAACAAGCTAGAAAGAAAAGGAAAAATACTGGATGGTTTCACTTGTAGCAGGAGTATAATGGATCAGGCAAGAAAATAATAATGCTTCTCATTCCTCCTGGATTGACCTGCTTCTATCTTCTGCCACCTTCCTCTTTGCTGGACAACTTCAGCATGGCTGCTAGTACTGATCTAAATGCCGCAAATTTTCTTGATTTTTATTTATCTAAAATATCTTTTTTCTAACCTTGGTTTTTGAAGGAGATCTTGGGTATTTGTAAAATTTAGATTGCTATTTTCCTTACCTACTTTAAAAATGTCACATTGCCTCTTGGCTTCTTTTGATGAGAAATCAGTCATTTTGTTCCCTTTATGGAAAATGCCATTTTTCTTCCACTCATTTTTACATTTTCACTGCATGTTTGGTTTTTCACCATTTGACCTTCATGTAAATACTTGTGCTTTTATTTGCATGCATCCTATTTGGTGTTTGCTGAGCTTGTGTTTATCCCCAGAGTTTGGAAATTTAGTCATTATTTCTTCAATACTTTTTGTTCCATTCTTTTTTCTTTCCTTGGGACTCAAGTTGTACATATGTTACCTTGCTTGATATGTTCCATAAATCACAGAGGTCTATTCATTTCTCTCTTCTTTCTGTTCTTCAGAAGAGATCATTTCTTTTAGATTCATAAATTCTTCTTCTAGCTCCAGTATGCTATTAAGTCCACCCAGTAAATTTTTCATCTCACATATTTACTTTCAAGTTCTAAAAGGATTTGGTTCTATTTTATAGTTTGTAATTCTCTGCTTAAATTTTTCCAATCCTTCATTATGACCACAGTTCTCATTAAATTCTTAAAATATATTGATAAATATGTATGTATTACAGTTCTTGTCTGCTGACTACAATATCTGAGTGATCTTGGGTTGAGTCTTTAGGCACTATTTTTTGAATCAAGATCGTGGGTTACATTTTCCTATTTCTTCCTTAAATCTAATTTAAAAAATAAATTATGTCCAAGATGCCCTATATGATATGTTATGAAGACTTGGGAATTGATTCTTTCCTTGTAGTGCTGTGAGTTGATTTAGCAAATAGTTTGCCTGCTGTATGCACACTGTATGCACTCTGGAATGAAGGCGAATGAAATCTGCTCAGTTCTTCAGGTTTTCGGCCACTGTTTCCAGTGACCACTTTGATGTCCCTCTGTGCATCAAAGGTCAAGGGTCAGATAAGGATTTGGTGATTTCTCCTTCTGTGGCTTCCTTTTTTCCTGGGATTTCTCACCTCACATTCTAGTCACTCAAGGAGTTTGAGGCTGTTTTCTTTGTTGCCCTAAAGGGCTGGTCCACATTTGGGGCACATTTGTGTGAACACATAAAAAAGTCACCCCAACCGCTCTGTATTCTTCTTGGGGTGCAGTGTCATCAGTTAGCAAAGGAAAAAAGTTTCATGACATACATATGGAGAATTTACATGGCTGTAGGTTATAAAATGGAGCTGACCAGGAATATTTACCCTGTGCTTTAGGACATGGAGCATGTGGGAACCAGAAAGGGTGTCGTCATATGGCGGACAAGTGGGTGGTGACCTCATCCTGTTACTCAGAGTAAGATGGGATTGTCAGATAGAGAGGACATGCGCACTGAGAAACCTACAGCTAGAGGAGACCCACAAAGTACATTCTTTGAGGTCACAAAGTACATTCTTTGTCAGCAAATGCTTCTTCAAGTAGAAAATGGCAGAAGGTTAGTATGAGATCATCTCTTCTTTACATAGGGCAGGGCAAAGCACTTGGGCAAGAATGGAAACTTCTCCTGAGCCTTTAAGGCCCTTGCTGTTTTCATGTAAACAAACTGTATTCTCTAAGTAGTGGTAAAGGAACTTCAGATGCTTTCCTGGCCTTGACTGGTCTCTAGTTCTCATTTTAAGGTGACCAGAAACCTACTCTGTGCCTAGTGAGAAAATCTGTCTTACCCCTTTGGGGGGATTGTGCCCATACTGAGATGATAAGTTAATTAATTCAACCCAGTGGATGTTCAGGGACCTTTATTTTCTCACGGAAACTCATCAAGAAGGGTGGTAGACAAAAGAAGGAACATAAGGAAAAGTGTTATTGTTTCTGCAGATATTATGAAGGTAATAAGTAGATGTAATGAATATTTTATATCAGTAAATCCGGAAGGTAGTTGAAGTGGATGCATTCATAGAAATCAGAACTGAACTAACACAAATTAAATGGAAAATCTGAACATATACACACTAAATATGTAGAATTTTCCCCCACCCAAACCCTCTAAAACACACGTAAGCACTGACATGCTAGATAGAAGCAGATCATTTCACTGGTTAAATTCTCTCAAACACTGAAGCAAGAAATGATACCAGTTGTACAAACTCTTCTTCAGACATTGGAGAAGTAGGAAAGACCTCGCAGTTTGAATCATGATGCCAGCAATACTCTTGATAATCAAAACTACTAGGAGAAAAATGAAAATTAGTCTGTGGTTTCCTATGAACATAGCTGCAAACATCCTTGATGAAACAGGCATAATTAGGAGCTAGAAATATATCTTAAGGATAGTGTGTGATGAAAGGTGGGATTTATTTGCAGAGCACAAGTTTGATTTCACATTAAAAAAAATCAATCAGGTATTTCACCATTTTAGACTCAAGGAGAGTTTTTCCTCAAATCACAAGACCTGTTCTGGGGGGAAAAGAAGGATCTTCTCAGAACAATTAATGTTTATGGTTCAGGTTGAGCCTCTAGGTAATCGAATTAATGGTGCATTGCTGAGTTTTCGGCAGAGTTGTCTTTGTCAATGCCAAGACTGAGACAGAGAGAGACAGCACTGTGCTTAAACTGCAGGCAGTTGAAGCCACAGTTTCTAAGAGGGAACAAGTACTTTATTATTTTTAACCAGAGGTTTTTAAAAAACCACACTGTGATTTTATGTTCATTCTGTTGAAATAAGCAAAGACGTTATTTGGAGCCTTGTGGGATCCAAGATAACTGTCACGGTCCTACTGACCATTCATACATTTGTTTGACCTTAATCTCTCCCACCTACAGAGCACCAGTTCATGGAGTACTCTTATTTAATTTTTCCACTTGGTGTGTGTGTGTAAGGATTTGCTTTCTGGTGAAAAGAACACTTTAGGAAAATTAAAAAATCTGGATCTCAAAAAATATGATTCAATTTGCCAATTAGTATGTACTCCTAGCAGCTAGCTTTGCATTTTGAAATACTCTAATCCATTGTTAGAACATGCAATCTGCTTTGTGGTTTGAGAATTAATTGCAAAGTAAAATAGCAAATTGGTGGCCAGGTCTAGTGGTGTCTGCCATGCAGTCCACTGTCCTTCATCTGCCATAGTTCTTTTTTGAACAACATTTAAGGTGGACCCAGAACAGAATATAAGGACAATGTTCCACATTTCCTCCCTGGCTGAAATATTATGATTTAAAATGTATTTTAAAATGGTGGCACAAGACTTATAACTATAATTTTTTAGTAAACATTTTTATTTAGATTGGAACACAAGAAAATTCTTAAACAAGTTTTCTATTCATGAATAACCTGAAAACTATATATACATCCTGGAGTGCAGAGAATAATTAAATAAAAAGTATCACTTAAGGGCATGAGGAAAAAAAAGCTGTACTAACATCACAAATTACCACAGTTAGCCCTGTGCTTTTCTTCTCTTTACTGCTTCTCCCTACAACATACTAGTGTATTTCTTGATGTTAAATTCTATTTTAACACTTGGATACATCCAGTAAAAAGAAGGGGATCTTTGAATATGTTATACCACACTTTCCCCTTTGAAGAAAATCCTGCAGAATTAGTCGCTATTTTTCAAATGATGCTGTTTCTCTTTGAAAGAGCTTTTGGTTTATCTCCCCCTCTTCTAGAGTCACAGATTCCTCAGTCCTCCATGGTGCATCTCATGCACAGCTCCTCTGTTCCATCTGCCTCTGTATTTTCTTCTTCAGCCACTTCAACATCTACCTGTACTTCGGTCTTGATAAAATTCTATATCCCAAACGTCCTGCCTCTAACATTTCACTTATGTTGTTACCTCTGCCTGGAATATCTGCTTGTCTAATTCATGTTATCTTGTTTATTCTTACACATATTGTTCAAATGCTTCCTTCTCTAAACACTGCCAGCAGGATAAATCACTCCTTCCTCAGTGATTCTGCAGTGGTTTAAACATCCCACTCTTAGGACACATGTCTCATTGTAATATACTTATATTATGGATTATTCCATTTAATCAGGGGTTATCAAACTCAATAGGCCCTCAGTTTGTGTTTATAAATAAAGTTTTATTCAAACATGACCAGATTCATTCACAAATTGCCTTTGACCGATCTCATGCTATGGTGGCAACACAGGTGTTGCAGTGGAGATTGAATGGTTCACTAAGCCTCAAAAACTGGGCCTTGAAAGAAAAAATTTGCCAGTTCTAGTATTAGACTGTGACCTTCAGGAGAGCACAGAGATTTATCAATACATGAATCCCTGGCATTTGGCCTTGTGCTGCTGCATTTCTTCATTTGTTGAGCCAGCTATAGATAAGTACATCGTAGTGGCTAGGAGTCTCATCTCTGAGATCTAGACATCTGAGTTCTGATCTTTCCCATTCTAGATGTGAGACCTGAAATGAATTATACCATTCATCTGTGCCTTACTTTTCTTATCTGAAAAATAAGCTAATAATAGAGACTTTATTGCATGACTAATGAAAGGATTAAATCCCATCATATAGATAGCTCTTAATTTGGTGACTAACAGGTATAAAATACTCACTATTACTATATCATTATTACACATACCATACTGTAATGTACCTAATATGCACGTAATATAACGAGTTGTAGGGCTTTAATAATTAAAGAACTCCCTGGCTTCATTTACCCCTACAAAGTGGAAAAGAGTTAGCTTACAGTATCCTTACATTTCTGGAATTTTATGATTCTGTGAGGCTGCAGCTGATTCTTGGTGCTGTAAGAGCTTCATCAGCATTATAAGGAACAGTGAGGGAGAAAACTGACCTCAGCTTGGGCTGGAGCAGTTGACTCGACAACAGCATGCAAATTATCCTCCCTGCAGAAAAGACTCACCACTTAGAAAAAACAGACTTTCCTACTTCATGAGATCAAAAATTTTATAGCCTGAGCTCAACCAAACCAGCGTCATAGGGGCAGTAAGACCCTGAAGGCTTCTGCTGACATAAAAATGTTCTCCCAAAGAACTATGACAAATGTTTAGGTGAGTCATTATGGTAAGCTTGTATGATAGAGTTAAATCTGCTTAATTTTGTTCTAAATGATAGTTATGTTTCTCAGATGTACTTTCTCAGCCAACTTATAAGTCACCAGAGAAGTTTCTAATTGAAAATTTAAAGACAAAACTTAAATATCAAAAAAATGACATCACAGCCCTTCCACAATGGGTTAGGCCACAGCCACTTCAGTGTGAGTTCAATCCCCGGCCCCGGAGGTGACCCACATGGCACAGCAGACCTCTCTTGACCTGCCTGCTGCTCCCCTCAGCAGTGTACTTCGTTGATCTGCCTGTTCTGCTCCCCACTCTGTCTTTGGTGAATCCTCTCACTGCCTCTATACCTCTGGCCTGTACCCCATTTCTGTATGCACAAATAAATACAAATCTTAAAAAAAAAATCTTTTAAAAAATGACATCACATTTGTATTTCTGAGTTTCTGGAAAAGTTGTTTTCTCAACTTTTTTTTATAATCAAGGAGGACATTCAACCGCTGGTCTAGGACCTTTTAAAGAATGTACAAAATCTGGCAGAAGAGCAAGTGGCAAGAAAACCAAACCTCTGAGAAATTGTGTTGTCCGTCAAATCCAGTGACCTGATATTTTACTCAAACTGGAGTGGACCCCATGCTTTTGGTAACAAAGAGGACTTTGTATCTGAACATGAGAGGAAGCCTGAAGGTGTATTTCTGAATTTCCACATATACAGACAATGAGTGTTGCCAGTGAGGACTGGGAATGATGAACTTCAGTGTAAGATCTACAATAGAACACAAGAGAAGGGTGGTAGAAAGACAACAGAGGAATATATTGTAGAGATTCATTGTTGATCTTGAGATGATCTGGGTAATATATTTTTTTCTGATCATGTCTCGTATCGATTATTTATGACACATTTGTCACAAAATAATCTGGGCTTTTCTCCTGGATTTTAAAAAAAAATTATGATAGTTTATTTTTACATATTTTTGTGTATTTTTCCATCTCAGTTGCAATCCCCTTGGGTTCTCCTGGATTTTAAGCATATCCATGAGAACTTTCATGCCCCAGGAAAGTTTATCTTTCCACATCAGAGCTTACATTTCATCCATAACACCTGGCACACTTATTTTTCTTTGATGTTGTTTGTTAAATGAGAAAAACACAAAAGCAACACCTCTGGACAGCTCTAATACTAATATTTTGTAATTACATTTTGTGTGTGTGTGTGTGTGTGTGTGCAGCAACTGTTAGAAAGAGAACATCACTGGTATTTCCAAGATTTACAGGAATTTTCTGAGTCTTTAATTAAGGAGAAACAAATGGGCTGCATACCTTGGGAAACATGTAGAACTTTGTAAATTAGAAGCAGACAAACACTACTGCATCATTTTAGACTACACTGTTGGCAGATAATAATTACCTGTTTTGTCTTTTTATTTTTTTAAGGGCTGTGAATTTTAAGTGATAACACTCCTCTCACCTCAGTGTGAAAAATTGAGTCTCTATAATCAGCTCGAGTTATTCCTGCTTTACTTGTGTCCCATTATTTAAACCATACTCTTTTTCAGCAGTTAATTATTATATATTATCTTCCCTA
The DNA here is from genome assembly GCF_000260355.1 of Condylura cristata. Taxonomy (NCBI): domain Eukaryota; kingdom Metazoa; phylum Chordata; class Mammalia; order Eulipotyphla; family Talpidae; genus Condylura; species Condylura cristata. The sequence continues at coordinate 9,936,145 of NW_004567129.1, forward strand.
TAATTATTTTTTCTTTTTCTGCCTCACTTATTTTTAGATGTCACAATTGCACTTAGTTGAATACTAGATAAAAATACATTTAGTCATTGCAATCTTGTCTCATTACTTTACCCTGCCACTGCTCGAAGTCGTTTTTTTTTTTTTTTCTCTTTCTTCTTCTTCTTTTTTTTTTTTTGGTGAACTTCTTGGAACCCCCTCTAATTTGTCTCCTGCTTGGTGTTATTTCAGTGAGCTAACCTGAAAACCTCTGCAAATAAAGGCAAGAACATCTCTGCTCTGGAAAGCAGGGCTCATTCACAGCCAGTCTTCTTGGTGGTCTGTTCAAAAACTCCTGTACTTATAACCTCTGTCTTCAAAGCCTTAGAGACTGGGTCCTTGAATTTCAGAGCATGTCACTAAATCTAATAGACTTGATTTTCTCTGGGCTTACCCACGAGACTTCTGACGGGAGTGAGGACCATAGTGCCTTCATTCCATTGGGCTTCCAGCACTGTTCAATTCAGTTTCATTTTATTTTACAACATACATAGTTTTGTATGTCTCAATCAACCTTCTGCATCCATGACCACACAGGGTACCTAATGCATTTCTCCTGTAAAGATTCTGAGTGATACAGGTTGCCTGTGGTCTTACAGCAGGGATGTGAAGGAAAGGCTCCTGGTAGTCAAGTTCCAGTAAGGAGACCGAAGCACATGAGTTACTTTACTATTTCAAATGCAAGTTCAAAGAATTGTTAAATAGGCACAACAATTGTTTACTAGACAGCTAAATCATTCCTCCCCCACCTTTTCCCCATCCCCAAGAACTGAGCTAGTCCAGGGACAGCTTCAAAAGACCCATATTATTGCTCAGACTGAGTGTAGAATCATTAAAACTGGAAGAGAGGTAAGTGAATGAAACACTATACGACATACATCTCAATAACAACTTTGAAGATACAGCACCCAACGCAATGATAGTGAAGGAAAGGATAAATAGATGGGATTACATCAAGTAAAAGAGTTTCTGTACAGCAAAAGAGACATTACAAAAAACAGACATCCCACTGATTGGGAAAAAAATTTTCTCACACAAAACTATAAATAAAGGATTAATCACAAAGATATATAAAGAACTGATGAAAACTCAACAAAATAAACAACCCCATCAAAAAATGGGGAGAAGAGCTAAAAAGACACTTCTCCAAAGAGGAAATGCAGATGGCCAACAAGGATGTGAAAAAAATGTTCAGCATTACTTATAATAAGGGAGACGCAAATTAAAACCACAATGAGATACCACCTCACCCCAGTGAGGATGGCCCATCTTAAAACAACTAGCAACAAGAAATGTTGGCGAGGATGTAGAGAAAAAGGAACTCTCCTGCACTGCTGGTGGGAATGCAAACTAGTACAACCACTATGGAAAACTGTTCAGAAGTTTCTCAAACTGCTAAAAATGGAGCTTCCATATGACCCAGGAATCCCACTCCTAGTTATCTACCCAAAAGACACAAAAACACTGATTCAAAAAGACACCTGCACCCAAGATTATTGCGGTTTTATTTGCTGCCGCGCCAGCACGACAGCAGAGATGGTCTGAGCGAAGGACGTCAGGATTAAAGCACACACTTCTTGGTCAGCAAGCAAAGGCACACCTTATTCTTCTCTCCTTCCCTATTTATCCCCTTCAGCCTGGAGCCTGGGGCTGGGGGTAGGCGGAAGCTCTCAGCAAGTGCATCAATAACATGCGACAATAACATGGGGGTCAAAGAACACAAGGTAGCAAACACAAGGCAGGAACACTTCCTGCCTCCTGTTTTTCTGTTCCAGCACCCATGGCTCATTCTTTGTTTCCACACAACAGTGTGCATATGATTCTGTGGGGGAGGTGGGGAGGTCTGTCCAGGCAAAGGACCCAACAATTTACAATCAGAAAGACATGGAATCAATCCAAATGCCCAAAGTAGATGACTGGATTAAAAAGATGTAGTACATATACAAAATGGAATATTAGCAATCAAATAAAATAAACACATGCCTTTTGCAGCAACATGGATGGAGCTGGAAGGGATCATGCTTAGTGAAATAAGTCAGAAAGAAAAGGAAAAATACCAGATGGTTTCACTCATAGCAGGAGTATAAAGGATCAGGGGAGAAAATAATAATAATAATAATAATAATAATAATAATAATAATAATAAACAACTATATACCAGAGACATTTTACGGGGGGTGAAGTGGGAATGGGATCAAAAATTGGGGGTGAGGGGAAGAGCACTGGACTATGGTGATGGCACACTGGTGATGGGAAGCCCATGGGGATTGCAACTGAGATGGGAAAAAGCACAAAATGATATAAAAATAAGCTATTATATTATTAAAAAAAATAAACTGGAAGGGGGGAGGCAGCCTCATTGGTGATGAAGCTCCTCCGAGGGGTGCTGATGTGTCTGAGAGCATCGGCAGGAGGAGTCTTAGGGTGCCCCGACTCTGCACTTTGGGCTCACTTGTTCCCTCCAGGTCAGGTGGCTGTAGGAGGTGAGCTGAGGCGAGCTGAGGGGAAGCCAGGCCTGTAAGCACTGGGAAATATCCAGACTGTATTCAGATAGGATGAATGGCTGGGCTAGGGGGTAGAAGCAGGGTCTGAGTCTGCTGACAGGAACAAGAAGGGGGCAAGGTACCAGCAGAAGTGACAGGAAGCAGTTGGGAAGGAGCAGGGCCCTCTTCCCCCAGCCTTGGTGTCTCTGTCCGGCCCTTGCTCTTAGCGAGGTCTCACAGGGAGAAGCTGACTGAAGGGAGTGTGGCTTATGGAGCCGGGCCCAGCCAGCCTGCCTGCTACTGTCTTTTTTTTTTTTTTTTAAGATTTATTTATGCATTCAGAACTGGGGTACAGGTCAGAGTTGCAGGGGCAGTGATATGATCCACCAGAGACAGAGTGGGGAGCAGAACAGGCAGATTGTCCAAGTCCACTGCTGAGGGGAGCAGAGGGTGGGTCAGGAGAGGTCTGTGGTGCCATATGGATCACCTCAGGGGCAGGCAGGGATCGAACTCATGCTGAAGTGGCTTTAGCTTCTTAGTGCTGTGCTTTAACTCGCTGCTCCAGCAGGGAGGGTGGGTATAGTCTTTGTTCTATGATGAGCCTAAGGCAGAGAGAAGTCTACCTCCGTTGTTCTGAATTCACACCATTGGGAGAGTAGAAGAAGCTTGTTTATTGCTACTTTCCACGAAGTCAGAGAATGTGGTTGTGGGAGCTGATAGTGTAAATATTACACTATCCTTACTATATGTATTATAAATATAGATGTCAACTCTAGGAAGGATTTTTCAGGCATCCTTGTAAAGCTGAAAACAAAGTATTTTTCCTCATGTGAGAAATTTTCAAGATTTTTCCCTCTTGCCCACATGGAGTCACAAAAATAATTTCCTCATAAGAAACCAGCAATTGTGTTTATAAAATAATGACAAATACTTTTTATTTTATTTTGTATTATTTTCAGACAATATGCTTCCTCCATATGGGCCTGCATTTTCCTCTAGGATCATGTTTTTAAACAATCATAGTTGCTTTGTTCAGGAAAAATGATCGAACTCAAAAGCAAAATGGTAGTTTGGTTGCATCTGTGTTGCTGACAGAGCTATGAATCTGTCAGCAGGTGTTTTTAATTATAAAATATCCCCTTTATCTTAAAGCATAGTGTACAGGATAATTGCATAGAAGCAATTTTCTGCTACTGAATAAATTTGGTTTATATTGATTTGGGCCATTTTTAGGACTCTCTTTAGTCCAGATTGTGGACTAACATCTTCTGAAAAATATTTGGAAATGAGAGAGGGAGTTGAAAGGGAGTGGCAGTGTTCAGTGGCAGTTCCCACAAGAATGCAAGTGAGCTTCTTTCAGGGATATGGCAATGGAAGCCGGGCTGGTGCTCTGTATCATTTTCATGTCAGTTATAACCACCCTCATCAACACAGTGACTGTTTATCAAAGACTGTGTGGACAAGCCAGGTCTCTAACAATCTCCGCTATGCACATGTGTTTCTGGTAGATTTGGATGACCATCTAAAGTTTTGTACTGAAGACTTCGTCAATATTTCAAATGCTTTTCAAGAAAAGATAAAAATGATAAATGGGCCTACAAGCAGCATTCAAGTTACGCCCAATTCAAGGATTTCCTTGTCTCCGGGTGACAGAGTAGAGTCATTGACATTTATAAAATATTAGCAAACATTATTTTTAAAACATGTGAATCAATCATTCATGTAATGAGAGTTTATTAATTAAATTCTTTACTTTCGGCATTGCTAAACACTGGGGAGTGCAAAAGATGACCAAGACATGACCGCTCTCTAGCAGATATCAATTAATCATGGAGACAGGGTTTTTACCCAGAAAACAAGTTGAGAATAAACTAGGGCACTAATTAATTTCTCTTGACTTTTCACAGTAACCAGGGAAATAAGCAAAAACAATGGGATTAGGTTGAATGTGAAAAATCTTAGTTTTAATTATTTTTGGTTGGGGGGTGGGCTCGACAGTGGATGGCAAACCTTTGAAACTTCCTATCTCTTGCCTAAAGTGACTGCCCTAAATTCCCCTACAAGGATTCCTCTCACTTCCATCCTGGCTGTATTCAGGATTTCCAACCACAAGATTACATGAGCTGTTCTTGTTTTGCTCTTCCATAGCTCTCTTTTTATGCCCAAATGCAGTTTCATGCAACATTCAAGTTTCTGTTTGGTTTTCTGTCTCAGAGGGCAGGGATGGGGTCTGTCTTGCTCTCATGGTCTGCTCAGAGATGAGCCTTTGACTCATCAGGATCTGTCCTGCCTTGTTTGTCTATTCTATACCGCTCTATCTACTATTCTGGTTGATCAGGAATGTTGCAGGCAGCAAGCAGACTTTTGGCAAGAGTGCTGGCTGTTCAGCCAATTCTGTGAGAACCAAACATAACCTCCCTCTTAAAGGTCAACATTTCTTGAGGAGGGAAACTGTCCACACATTATCAGCAGAGACTTCTTCCAGTCCTTTGAAGGGTTGCTGGTTATTCTATGGAAGAAAATACAATCATGTATGGGCAAGGTTAAGGCATGTTGAGGTGTTGGTTGAGACCTAAATTCTGTGCCAAAGCACTGATGTTGATTTGTAGGGGAGCAAAAATCTGTCATCCCAAGATAAATCTTTGGCAAAAGGCTGATTTCAGGGAAGGGGCATTGAAGGCTATTTTTGAAAAACATCTTTATATGTAAACTGCCTTTGCCAGGGCAGATCCCCACTGTACTGGGAAAGACCTACTCTCCTTATCACTTTTCGATGGAAAAGGCAGACCATACGGCTGCATATTTTTGCTTACTGTGCCTTCCTTGTAACTACCTGACAATCCCTTATCTTCTCCCAGCCTCCATTGTCTTAGCTATTTCAGATGGCATCTAAAGCCACATGGGCAAGTAACTGATGTTTTGCTGGGTCTCACCTCTGTTTACAGGAGTTACACATCTTAACCATTTTTTGATTTGCCCTCTTTTTTTTTTTTTTTTAAAGATTTATTATTTATTTGTGCATACAGAACTGGGGTACAGGCCAGAAGCTCAGGGGCGGCGAGAGGCTTCACCAGAGACAGAGTGGGGAGCAGAACAGGCAGATGGACGAAGTACACTGCTGAGGGGAGCAGCAGGCGGGTCAGGAGAGGTCTGCCACGCCATGTGGTCACCTCCGGGGCAGGCGGGAATCGAACTCATGTGGAAGCGGCTTTAGATTCTCAGTGCTATGCTTTAACCCGCTGCGCCACCAGGGAGGGCCTGATTTGCCCTCTTTTTAATCTAGCTGATGTTTGCTTGATTATTGGCCAGCCTACCAGAATCCAGGGGGATGCGTGATGATTTACTTTTGTGCCCCAATATTTGGAAACAACAAACACTATTTTGATCAGCAGCTTATACCAAGTTAGGTGTAGAGAATGAGTTTCTGGTGCATTAAGAGATAATAGGGATCCTTTCCCTTGAGGGTCTCCAGGGTCATCTGGGGACTTTCCTGAATTCCCAAAACTCTTACCCTGGAGACTAACGATTATCTGGTGCTACCACATGTCTCCCAGGGCACCTCTCCTGATTTCACTTTTTATGGTGCCTGCACAGTTTGTTCTACCCTTCTGCCCTGCTCACATCAGAAGAAACATTCTAGAAAATTCTTGAGTCATCTAGAAGCCTGAATTGTGCCTTTTCCCCAGGTATGGCTCACAGTGACTTTCTTCCTACCCCTCTAAGTGTTTAAATATTAGTTTATTATTCATGGTTTAGGTACACGCTAATGCAACAATACTAACTTAATAATGGATTAAAATCAGTGGGTGAGAAGAAATGCCATTATCAACAATCCAAAGAACACCAGCCATGACATGATATCAGTGATTAGTACTATAGTGTCTGAAATGGCTGTTAATGAGGAGCCAGAGAATGAAGGGCTGGCCAGTATAACCCCTGAAATGTGGGACTTAACCCACTTCTCCCTGCTCATCATTTTTGCCCCATTGTGAGTTAGAGAATATTGTTGTGAACTGTATAGATAAAAGAACAGTCTAAAGAAGCATGATTTTACCCAGCAGCGTTATAAGAATATTGCCAATTGGTAACAGTTGAATATGTGTGATTGAAATTTTTATTATTTGACTAGGAAAATGTATGTATTGTGTGCGCTTCCTATTATCTATTTATGGAAATGGATATGCGATAAATATTCCGCCCTAGTGGGGATGATATTTTGAAAAGCAGTGTGACAAATTAACTCATAACTAGTGATTTGCACTAAGAAATACACCATAGGAAGAAAGCACATTTTATTATTACCTAGAATCTTGCCAATTTACATCAACAAAACATGGCTTTATATTTTCACAAATAAAGGAAGAAAAAGTGAATATAATCCATAGATTGTTGGTTTATAGTAACTGAACAAAAAACAATCTCAAAGCTTTAAAGAAACCAAAATGTCTTGTTTTTTCTCTGAGGCCTTCTATCCTTAATCTTGGCTCAGATGGAATTTTTATACGGGTGCTAAACAGCACTGAAAATAGGATTTTTAATAGTGAGACTCACAGGCTCTTAACTGCATAATATGGTGAGCGGTGCTATAACTTAGCACTTACAGGGCTTTCGTACATTTTGAAATAGTTTGTTTAAAACTGTTCTAATGTGTTTATGACTCTTTTTCTATCAAACTTGATTTAAACAGTGCCTTATCAAGTTTTTACTGTACATACAGGGTGGAAAGAATTATTTTGTATATTTCTTTAGCTGAAATCCATAAATCAGATTCCCACAATGCAACTGCAGCATTGTATTGGATTTATAATCAACTTCAAAGGCTTGAATCACTGCAGTTTAATGGCAAACCCACTCCCAGAGTTATTCAGGTACAGAATAAAGGCAGTAATCTAGAGGAGGGAGCAGCAATGAGAACCACAGAATAAACAGTTACCCTCTGAAGACCATGGATCTCACTTCAGGACCCATTATGGGGGCAGTTCCCATGGCAGGTGGTTCCCTATATTGTTGAACTTGGTGTTCTCAGACTAAATCTGGGAGTTATTTCAGTCTTGCAAAATCAGGGTTCAAGAAGATTCTGCTTGCTGTTTGTGGTACTGTTAATGATCCTACATGCCAAACAATAAGTCATCAGTTTGGAAGCTTAGTAGTTATTAGAGAGATTATGTCAGCAGTTAATAGAGGGATTATGTTAAAGCACATTTAATGACTGCCTGGAAGGCTTTCTCCATAGACTCAGCTAACCCCATGGGCAATGGACAAATAGGTAATTAGAGAAATTATATAATAGCACATTCTAGGTGGACAACACAGGAAACCGAACTGATAGCTCTGTATTTATCTTTTACAATGACCTAAATTAAATGATAATCAGAATAAACCATAGCTGGTGTCGACTGGACTATATCCCTATGAGTCAGACTGAACTGGAATATTGGGATGGATGTTCAGGATGAATGTAGCTTTTAGTGATTATATTTTTCTAACAAAAGTTGGGATTCCAATTCTGTAAAAGGTAGTAAAAATAAAATGAGACAAATTATTTAAACTTGGGATAGATAGTCACAAGGTTTGGGGATTTCTATATGTCTTCATACTCTCCAGGTATTATTTGAGACAGCTTACAAAAATGTATATGGGATAATAGGGATCTTCGCAAACGGAAATAAAGTAAGTCAGGGCGACCTCTGAGGATGCCAGTCACACACTGTGCAGGTTGGTACAGCTCAATGCATGTGGTCTTGCCCTGTCTAGCTACCAGGTCTTCATCCTGTCCCATGCCTTTAAAATTACTGCTGCTTCTCCTCTTTTGGGGCTCAGCTGAAATGTAATGACTCCATTGAGTTATTGCTGACCTGAATGCTTTTAAGCTAATGAAGAGTGGCTTCGTCATTCAGGGGCTAGGATGTCTGAGGTTTAGCAGCTTAGTGCTTTCATCTAGGACCGGACTCTGCTCCTTTCTTCCCTGCTGTCCTGGGCACAGGACTAGATCCAGTGTGGCCCTTCAACACTGGAGTCTGTCTGCTGTGGTGTGAGCATCACAGGTCTTTATGGTGACATTCACATAAAGAAGGAGGGGCATCTTTAGGTATTTTATTTTTATTAGAGAGAAAAAATACCTCCAGGAAGATGCCCTGCAGGCATCCTGGAGGCCTCCTTGGGGTTATCTCATGCCCAGGTCTACATGACTCAGTGGCAAGGGGAAGGGGTGGATGTGAGTGGCTTACAGAGCTGAGCCATTTCCCTGAACTTCAGGAGAAGAACCTAAAGCACTCAAGGAAATGTGGAAAATGAGGGGTCTGCATTCCCCTCCCCGTCTTGCTGTCACTCAGGCGTAAGGTAGCTGCCATTTTCTTTCCAGTGCACCACCTGGCATTTCTTTTCTGGCTCCAGCAATCATCTGTACTTTATTCATTTGATCTGTTTTTGATGTTCCCAAAGTCCCTAAGGCTAGGAACCTTTTTCACTGCTACATTCTTACTACTAAGCACCATGGAGATAATTAGTAAATATTTGCTATTAAAAAATGCTTACTGGAAAGGGATTATGTCATACATATTTTCATCAAACATTCATCTCTTAGAAGAAATGAAAGCTGTCCTATATGCAAAGACCAAATTTCTTTTAGCTCATGCAAGGAAACATTTTGCAGTATTATCCTCCTGAGAGTGTCCTATTCCCCAAGCCCTGAATCTCTGAATACCGCTTATCTGATAGTGACAGAGGTAACAACTGTGTGAGTCCGGCCAGGCAGAGAGGGGTCGCACTCTCTGAGTCAACCAACGAGCAGAATGGAGAAGCCAAGTGTAGGGATCAGTGAAAAAGCTGAGAAAGGTGGTGGTGAATCACCCCGGGTCTCATCTGAGTGGAGAGCTGTTTCCATGCTGGTGCCTGAGAGTTGAAAAAAAGGAGCCGGTCTGGGACTTGACGAAAGCTTATGGGTGGCCAGTGTGCTGGGCAGCTAGCACCAAACCACAACCTGGCAGGGAGGACCCGGGAATAAATGTGCCAGCCTCTTCTCTCTTCTCACCTTCGAAATGCCAGAACCAAACTGGAGTCTGGTGGAAAGACAGCAGAGGGATCTCTGTGTACGGCTCATATTCATATATATGTGCCGTTCGGTTTGTGTGGGAATGAGTCTGGAGCAGCAAACTGAACTCGCGGCCCCCTCGTCCCCGTTTGCGTTTTAATCTGTTATTATTCTTTGCTTGTACTGTACATAATTAAAGCAATAAAAACATAAACCACACACTTGCATCCCCACCACAAGGGAAACACCAAGTTCCATTCACGGTGGTCTTATTTCAAGGGAGACACTTTTAGTCGTATTACAACCTTGAAGCTAAATTGTAACCTCAGGTACTCCCAGCGTCCTTTGTGTGAGACAGCAGGACTCGTGGGGGAGAGAGCTGGCACCCCACCCACTTGCTGCTGTCCCTGTTTCTGTCATTGTGTCCATTGACACTAATAATCTCAACACCCTTTTTCCATGACTAGTTTTCAAGGAAAACTAGTTCTGCTCACTTTCTGGGAGCACCTATGGTTTCAATGGCGTAAGATTGTTTTACTGAGATCCTTGCCTTGTACCTTTGCTGTAGTTTCTTGCTCAGGCATCTAAGCAAGAAAAGCAGCCAGACGCTGCCTCGCCCTTGGTAGCCGGAATCAACTCCCCCAACTAGTTGGGAGACACCCCCCATCCCATATGCCTGTTTGCTCAGAGCCCCAAGGAACCTGGTGTTGAATTTCATGGAGTCTACCTTCATGGCTAAGTTCGTCAATAGCCATTTCATCACTCTAGGAATACAGCTGTCCCTCCCGGATAAGGCACAAGGTGAGATCCCGGATGTCACAGGGATGAGCCCATTCCTTTACCATGAAATGATTTCCTTGGCCCGAGACATTGTTTGGGATGTCATGGTGATTATGATATGACACATTAAAGCATTGGCAGAAGTTTCATAGGCCAGAAGGAGTGACCCATGTCAGGAGTACTCTTGAGAATGCTCTGTCCTTCTATCATGAGACAAGCCACCAGGATCTGTCCACCTGCCATAGACACTGCTGGTACATCTTTGCACCGATGTTGCTTCAGGCTGCAGTGCCAGGTTCTGCTATTGGCAGATTGGACTCAGGCCTAGCAGCAGCCAGGCCAGGCAGTCCATGCTGTGGGGTTCATGCATTGCCTCCTTTCTGCCCCCCTTGCCACTTTGTGAAAACTTGGTGTTAGGGTAGCTAGGGAAGGGGGCACCTTAGATCTAGCAGTGGATCATTGGGGTACCTGATGATCATGAGCATCTTTACCATTTTTTAAATTAATTAATTTTTGATGGAGGTAATTTTGGGGCACCCCATCCCGTATTACCAATATAGAGAACCCATCACCAGCTCACCCATATGCCACCACTATAGACCACTGTGCTTCCTTCTCTCTTTGACCCACCCACTTCCAATCAAGGGAATCTTCAGCAAAATTAAATATTTAACTTTTTACAAAAGCCAATGCTATCCTTTCCAGAGGTATGGAAGTTAGGGGGCTGCATAGATTAAGTCCATTCTCTAAGTCAGTGTCCTCATTCATTCACAGTTTACCTTGGGGATTTCTCTTTATAACCCTTTGATTATAGATGCCCACTGATGAAAGAATTAATCAATCACACAGTCTGTTCAGACCATTCCAAGGGTTCAGTCAATTTATTAAACCCTAAGAGGGTATAAGCATATAAATAAACTTTGTCCAAATTTAGCACTATGCTTCCTCATTCATGTATTTCTGAGGGCGACAAATGATTTGGAGATTGTATATTCTCAATCTCTAGTTTATTTCACCTAATGGCACCTCCCAGATGACAGGATCCCATTTCTCAAGCAAGGCTTGCAAGCTTCCTATCTCACTGCATAGGGCACAAGGGATTGAACATGTCCTATAAAGCCTTCAGGTGCAGCTCCCTAGACTTTGGTTGAAGTTAACTCTTCAAATCTCTTTTCCCAGGTACTTTCCCTAGAGCAGTCAGGAATAATTATCCTTCCTCACAGTCTGGGTAAACACTGTTGTTGCTATGGTAACTAAACCTCCCCCGCCCATGTGACTTTCATCTTTTACCCCCAATAGTGCTGGTTATACATGATGATGCCACCCTACTGCTGGTAACAGTGATGCCACCCCAAACCACGGGGTTCCAAGGACCCTTTTCCTCTTCAAGGGATTCTTTGTGCTGATGAAATATGCGAGCAATACTCATGTATTGTTACCCTCTTTTTTTTTTTTTTAAAGATTTATTTATTTGTACACACAGAACTGGGGTACAGGGCAGAGGCTCAGGGGTGGTGAGAGGATTCACCTGAGACAGAGTGGGGAGCAGAACAGGCAGATCGACGAAGTACACTGCCGAGGGGAGCAGCGGGCGGGTCAGGAGAGGTCTGCCACGCCATGTGGTCACCTCCGGGGCAGGCGGGAATCGAACTCATGCGGAAGTGGCTTTAGCTTCTCAGTGCAGTGCTTTAACCCGCTGCGCCACTAGGGAGGGCCTGTTACCCTCTTTTGAGGGTGTGATTTGTATACTCTCAGTTAATACCTCTGTAGTCCTTATTCTGACAGTGAGGGCTTTCCTGAAGGAGACTGTCTGAGTCTGAGTCAAAGTCTGTTGAAGAGCGTTTAATGACATGTTATGGAACCACCAAGGGATAGGTAACTGCTAGAAGCTGTTACCTCTGTCAGGCCGGAGGGACCGTGGAATAAGAGAGAAGCTGCCACATAGGAAGAGTAGCCACATCCCAGTTGCAGGAGAAATGTCACATGTGGGTGGTGTGGCTGAGACGAAAGGACAAACACCAGAGGCCAGTGACCTGGCTTATGAATCCTGGCTTTGCCCAGTACGAGCGAGGCCGTGATATCACACTGGATGGCCTCGTTCCATCTTGTTTGTCTTGCAAGAAAATCAGATGGGCTTGTGGCAGTGGGACACAAGTACCCCTATCCATTGAACAAGACAGCAGATAGTGATGTTTTGTAAGTGGACAGGTTGTGTTCCAGAGTGCAGCCCAGAAGAGTGTCCTGAAGGTGACATCTCATCACCTGGACTGAAAATAGCCCTGGAAGATGGAGCTAAAGGCTCTGACTCGGGGTTAGAGGGACAAACTCAGAAGTGAGGGGCCCCAACTGTTGCAGCCCCGGATCCGAATTCAAGGTGCACCATAATTTAGCAGCGAGCAACCTGACTCTACCAACTCATATCTGTATTTGCTCTTTAACCCCAAAAACATGCCCAGAGCCTTGTCCTTGGGGAGACGGAGGTGAGGGCCCTGTCTCCTGTCTCCTGCAGGTGGCCTCACATTAAAAGGGGGGCTTCTCTCCAAAGCTGGTGGCAGGGTGTGTTGGCTTCTGCGTCATTGGGTAGCAGGCCCGAGTTTGGTAACACTAGTTCCACGAGAAATTCAGAAATTAGGTACATTCTGAATCACAATCACCCTATCTCTAAGATGGCAATAAAATAATAATCCTTATAGTATTAGAGACATGACCTAAGGTAAACGCAGTAATCGTCCAGCAGAGCACTGAGTTCTCCTCACTCCTGTTCATACTTGCCTAAAAGACTAAGTTGCCTAAAAGACTTTGGGGAGCCAGTAGGGAGGGGGGCTCTGTCTTTGGAGGTTTGATGAGGTATAATGCAGCTCTCCACACTGTCTAATCAGTGCCTTGTTCTCCAGGATGGGCAGGGAAGGAGTGAAGGGAAGAATATTCTCAGTCTCTTAGAGAAGACATTCGGAGCAAGAGGACAAACTGTTTTTATCTCCCATTCCCACCACATCATTGGCACCCAGAGACTCATTTTAATAATAAAGAAATAACGCTTAGAAGGAAGAGCTTTAGGATGCATTATAAAGGAGACAGGGCCAATTTTTCATGCAGACAGACACGAGGTAATGTTCCCTTGCTAGCAGTTACATTTAGACTTAGTACAGAATGAATGGAGAACATAAAATTCTGATGTCTGATTACAAAGGACTACAGTGGCATTGTAGTTCTGGTGGCTTTAATTTTTTGGAAACAACACTTCTGGATGCTGAGATAGATGAAACTCACACACACAGGAGGAAGGAGGGAGAATGATTGCCCTCTTGCCACATAGTTTTTGGTAACCTTGGCAAATTTTTGTAAATTTGGTAAAATTTTCTCTCATCCAGGCTTTTCTTCAAACCTTTCAGGACCTTATGAATTAAAAGCACCTTGCAGATATTTCTTTGAGTCCAGACTTGAGTGTAATTCCACAAAGAACAAATATTTTTAAACCTAAGTCAACTAAAGGGAAATTTAACATTCATCCTAATTAAACTTTCTTCTCAGTATGTTATCATCCTTTGCAAATATATTATATTGACAATTATTTTTCATTTTACTCATGTTCATTATATGTTTATTGAAAACCTGCTCCTCCCATTGAAGTACATTAGGGTTTCTGAATAATATAGGGACAAATTGTGGTGCCTCCAAAAAGTTTAAATGTAGTTATTTATTTAACTCTGTTGAACTTTGAGCTCATGCATGTCTTCCATTCAGAGATTGAAAGGCAGTGTCTGTTTTTAATCCACTTAACTTGATATTGGAAAAACTATGAATTCACATCGTCTGATAAATGCCATCCCTTTTGTGGTTTCTGCAATATTGTGATTCCCAATAAATCTATATTTGGTCTTAATTCCAGTTTTTGGCACAGAGCTCCCCAAACCTTTGGGGTGTCCTAAGAGAGATAAGAGTAGGTGTGTTTTGTTATGCTAGTCAGCTGACTTTGGAGCCCACCTAAGGACAGGGGCTGGTTGTCCAGAGAACCAATCTTGCAGCAAGAGGGCTGGACCTCTCAGCACGCCTCCCTGCTCCTCAAGACCCCACCCTTTGGAGGGAAGGAGGAGAGGGGTGAATCAGTCACCAGAGACTTATCAACTATCCCTGGTTTAAGAGGCCTGCATAAGACCCGGAAGGGACAGTGTTCCCAGTGCTTCTGGCTAGGTGAGCACAATGAGTGTCTTTGGGTGAGGCTGGTGTCCTGGGGAGGTGTGGACGCTTCATGCTTTTCCCTTCCTTATCTTGTGCATCTGTTCCATCAGGCTGTTGCTGAGCAGAAGTCTAAATTGCTAACCCAGAAAGGACACTGTCTCTCTTGAGCTCTGTGAGCACTCTAGTCAATTAATGACACCTCCGGAGGGGTGTTGGGACTCTCTGATTGATAGCCGTGGGGGTCAGAAGCACAGGCGATGGTCCAGACTTGTGATTTGTATTGGAAGAGAGAGGAGGGTGGAAGCATCTTGTAGGCTTGAGCCCTTCACTTGAGGAAGCCTTTATTTGATGCCTTCCGGGGAGAGAGTGTCGAGCTGAGTTGACTTGTAAGACTCTGGTACCAGACAGTTGCTCGTTGGTGGGGGAAACCATCCTCCCCACACCAGAATGGTAATCTGCACTGAGAAATGGAGTGAATTTTCAAGAATTGTTGCATGTAGATTGCTAAGTACTGTTCAGTACTATAATGCCATGTCTCATGTGGAGGAAAGAGAACCACTGAACATTTCTCCTGATTGTTTTTTTTTTAAAAAAAAAAAATTTAAAATATTTTTTATTTTGGACATTTTTTCATCTCAGTTGTAATCCCCGTGGACTTCCCACCACCAATACACCCATGTGCCATCACCATAGTTCCATGTGCTCTTCCCACCCCCTTTTTGATCTTGTCCCCCTCTCCTCCCCCATAGAATGTCTCTGGTTTAAAGTTGTTAGTTGATGTTCTTCTTTTTTTTTTTTTTAAAGATTTATTTATTTGTGCATACAGAACTGGGGTACAGGCCAAAGGTGCAGGGGTGGTGAGAGATTCACCAGAGACAGAGTAGGGAGCAGAACAGGCAGATCGACTAAGTACACTGCTCAGGGGAGCAGTGGGAGGCTCAGGATGTTACAGGGCAGGGAGAGGGGCACCCCTGAAGCCCCAAAACTGCCTGCTCTAAGTGGGTTCTGCCATTCGCCACGTCAAGACAAAACATATAAAACTTTAATGAAAAGGGACTTTAATACAGTGAATGTACAATACAGAACACAAAGAATATAACTTCTAAATCAAACACCTGAAGTTACTCATCCCCTCGTGGGCAAAAGTCAACCCAAAAGGGATTGGCCCAAAGCAAGGCCTGAAAGCCTGCCACAAGACTAAAGCACCTTCTGGCCGGGACCCATGGAAAAGGGTCAGAAATGGCCAGACAAGTCTGGGAGGAAAAGAGCAAAATCAAAATCAATATAAACACTGCCATAGTCACCTCCCTGCAGGTCTCTCCCCCACACCAGTCCAGGGTCAGGAAACAAGCCCGGTTTCTTCATCACATGCTTGCTGCTCCATGTGGCTTCCTCAGGTTCTTCTTGTTCTCCATCCTGCTTCCTTCTTTTTTCTTCTCTTCTGATTCCTTCTCTTCTCTCCTTTTTCTCTGCTCAGCTCCACCCTCCTTCTTGGTGGGGCAGGGAATCTGGACCTCTCCTTTTCCTAGGGACTACCTGTTACAAGGAGAGGTCTGCTGTGCCATGTGGGTCACCTCCGGGGCAGGTATGGAACTCATGCTGAAGTGGCTTTTGCTTCTTAGTGCTGTGCTTTAACCCGCTGCACCACTGGGGAGGGCCCCTGATGTTCTTTTTTTTTTTTTATTACAATTACTCTCTCTCTCTTTCTCTCTCTCTCTCTCTATATATATTTTTTCCTCCTGATCCCTTATATTCCTGCTGTGAGTGAAACCATCTAGTGTTTTTTTTTTCTTTCTAGCCTATTTCACTAAGTATGATCCCTTCCAGCTCCATGCACATTGCTGCAAATGGCATGAGTTTATCTTTTTGATTGTTGAGTAATATTCCATTGTGTATATATACCACATCTTCTTGATCTAGTCATCTATTTTTGGCATTTGGGTTGATTCCACATCTTCCCTATTATAAATAGGGCAGCAATAAACATGGGGGTGAAGGTGTCCTTTTGAATTATTGTTTTTGTGTCCTTTGGGTAGATAGCTAGGAGTGGAATTGCTTTTAATTTACACCTGTATAACAGCCTTGTTGAATAATTTATTGGAGAATATAGCATAAAAGTTTTATTAAAGCACATAAGGTATATAGACTATATCCTCTGTTGTAGATCATTGTTAGCTGCAAGCCTTACACTTATAACTATTATTTAAGAGGCATGGGATAGAAATCAAATTAAAAATGTTAATTAGGAAAAGGATACACATTCAGGCAACATGCATGACCTGCTTTTTTCCCCTTTTTCTCAGGGAACCTGCAGGCAGGTTTGGTGTAGGCTTTCTGGTATCTGTTCACTACCAACACAGAGTAGTAGTTACCTCTCATAACTATTAAGTTCAACAAATGTTAAAATCAAAACTTTCACTTGGATATATTTAAAACTGGGTCACATTCAGTATAGAATTCCATATTGAAAATCATCTTCCCTTAGAGCTCTCAAAATATTTTCTGTTTTGAAAACTTTGAAACCCCCTCTAATATGGTTTCTGCATCAAGCTGAGGCTTGGTGAGACAACTCAGTTTCATAATTCATGTCAGTTATGATGAAGTTTGTTGAGTTTTGTTGAAAATTTCTTCTAAATTTTTTTTTTCTGGAAATTGTGTTATTTGGATTTGAAACTCCTGGGTCAGTGCTTTAATTTTCTCACTACCAGTTTCCATTTCTCTGGTAGTGTTACTCTTGCTGTGTTCCTGTCTTCATGGACAGTCCTTTACGTTTATCTTGCAAACTTTGTTTTGAATTTTTCATTTCTGTTATCATATTGTAATTTTTTTTTGTCTTTACAACATTTTATTTTTGTATAATTAAGACAGTGTACTATATGGATTGACACATGAAATACTAGGTAGTATATTTTAATATTTATTATAAGTAACAATTAATGTAAGAACCTGGATGAAAGGAATTTTATTCTAACGAGGCATCTCATTGCATAGAACAGCCACCTCGTTGTATAATACTTGAAACCCAGCACATTTAAGTGATTTGGGTTGGTGATTTGTTCCACATCACACACCTAGTTGACATTGTAAATGAATTTCCTGAATTCTTGATCAGTTTCCATTTATCAGAATTACACTAAAGTATTTTGATAAGGGTATGCATATCATGAGCCCTGATTAAATAGAAGGACTAAATAAGTAACACACTTGCTATTGTGATTTTTATTCCGATGAACAGTATTTTGAATGATGAGTAAATGTATATCTTAGGCTTCATCTTAAAGAAATTTTTTAGTTTCTTAGAAAGCTACCTCAATAAATTGAAAAATTTACATAAGTTGTTATAAGCAAAATAATTATTATTTTGGTTGCAGTAAGGATTTAAATTTAGTTGGTTGGAATGTAGAGTTTTGTAATAAATGCATTTGTGCCCATTGCACAATCAGTAGCTCTGAGTTGACTTTAGGAGCCATAATATGATAAACACAATATCATATTGTAATTTTTGAGAGCTCTTTAATGTCTTCCAAATGTTCTATGATTATAGCCTCCCATTCTTGTTTCATCTTGTTCTTGTTTTAGTCTCCTCGAGGACATCAGCAATAGCATTTTTAAAAAATTGCCTCGGAGCACCAGTTTCCTTTTGTTCTTTGTTTTGGTTTGATGTCTGTTACCACATAAGCTCTGTGTCAGTGTCCACTGGTCTTGCTTGTCTACTCAAACTTAGGAGAAAATTTCTTGAAAAGTTTTGGAATTCAGGAGTGGTGGAGATAACTTGACCATTGTCCTCTAGTCGGGCTCATTACAGAACCATTTGACAAGGCACCTCAGCTGTCTGCGTGGTGGTGTGGTATCTCTCCCTTTGTAAGACTGATGACCTGAGTTTGATTAATGCAGAGACCTCTACCCATCCCCCGACCCCATGTTCTCACTACAAGATGTGTACCCTGAATCGTAGCACCTGTCCAGACTGTAGGGGCTTCTGGAGGATTCTTTTGTACAATTCCCTTGACAGGCTGTGTTCTGCTGGTTTTGCATATGGAGAGTTGACTAGGGAGGGGCTCAGCTAGAATAACAACTAGAATCTGTCCCCCCATTTTCATGTCCATCTTGATAGCACAGTGGTTTTCTCTTATGTTGACAATCTTATTCCAAGAGGACCCAGCATCTGAGCCTTTATCAAGCCTGTGTTTACCTTCCATGTGTTGATATTCAATTGGTAAACAAGTCACATGACCACAGCCAGCATAAGGAAGAGTAAATGGGAGCCATTAGGGTAACAATCTACTAGTGACTACCCCAGCTTATGTTCCTACCAGCTGTGGGATGTGAAGGTTACTCCACAGCCAGCCCCATGCCTGGTAGTTACCATTTTTAGTGTTTACAGCATTTTTATGTATCTATACTATGTCTTCATTGTGACTTGATTTTTATTTTAATATCAACAAATGATATTAAATTTTTATAGACTTGCATTAGTTTTTTTATTGCTACTACAACCAATTACCAGAAATGTAAAAACTTAAAATAACACAAACTTACCATCTTACAGTTCTAGAGGTCATATCTCTTAAAATCGAGGTGTTAACAGGGCTGTGATCCTTCTAGAGATCTAGGGTGGAAGCTGCTTCTTTTCTTGTTCCAGCTTCTAGGGCTGTCTGCACTGTGGCTCCTGGCTCCTCCCTCCATCCTCCCAGAATCTCTTTCTCTTTCTGATCACTGTTGCCCTTCTATATCACCTTCTCTGATTCTGAGCCTCCTTACCTCATTTTTTAAAATTAAATTTACTTATTTATGCATACAGAACTGGGTACAGTCCAGAGATGCAGGAGCAGTGTGAGAATTCACCAGAGACAGAGTGGAGAGCAGAACAGGCAGATGGACGAAGTACACTGCTGAGGGGAGCAGCAGGTGGGACAGGAGAGGTCTGCTGTGCCACGGGGGTCACTTCCGGGGCCCGGAATCGAACTTGAGCTGAGGTGGCTGCAATTAGCTTCCTAGTGTGCATTTTAATCCAGTGTGCCACCAGGCAGGGCCCCTCCTTACCTCTTTTAAGGACCCTGTGGTTGGCCCAGCCACATAATCCCGGATGACATTCCTGCTCTGAGGTCCTTAGCTAGACCTTATCTGCAAAATCCCTTTATCATGTAAGGTGGCATGTTCAGTATCTGTGAACTAGAACATAGAAAATGGGGAACAAGGCATCATTCATTCTACCACAATACTTTCAACCTGCTTTGATATCCTCTTTTACAAATAATGGTTGGTTTTGCCCATTTAAACTAATTTAGATAATTTTGAGGTGACATAGGTACATAGACTATTTTTAATCATGTATTGTGAGTCTACCATTGAAACTAGAGGTTTAATACCAATTTGAAATGTGTAATTTGGTAAAAGGGAAAATTCAATGAATAACTATTATTGTCTTTAAAGTGTTTGTTGGCTCTAACTTTGAACCAGCTTGCCAGCATTTTATCTATGACTTCCTACTTAAAACAGCCTGAAAGGGGAGCCAGTGAAATTGCATGCTTCCTCATTCATCAGTGCTTGAAATAACAACTAGTGACAGAGGAAGGATAGACTGACCTGGATCTGTCGTGGTCTTTCTTCCAGGAGAAGGGGATTAATGATTGTTTACTGACTGAATTAATGAATGACTAAAAATACAGGTGTTATTTTCTGCTTCACCATGTTGGTTTTCTTTGTGTGACTTGCTTTAAATATTCAGCTTCCTTCTTGTCACTGCCAAACAAGTATTCTTCCTTAATCAAATTAAATTTTATCAGTTCACCCCTGGGCTGACCCTATTGTAACGCTATGTTAACATTTCTTGGTCTTCTACTAGGAGTTCAACATTTCTTGGGTCTGGTAGAGCTGACGATCATATATAACCATTTATCTTCTTATATCTATATCTGTCTATCATCTGTCTGTCTGTCTGTCTAGCTTTCATCTCTCTGTCACTCTGTCAACCATCCATCTTTCCTTCTTGCTTTCTCCTTCCTCCCTCTCCCTCTCTTCTTCTTTCCTTCCCTCCCTTCTTCCTTTTAGAGGTGACATTTCTGCTGCAACTAATAAAGTCTAGAATTAATTTTATAATTGAAAAATATCATCCAAATTATTGAAGGACCTTAGATTTTGGGTAATTTTCTTGGGACTATTTTATGATCATCTTAGTAGTGAGCTGATTCAAATGAAAATGCTGGGCTTTGCACTTTGTCAGCACACACTTTCCTCTAGGAGAACATGAATTAGTCTGGGCAGATCGTCCTGAGCAATGCCTGTGCACCATTTGCATTAATGTATGAAAATCCTCTAATGATCATATTTGTATCAAGCTGCTTGGGGTTTGTGGGAAACCACGAGGCAGACAGCGAAGGAAGCAATGACAGATGGATGGAGAGTATCGGTTATTGGAAAGGAACCTCTTTTCTCGTGAATGTCATTTTCCATTTAATTTCATGTTGTCACTCAAAGACACTAATGCATTGGTTGAAAGAAAAACCTTGTTGGGAATGACATTTGAGAGGGAGCCAACATGGGACAGACCCGAGGCTGCAAATGCTGGTCTGCTTGGCAGCTGCAAGGAGAACAACTGTTTGGCAACAAATTACTTAGTAGAAAGCCTCTACAATCAGCAAAAGATTAAAAATAGAAAGATGGGAAGGGTTTCTATGGCTTCAGAGAGAGAGAGAGAGAAAGAGAGAGAGAGAGAGAGAGAGAGAGAGAGAGAGAGAGAGAGAGAGGGAGACTGAGAGAGAAATTCAGTTCTCCTGGCCGCAGGGATAAATCTGCAATGCCAGAACCTTCTTAGAGTTTATATGCTGCAGTATGAGGTGACAACAGGGATGGCTGCAGTGAAAGGAGTAGTTAATTCTGTCCTAAATCACTCTGCCAGTCACGCTCCATGACCTTGCATATTACTTAATTAAACTCTATCTGAATTGGCTCAGAGCATAATAATGCTGCCCCTCCCTCATAGGTCATGTTTCAAGACTGGTTAACTCTAAGATGTGGCACTGATGATCTTGACATGACTTTGCATTAGAGCAGGATTCTCGTTCCAGGGCTGGTTTTATTTAAACAAACACAAACAGTGTTAGCTACCTCCTACACCTTTGGCACACACTTGTATTGATTTTTCAGGATATTCTCTCCTGTGACTAGAAGTCCATTTCTCCATTACAAAGCCAAGAGTAGGATTCCCTTTACCTTGTTCTTCTGAGAGGCCAATTGGTAATTGCCAATGAATCATAGATCCATGCTTCTCAAAATTTAATTTGCAGATGAATCACTTGGGATCTTGTTAAGAGATACGTTCTGATTCAGTGGGCTGGTGGGAGAGGATCTTTCATTGTTTCATCTTTTCTTTTAAACACAGACTACTGGCATCAATTCCCCTATTTCCTGCCTTTCTTCTCAGGACTGGTGGTCTCCTGTGGTCCACTTATCCAACCTAAAATGCCTGGGACAATGATCATCATTCCTCTTGAGTTATGTTTCTCTGCTTCTTGGTATTGAACCTGATTAGGTTATTTGGTTTAAGAAGAAAACATGGTAGCAAGTTTAATCAAATTCAAAGGATCTCGTCCACAAGCAGCACGTGATTCACAGGGCTGTGGCATACAACTTGACCTCAGTACAGTCATTTTCTTCCTGTTATCCTAATCAGGGCCTGCTTCTCATTTTTGTCTCCAAGCTTGCCGTACCGGAAACTGTTATTCGTACACTTGTGTATTTCCAAATGGGTCCTGGGGAACAGGGACCCATTTCCTGCTGACTGAATCGCCTTAAATTGATTGATGAGACTGAATTTCTTAATATAAAAGAAATTATTTTTGCAGTCCACAGTTAATCACCAGCACAAGGTATTCATCTTGCTTTCCTGTGAGAGTGTTATTATAAATGATGAGTTAGAACTGTTCCCTTAGCTGATTTCCCAGGGTTTGATAATCACACCAAAAGGTAAAGGGGTTTACCCCATAGACATAATCAAACACTATTTCACATGGTACATGCTCACACACTACTAAGCTTTTCTAGAGAAGTGTTCATTCAGTGGGCCATTAGCCATGGTATAATATGAGAATTTAAGGCTTGAGTAGTATAGGTTTTATTGTTATCATATTTTTTATTTTTTATATCTTTTACATCATTGTGTATTCCCCATAAAATTGTGTATTCCCATAAAATTGTGTATTCCCACCACCAGTTCATCCATAAACCAGTTCACCATAGTCCTTGTTCTCTTCTATCCCTGTTTTGATCCCTTTTCCTTCCCCTCCCTCACAGAATTCTCTTATTTATGGTTGCCGTCTAGTTTTTAAAAAATTATTATTGTTATCCCTCCCCCATTCCTTATTTAGTTCCCCTACTCTCCTTGATCCAGTCATCTATTTTGGACAGTTGGGTTTTTTCCATATCTTACCTATTGTAAAGAGTGCTGCAAGTAACTTTTTGAATTAATGTTTTTGTGCCCTTTGGATAAATTCTGTGGAGTGGACTTGCTGGGTCATATGGTAGCTCTATTTTTAGTGGTTTGAGGAATCTCCACACAGCTTTCTATAGTGGTTGGACCAGTTTGCATTCCCACCAGCAGTGTAGGGAGTTCCTTTTCTCCACATTCTCACCAACATTTGTTGTTGCCTTCTTTTTTACTGTGTGCCATTCTTATTGGTGAAAGGTGGCATCTCATTGTTTTAATTTGCATTTCCCTGATTATAAGTGATATTGAATATTTTTTTCATATACCTGTTGCCCATTTGCATTTCTTCATTGGAGAAGTGTCTTTTTTTATTTTTTTATCTCTTCTGCCTGTTTATTTTTGACTGGATTGTTTACTTTATTTGAGCTCTTTGTAAATTTTTGTGATCAGTCCCTTATCAGTTGTATTGTGTACAAAAATTGAGTAGTGTAGATTTCTGGAAATGTCTTCCCCTCAAGATTGTATCAAAGGCTGATAAGCTCTGTTATTCTTCTTGATCCAGATAACCTCATTTATTTGGACAATTGCACTTTTCCCAATAAAAAGCTAGTTTAGGGATGGAGTGGAGGTGCCTTTGTTCACATCTGGGTTCTGAGATTAGGAGCATATCATTTAGCAATAAACAAACCGCTTTAGCTATTTGCAACAAAACAGGATTTCTCTGGGGGCACTTGGTGTTTTAAAATGTTAGGAAGGTTGCAGAAGGCATCAGAGGCTGTAACTTATTTACAGGCTTATCATGACTAGCTCTGGTCCAGCGGGTCAGGGAGGTACTGCCACTGCCCTGATAAGGAAGCTGTAGGAAACCAAGTGCTACTGGTCACTGAGGTGGAGGAATCACAGTAAGATTGTGTAAGCACAAAACCTGCCTGCCACAGCAAGCCCAAGCCCATCTCATGCAAGGGAGGGTGGCAGGGCATCTGTTGTGCTTATTTTGTCAATACCTCGTGGGAGTGAATCTCAGTGAAGAACATAAACTGATCTACAACCTTTGAGCCAAAGGGATGTGAGGAGCACTGTTTTCAGTGACATCGGAAAGAGCAAAATAATAGAGTTAAATAAACACTGGTCGCCAAAACCTTTGTTTAAATATTCATTACACAGAAGACGTGGAGTTGGCTTGTCTAAAGGCTTAAGCCTGCCAGATGTTTACCTAATTAGTGGAAGAGCTGTCTTTATAAGGTGAGAGACAAATCTTGAGTTTTCCCAGGGACCTATGGGAAAGCTCAACATCATGTGAGGCCCAAAAGCCTCAATTTAGGATCTGCTTTTGGAAAAAGGGCAAAAAAGTTTGATCATTTGATTAAAGAGAACCACATAATGAAATGATGTCCAATTAACTAGGTCACCAAAGTGACAATGGAAGATTCTAAAGGCAAATACAGTTTACATCGCTGTGAGCAAAGTTTGCTTGTTGTGTTGAATAGTCTGGGTTTTCTCGAGACCGTAAAGACCTGATAAAGACAATATGAAACAGGCAATTCTTTGGCAAGCCACAGTAGAATTTGCTTTCCAGGTAGAATACTCTATACGTTAAAACAAAACAAACCTTTCACAATCTCTTATCAGTAGACCAATAGTTCAAGAAAAGTGTTGTCCTACAAATAGAGTAAAACAAAACCTAATTTTTCAATAGTGTGCATTTGATATTAAAACTCTTTTAAAAACTTAGATCTGGGCCCTCCCTGGTGGCACAGCGGGTTAAAGCATAGCATTGAGAATCTAAAGCCGCTTCCGCATGAGTTCAATTCCCGCCTGCCCAGGAGGTGACCACATGGTGTGGCAGACCTCTCCTGACCCACCCGCTGCTCCCCCTCAGCGGTGTACTTCGTCGATCTGCCTATTCTGCTCCCTGCTCTGTCTCTGGTGAAGCCTCTCACCGCCCCTGAGCCTCTGGCCTGTACCCCAGTTCTGTATGCACAAATAAATAAATCTTTAAAAAAAAAAAACAAAAAAAAAACTTAGATCCATTCCAACATCAGCTAGCTTGACTACATACAAAATTCCTTTCTTAAGATTCCTTTTCCACAAAAAGTCTACAACTTTATCATAGCCATTTATATTTGTCCTAGGTTCTTTTCCCATTTTAATGCAGTCATTTTGCTTTCCATACTTACTTCCACAAACACTTGTTTCCTGTCACCATTATTATTTCTAGGTGGTTTTAATTACATGTATGGATTAGAATTCTTAATCATTTGATGAAAACAAGAAGTAAGCAATTGTGGACTGTTACATTAGCATTATTTGGAATGGAAAATTTATAAATACATTTTATAATACCTAGCAGTATATTCTCTGCATAGTAAAACTTTCAGTGTGCCTAAATCATATTTACTAATAGGTCCAAATATTTTTAGTTCCTCTGTACAATGAAGCCAATAGTTGATAAGCCTATGTTCAGTAATTAATGTGTTAGTATTTTATGTCATTTGGAAATGATCCAGATATTCATCATTTAACTTAGTTCAGTATAATAACTTTAAAATTATTAGTTACCAAAATTATTTTTGGAAACTATTGTTATATAGACATACCACAAACCATAATTATTGTTTAAAATTTCAGCGTATTTATAAACTTTAATCTTACATGTTCTTAAATTAACTTTAAGAACGTCAAGTTCTTTAGAAAGAACTTTAGGTTAATTAATTTTAATTCACATGTTCTTAAAAGTAATTTTTAGCTTGTCACGAAAATTTCATGAGACATTAGAAAGTTAACCATCACCTTAAGTTAATTTTCCTGCTGGTAAATAAATTCTGTAACAGATAACAGAACTTACATTTGACTTTCAGCAAACACAGCAAGGATGAAATGGTTACATTTAATACTCATAACTCTAAATACTGGCCTGTTTAATTTTACTTTAGTCAGACTAGCCTTTATCAAAAATTATTCTAGATCACATGAATTTGTAAAACATTACATTTGAGAATATATCTGAGAGTATATTTGACTTTTGCAAACATGTTTTTATCTTTAAGTAAAACTTTCAAGTTTTGAGCTTTAAAGCTTTTAACAAAATAATTTTGACAGTGCTCTTTGGAGGTAGAAAAAATCATACGTTTGTAACTTACATCGACACACATGAACATACATACAGATACAAATAGATATTACAGCCTTCATTTTAAAATTTTAGTCATGAAACAGGGACAACAGAGGCAAAATTCAGTTTATAAAGGAACAGTTGCATCCAAATTGTGTTTCTGAAGGAATACATTAAGGTTATCTAATCAGATGGTTATAGCTTTTTACAAAAAAAAGCGTTTATGGCAGACACTTTTAAGATTTTTATAGATTTAGTTTCAAAGTAGCTTCTTCTTTACTTCTTCTCATACAAATTACCTTGGTTGCTAGAGAAGACCGAGTGGAAGACTCACAACTCAAAGGCACAGAGAAAGAATGCAAGTTCCTCCAAGTAGAACTTTTGCTCACTAACTCCACATCTTTTACAGTTTTTGGGGGGAGAAGATTAGGAGGTATTTCAGGATTGGTAAAAAGGACATGCAGACTTTGAATTGTCTCTACAGCCATGTTTCTGACCTGTCAAGGTGAGATATAGGAGAAGCACATTTGTTTTTAATTCTTCAAAGACTGGGGAATGCAGCCTGAAGGATGTGAAGACTGACCCAGCCATTCAGCAAGCTTCAGTCAGCTCATTTATATCAGGGAGAAGATTTTCAACTAAGAGGAAAATCAAAAGATGCCAGCGTTCTAGATTCAGAGCAGTATGTCTTTGAATGTTTTAGTAAATCCTGGCACAAAGGCATCAGAAGGTTTCTTTCTCTTTGGGTAGAGTTTCATTTTAGCTCACGGGAGGATGGGGGTACAGAGCAGCAGCCTGCCCCAATTTCTGCCACCACGGCATATTGATTATTTTGAACTAAAGTTACTTCCACAACAGCTGGTACAAAAAATACCTCCCAATACGCCTTTGTTTTTGAGAGCAGAGGATTAATCCCCCATGTGAAAAAAATATTCTTGCTGTAATGGAAGGATAAAAAGCGTTCTTATTACCAGAGATAGGGAATTTAGACTACAGAAATAGTTCACTTGTTTTCACTAATCTAAAAACTCAAATCATTTTTTTCCTTCAAAACAAAATGCTCTGGTTTTCTGTTTTCTCTAGTTTGCATGTATCTGCGGGGCCCCATACTCCCTAAGTATGAGCACAGTTTTTTTTCTCCTGTTAACCTCTCTTATTCTGCTATTATTATTAGACCAGCCAACACATCTTAAAGGGGAAAAAGGAAGGGTTTTCTCCCTTATAGGAGGGCAAAAACCAAAAAAAGTTCTACCATGCTCTCTCAGCTTCCAATTTGGCCAACTTCTGACCCTCTAGCTACAGGGAGAAAGAGTCTTTTCAGATATCTCACGATTTTAGCTTAGACAGACTAAATATTCCTGGCAGCCCTGAACAACCCCTGGGTAAGTGAGATGTCTCCCATAAGGGTGCTGCTCTCCCGAGACCCAGAGCCCTTCCAAACAGACCACAGAAAACAGACTCCCCCCCCCAAGAGCTGCAGGGGTGGGCAGCACCAGCCAGAGGCAGAGGACTATGCCCATGGGTCTGGCCTCCAACCTGATAGCTGCTAAGCTATCTTAGGGCACAAAATGGGATAAACAAGAAGGCAATAGCTGTACTAGGGAGAAAGATTCAACAACCAGCAGGCATCCCCAAACCAGAAACAGAACCAAACCACAGGAGCCTGAATTTGCCATGTAAAAGGGCAGCAACAATTTGACCTTTCTCTTGCCCAGGTACAAAGAGATCTGGGAGATCTGACTTTGGCAGGGGCATCTCCTGCTTTGTGCCTCTTCTCCAGCCTTCCCAGGGTGCTGTTTGCATCTCTGAGTGGAGGACCTTGGTGGGGGAGGGGGATGCCTCACTCTAGTCACCAGAAACTGTGGAGGGGAGAAATGGAAACTAAATTTCCCTCTTCCCATACTGGGGAGAGCTCAGGTGAGGCCCTCTTCTGGTCAAGGTGTACTCCTACGTTAAAAGTTCACTGCTCCTAGGGATCTACCCAAAGGACATAAAAACACTGATTCAAAAAGACACCTGCACCCCCATGTTTATTGCTGCTTTATTTACAATAGGAAAGACATGGAATCAACCCAAATGCCCAAAAGTAGATGACTGGATTAAAAAGATGTGGTACATATACACAATGGAATATTACTCAGCAATGGAAGGGGGTCATACTTAATGAAACAAGCCAGAAAGAAAAGGAAAAATACTGGATGGTTTCACTCATTGCAGGAGTGTAAAGGTCAAGAGGAGAAAATAATAATAATAATGAACAGCTATATACCAGAGACATTTTATGGGGCTGGAGTGGGGAATGGGATCAAAAATGGGGTGGCGGGAGTGCACTGGACTATGGTGATGGTACACGGGTGAATTAATGATGGGAAGCCCACGGGGATTACAACTGAGATGGAAAAAGGCACAAAATGATGTAAAAATAAACTTATATTATTTATAAAAATAAAATAAAAGAATGCTTTTCCAAAAAAAAAAAAAAAAAGTTCTCCACTGGTCCCTACCTGGAACTGGACTCAGATACCAGAACCATGGTGTCTTCAAGATCCCTGCATCTACTCCAGAACCCTAGCATCACCCAAGTGCCTGGGGAGTAGGGTCACCAACATGGGTCCTTGGATGACACCCCATTATTGGCCCAGATGTAGTCTGTCTCAAGGAGCAACACTCATGTGGCTCTTTGGGATGTAGACATCCCTGCACAAGCCTTCCTGGGTTGTAGACACTGCTAGAGCCCGGGGCCAAGCTCCTTCCCACACCCCATCCTTCACAGGCCACCTCTTACACCCCCAGAACTGACTGAAGTCTACAGGCTATCTCACTCCAGTAGTTCTGTCTACCGTCAGAAACCCCACCTCCTACATTGCTTGCACTGCAGACTCCATCCTCAGTCCCCTATAGGGTTGTGGAACCACATAGTAGAGGTCTCCCCAGCTCCGAGGACAGGAACCCAGTCCCTCCAACCGTCCCCCCACCCCCCACACAGAAACACACAGCTCAATGAAGAACACCTCCCAGTGCTCAGGCTGATTCAGTGGCCGCCCTGAATTTTGGCCAGAACTTTTCAATGGCTTTGCCTGGGCATTCTCTACTAATGGTCTTGCCCTCTCCCTTTTGCTCAGGAATCTGGCCTGGGGTGGGGGGCACCTCCATATTTGCCATTTGAATTTACATACTTCTCTCCTTTAGCAAAGGGCCCCTTCTCCCAAGGGATGTTTATCACCACAGTATTTGAAACAGTGGGTGGTTCCCTGGCAAGAGGGGGTTGACACCCCCTACCCCAACACCTTGTGTTCTCCCAGAGTTGCAACAAGATCAGGGTTGCTGCGCTACGTAAGGAGGCTTGGTGGGACTTGTGATGGGGAAGTGTGTGTATGCAGGTGTGTGGGGGGAGGGTGTGTGTGTGTGTGTGTGTGTGTGTGTGTGTGTGTGTTGGGGGGTCAGTTTTCACTCTCTGCCTTTTGGTGACTCTTGGCCAGAAGACTACTTCTAAGCTGTTGTACTTTGTGAGAAAACCACCACCGTCATCAACTAAAAGCCAAAACAAAGTTCAGCGGTCCTAGGAGTGCACAGTGTCTGTGATAAGTTTCACCTGTGCTGCCCTTAGCATTATTGTGTTCACCTGAGGCCTCACACTTCCAGGCCTACTTAAGCCCCACCCAGTCTGCATTTTAAGTTGGACCTAGATGGACTCCAGCCATTTCGGGAGTCAACCCCCCCCCCCCCCCCAAAGAATGCCCACACAGAGTGAAGACTCTCCAGGCAGACGCTTCCTCACAGACAGGACTCCTGAGGGACCTGCAAGCCCAGGCAGCCACCCCGGCCCCACAGGTAACCTTCCCTACTGCCTTCTTACCCCCCTGGCATCCAACTGTTAGGAGATAAACTGAGGCGGATTAAACGTGTCGAGAGTTTATGTGAGCAGAAATGGATTTGGATAGGGTGGCAGGAAGTGTAGCAGATGGAGCGAGACTTCTGGGGGCTGTACAGTGAGACCACAGAGCCTGCGGAGGTTTAGGGGGCCTTTGGGGAGTCGCTTGTTGAGTTCTGTTGCTTCAGGGGTGGAGCGGGGAGTTCCCATGGGGAGGGTGACTAACATGGCTCTCTAGGCAGGTGACTCCTGATGATGACCTGGGTATGGTGCTCCTCTGGGAGGGGGGAGCCAGAATCTGGCCCCTTGTGAATATGTGGGTCTGCTTTGCATTCTTAACCCAGGCGGGGCGTTACCTTCGTTAAAAACCCCAGTGGCGGGGACATCCGAAATGGCAGGTACAGTGGTTGTGGTTCCGGCGTCTTTGTGGGCTCACGGGTCTCGGTTCTGCTTCTGCACCTGAAGTGCGTCTTTAGTCGCGTCAATACGGGACACGCAGCTTTCTTTTGGAAACAAACTCAAGTGAAATTCTGGAGTTTGGTGTAGAAAGAGGCACCGGTGTCTAGTGTCGGTAGCCAGAAAAAAACAGTTGAGAGGAAGGCGGGCCGAGCAAGACCATGATTCCCTTGCTGCTGTGTTTCCTTCCAGCATGGAAGGAAGAAGCCACAGGGAACAGGTGCACCTCATAAAGGTGATACGATGCAGGGTTGCTTTGTCCGGGGAGAAAAGCCATGAGGGTCTAAGGGGCCTGTTGCCTTCTCTTCTCACTCTGGCGACTTTGTCCTTACACATATGCCAAGTGTGTTAGTGAGGAGGAGGAAGAGAGGAAAGGAAGAAGCAGCAGAGGGAGGCAGAAGGATGGCACACCTGGCATTTGGGAGACTAGAGGAAGGAGGTACACGGTGGCCTTGGGTGCTGACCATGATGGCCTGGCTGTCCTCATGTTCTCAGACCCCTCCTGGAACTGCACAGAGTACTCTTATTTTTTTAAAAAAGAAAAATCAGCACTCACATCATTAATTTTCAGACATGATTTCTTCCCTCAGGTTCTCCCACCACTATGCCACCTGCGATTCATCCCGTAGTCCCTTGGGCCAGGCCCCATTTTGGCACCCCTCCTTCCCTCATGGATGCCTCAGATCTATGGTCAACCATAGATCTGGTGTTCTGTCTGACCCTTTGGTTTGTCAATCTTCCACATATAACTGAAACCATCCAATATTTTGTCTTTGTCCTTCTGACTGACTTCGCTTAGCATAACCCCAGTTCCAACCACAAATGGCATGGGTTTATCTTTTTGACTGCTGAGTAGTGTTCCACTGTATTTTCTTGATCCAGTCATTTGTTTTGGGGCATTTGGGTTGTTTCCAAATCTTACCTATTATAAATAGTGCTGCAATAAACATAGGGGTGCAGGTATCCTTTTGAATTAGTGTTTTTTTTTGTTTTGTTTTTTGGATAATTCCTAGGGGTAGACTTCCTAGGTCATAAGGTAGGATCATTTTTAGTATTTTGAAGAATTTCCAGAGTTTTCCATAGTGACTGGACCAGTTTGCATTACTACCAGCAGTGTAAGAAGCTTCTTTTTTTTTTTTCTTTTCACTCCAGATCCTTGCCAGTACTGTTTTTTTTTTTTTTTTTAAACTTGAGCCATCTTCACAGGTGTGAGGTGGTAGCTCATTTGCGGTTTTGATTTGCATTTCCCTGATAATAAGTGATAATGGACATCTCTTTTTATATTTGTTGGCCATTTGCATTTCTTTAGAGAAGTGTCTATTTAGCAAATCTACCCCTTTTTTGATTGGTTTGTTTTATTTTTACCAAGTTGTATAATTTATTTGTATATCTTTGATATTGGTACCTTTTCAGATATATAGTGTGCAAATATTTCCTCCTATTCAGTAGGGTGCCTCTTTTTTCTAGGTGCTGTGTTTTTTGCTGTACAGAAGCTTTTTAGTTTGATATAGTCCTGGCTGTTTATATTCTACTTTGTTTTCCTTGCTTCTGCAGATATGTCCTCAAAGATGTTCTGAAGTTTATATCAGTGTTGTATCTGTGTTTTCTTCTATATCTTTTATAATTTCAGCTCTTACATCCAACTGTTTTATCTACTTTGAGTTTATTTTCGTGTATGGTGTAAGATGGTAGTTTAGTTTCATTCTTTTGCATGTGGTGGTACAGTTTTCCCAGCACCATTTATTGAGGACTGTATCCTCGCCCCTGTGTATATTCTTTGTCCCTTTGTCATGGATAGTTGACCATATATGTGTAGTTTTATTTCCGAGCAATTCAGTTACATAGGTCTATATGTCTGGGTTTTTTTGTTTGTTTGTTTTTTGTGCCATGCAATTTTAATTATTATGGCTTTGTAGTATAATTTGATGTTCAGAAGTATAATACCCTCTTTCTTCCTCTTTTTAGTTAGGAGGAAGAAAAAAGGTGGCAGCTGTAACCTCTGAAGGCTGAAATTTAATGAACACTAACAAAGGAATATTGCTGTGCTGTAGCTGCACTAAGTCCACCTCTCATCCCGCCTCCACATCCTACATGCCCCCCCTCCTCACCCCAGCTTCAGGTCCTCATGTTAACCTACTTCAGGGCACCTTGGATTATTGTCTTACAAGTCCACAAGAGCTTATTCCTTTGTAACTCAGGCACTGACACAGAGACTCTTTGTAGTTCATGTTTGAGTGAAGATTTTCTAAGATCTTGTAACACAGATGCATTGTAGTTAAAATCATGATGTTAGTGTTTTCTTATTCAGTAAATCAACTGGAAACCTGGGGCTTCTCCTTTAGCCTGGCTTTCTCTTGAATTAAAGCTCTTTCTTTGTTTCCTAAGTAGCAAGAGGTTTCTA
Organism: Condylura cristata; assembly: GCF_000260355.1. Lineage (NCBI taxonomy): Eukaryota > Metazoa > Chordata > Mammalia > Eulipotyphla > Talpidae > Condylura > Condylura cristata. The sequence continues at coordinate 9,968,918 of NW_004567129.1, forward strand.
CACCAAGGCAATCATGATCTTTCCCCCTCAGATAACTACTTCCAGACATAGGAAATAACTTACACTTTCCTTCTATTTTGTCTCGGTCCTGGTCCGCCTAACTGAAATGCTTCATCATAGGGGTGGACGAATTTGATATTCACTGCTGCTTCCTTGTACTCACACCACCTGACAAAAAGGGCTTGGGGGTGATGCTCTCTAAACATCATGATTTTCTTCTGCTTGCTCTGTTGGGAGGACAGGTGCCTCTGTATCAGTAACAAACTCCAGGTCACTACAGCTTGCTCTTTGCACTTTCAGCAGATTGTTTTCCCTCAGGTCTTCCGTATGACACTTCATTTGTCAGCATTGACCTATGTTGTCTTAACTGGGTCACATCTCTCTTGGCCTCATTGTGTTTTGGGTTTTGGCTACTCGTTTTTGGAGAGAGTCCCAAACACTCTAGACCAGGGATATATCTGCAAGCTGGTACTCCCCTGGGTAAGTGCTGGCATGTGGAAGGACTCTGGCTTCTTCACAGAATATGGAAGGACATCCTTCCAGGTGGCCTGATCTGAAAGTGCTCTGAACTCTGACGACTCTTCCCTGCTTCTGGGAAGGAAGAGGTGCCATGACACATAGTCACCACATAGGGTCACATCGTATGTGACAGGCTCAGGGACACACTGCAAATGAGGGTCAGAAGTCCCTAGAACTCCACTTCATTGACAAAGAAGAAGTTCCATTCTTCTGGCTCAGGGACATGGGGCTGGGAAGCTGTAACTGGAGACCCTTCTGGTGTGCTGTTTCCCTTTCTCCTGTTGGTTCTAATGTGAGATGTGTGGTTCTAATGGGGAGCCTTAGGTTACTGACCAGTTTGGCCATTTGGGGACAGTGGCAGAGGAGCTGGGGCCAGAGTCCTGGACTGGTTGCTGCTCCTGGTGGGTCCTGGGCAGCTTTCTGCTTTGGTCCTTCTGCAGGTTGTGGGTCTGGTCTGTTTCCATAGTGTTCTGGCTTCTGTGCATTTGCACGTTTAGTCTCTCCACTCAGGCACAGGTAGTGCTACATGTAAGTGTGACAGATGAGTTGATCCCAGATATGAAAGCTGGGTCTAGTCTAGTGTTATTTCTCAGAAGAGTGAAGTCCTTGAGTTTTGCCAGAAATGAGTTTCAAGAAACTCATCTTGCGATGATGTCAAAGATAAAAGGAAGGTGAAAATGTGGGAAAATTGTCAGAGAGAAAGTCCATCCTACAGAGTCTGGGGTGTCAGGATGGACACATGAAGACAGACCCAAGCTGAAAAAGAACTCACTATAGACTTGGGCTGCATACCCAGTGTCTAGAAATTCCAAGTATGGTATATGGGTATTGTCCTCTTAGCCTGAGATAAGTTCTGTCGTGGTTTTGTTGCATAAGCTTCAGTAGGTTAGGAGTGGAACAATATAAATGACTTCAGGGGTTTGGTTTGGTAACAAGGCAGTGAATGAGATTTCTGTTAATCCAACGGGGCATCTGCACAATACATGCAGACATGATTTTGGCCCTCAGGGAGTTCATCGTTGATTTGAAAAGGGAAGAATATTTGAATAAAAATATAAGAAAGTAGATTTTGAAGGCACCTCTAGCACTCAAATGGAAGCAACCATCACATCCACTGTTTCATTTGCCACTGCAAATGGAAAACAGTAAATGAATCTAAACACTAGAAATGCTCCTGACTGCGCACAACTCCAGAGTCACCATAGAAACAGCTACGTTACCTGTTTCAAGAGACGCGGGAGTCAAGGGGTAGTTGACTTTCAGAAGAAAATGGTTTTATTAGTAAAACAAAATTATTTTCTCTTCCTGATGGGGTATTCGTTTCTGAGAGCTGCTGCAGTCAAGCACCACAAACTGGGGGGCTGCAAGCCACCGAGAGGGTTATCTCACCTTTCTGAAGGATGCAGTCACAGGGACAGAAGGGTCACTGTCTCCAGGTCTCTCTGGGGGAGGAACAACTGAGAGCTTCTCGCCTCCATTCTGGGGTGGTTGAAAGTCCCTGGTGTCTGGTTTGGGGATACATCACTCCATTCCATCCCCAGATCCACCCCGCCTCCTACCTGGGCTTCTTTGCCTCCTTTTCTGCTCTTACAAGGACAGTCCTTGGATTTCAGTTGTACCTAATGCAATCTGCAAAACTTTGTCCCCTCTGATGCAAATCCTTAATTAAATCTACCAGGATTCTATTTCCAAAAACACATTCTGATGCTCTGAGGAGACGCGCTCTGTGGGGTCTGATTCTCTGACCAGGTCTGGTCCCTCAGCACAGGCTGCATCTTCTTCCTTTGCCTTATTTACTCACACCAAAAAGTAACTGTATGCCCTGTTTGCTTGTTTTTATTGTCTTTGCTTCCCATGCTCAGTTCCTACTTTTGCATTGATTTATAACTTTAGAGCGTTAGATTAAAAAAAAAATTCAGCATGTCTTCAAATCTGTCGGACTAACTTAAGTTTTTTGAGGTCCATCGAAGCAGTTGATAAATAATTTATATTAGAAATTTTGTAAAGGGATGAATATCAGCAAGTGTCTCAACTGTTCAAAATCCTTGGTGATTTTTAAATCAATGAAAACCTGACGTAGGGATGGCGAAGTATTATCATCCATCTTAGGGGGTCGTTACACACGTGTGCATTTCAGATTACTTAGTTCGACTACAGTACTGTAGCTCATAATATTAATGCTTCTTTAATATTATCCAGAATTCATTACCTCCTAAATCTCGGAAATAGGGAATAAAATTTATCACTGAAATCTTGAGAATTGCAAGATAGTTTCAGTATGTAAAAAAAAAAAAAGTAAAAAAAAAAACAGGAAAAAACTATGGGCAGATATTTGGAAGAAAAATCAATAACTTCTATGGTGATGGTAACCTTACAAAATGCCACTAGGACATCAGAAAATAGCTGTGATGAAACAAATGTGTCTGGGGACACAATGTAAAAGAAACAGAAGTAATGTTATTTCCAAGGACAGTTGCTGATTCTTTCTTCAGTTTATAAAATTTATGTAAAAATAGCAAGAGGAGATTTAAGGCAAGTGGAGATGTATTATGAACCATATGTCCTGAGCAACTTAGGTGGTAAAACATTTAGGAAGGTACAATTTAAGAAATAAGTTTGATTCTTTTAATATGATAACCTGAAACTTATCAGATAGTACATTCCCTACCATTAGAGAGCCTTCAACTTAAATGTAATGTTTTAAAATAAAACCTGCTGGTTTGACCAAGTTGCCTTGTGATAATTAATTCAAGAAAATTTCATTGATTTAAAAAAAAAAACTTCTGTGCAATAATTTCTGTTCCTAAGATATAGTGTGTCTATAGAATCCAGTGATAAGGTTAGTATTTACTCACCAAATAATGAAGCCATTTAGTACTAGGTTTTCACTTTGGGGATTGGATCTCTCTGTGACATAGGTGCAATACTTCAGATCAGAATGGAAACTAAATTACAGCAGTTTATTTGATTTGGAAGCAACATGTAGGCACACACAAGGAATTTCAGTGGCTAACAACATTGTGTCACCACAGAACCCTTTATGGAAATTAAAATTAATGGCAGGGAGAGAATAATTAATTAAAAGGGAGGGACAAAAAGAAGGGATTTCAGAGAAGACCAGACTTTCCACTGAAACTTCAGTTTTTAACACGGTGCTGTTATGGGTAAGCATTCACCAAGTGTATGGTGAGCAAATGCATGATTAAAACATGACAAGTTCAAGATAGCGTCCTTGGGCAAGGGGGTGGCCTTAAGTGAGCAGCACAATGGCCAGAGGAGCCCCAGTTCCTTCAAATGGCCCTGTGATGATGTTCCAGCACAGACTTTTGAAGTTCTGAGATTCAGTGCTTTGAACTGTCTAATTACGGTGCTGTTTTATCCTTAGAATGGAAAGTTTAATGTATTGTAAAAAACTGAGTCATTTGATGAGCAAAAAGAAAAAAACCATAGACTATTTTCTTTCTGTAAAGTGGAACTGGCTAGCAATGAACTACTTGTGTTTCTAAATGGATTTAGGAGAAAATGCCCAAAAATGTATTTGGTCAAAGTACTTCTTAAAATAGTGGCTTGAACTGTTTTGAGGTCCTGGGTGACCTTGTTGAAGGTCAGGCCTAAGTTTTGAGGTGTTCTGGTTCTATGTATTTCTGCTTTTTTTTTTTTTTAAATTGATTGTCTAGAAATACAATTGATTTTTGCTATCTTTACCTTCTGTACAGTGGTTTTATTAAGCTCACATGTTAATTATCATCACTTATCTCTGTTCACTTTGATGTTCTTTGTGCACCAAGTCATCTATGAATAATGGTCATTTTATGGCTTCATTTCCTAAGCTTGCTTTACTACGTTACTTAGAATTTCAGTGAAATGTCAGAGAGAACTGGTGATAGCAGGTGTCTTTGTCTTATTCCTGATCTCAAGGGAAAGTTTTCAATATTTCACAGTGAAAGGCAAGGTCTGCCTGAAGATTCTTACAGATATTCACCATCAGCTTCATACTTTCCTTTTACTCCAAGTTTGCTAAGAAAGTTTCATTAATGAAGATTGAATTTTGCAGATGGCTTTTTCTGCATCAATGGAAATATTTATTACTTTTTCCATTATTTTTTTTAATGTAGTGCATTAAATTGATTATTTTTCTCTTGTGGGTGCGAGGAAGTCTGTTGAAGTAGAACACAGATGTAGGAAAGTGCAGAAATCATAAATGTATAACTGACTGAATTTTGACAAATAAAACTGGAGTAATCAGCTCTTACATGGAGAAGGAAATCAAAACCAAGATGCCCAGAGTATTGGCACCTTTCATTCTGGAGGTGAGCAGCAGTATTGTGACTTTAGATGTCTTTAGTTGGTTTAGTTTGGAAGTGGGGGCTGACTTCTGTCACCCCTCCCCCATTCTCATTACCCCATTCTTTCTCATTACTGGCTATTTTTCTGTTGTATGAATAGGTGAATAGTCTGTTTACTCATTCCACTGTTTCTTGGCTTCCATATTTTTCCCCCTGCCATGATTCGTGTGTTCATCAGCATTTTTTGGATAGGTGACTGCATCTCTGTGTGTGTGTGTGTGTGTGTGTGTGTGTGTTTAGATGCATACCTCCAACGTGAGTAGACACTGTCCAGCTATTTTCCAAACTGGTTATACCAATTTACACATCTACCAACAGTGTAGGAGAGTTCATCGCAGATTGTAACTAGTAGGTGTTACTCTCTGGGCATTTCTTCCCCTCTTATAGAAGTCATGGGGAACAGTAGACTTAAAGAGTCTCATCTTAGATGAAATGGGGTAAATTAGGTGGTTTCTGGCCAATACATTTTCCTTTCACGCTGTTGAGCATAATAGCTGGCAGCAAGTAGCCACCCAGTTTAAATTGTCTGAAACCTTTTATAACAACTCTTCTTCATATTTATCTTGTGGAGTGACCAGGGTGTACACAGGTAGACCCAGGCAGCCTGTAACCATTCTGGTAGATGTGAGAGTTGGGCGTGGTAGGAAAAGCAGAGACTATGGTTATAGGGATGGCAGGATGTCTTCAAGAATGGATGTCTACTTTGAAGAGGAAGTTTTCCCACATTGGATTTTTTCCTTCAGGATTGTTTGTAGTGAGTAGTCAGTGTTGAATATTCCATCCATTATCCTTGTGCTAAATTTCTGTTTTAAAACTGGAATTGTTTTAGGGGTAACCTGTTTGGGGAAAAGAGGAGGTCTGGTATTAAGAAATCCAGGTTCTCTACCTGTTCATATCCCTAGAATTTCCTTTAAAAAAAAAAAAAAAAGACCCTCCCTGGTGGCACAGCTGGTTAAAGCACAGCACTGAGAAGTTTAAGCCACTTCTGCATGAGTTCGATTCCCGCCTGCCCCAGAGGAGATCCACATGGTGCGGCAGATGTCTCCTGACCCACCCCCTGCTCCCCTCAGCAGTGTACTTCGTCGATCTGCCTCTTCTGCTCCCCGTTCTGTCTCTGGTGAATCCTCTCACCCACCACATCTCTGGCCTGTACCCCAATTCTGTATGAGTAAATAAATCTTTAAAAAAAAAAAACAGGAGGAACTTTTAATATCCAGACTTAAATACCTCACATAGCTGAATGGTTTCTCAGACATTGATTTCCTTCCTTTTATTTATTTAATTTTCTTACATCATTGTTCATTTTTGTTTGATAATTTGATTTCTCCTCTCAGGTGTAGTCCCCCTGATTTTCCCACCCCCTGACCTCTCTTTCTCCCCCTGTGCTGCTTAATGCCTCTGATCTGTGGTCTACCTGCTAACTTTGTTTTTATTTTTTTTTATTTTCTGTCTATGTATGTATGTATGTATGTATTGATTTATCTAACTACCTATCTGTATATTCTACATCATTTTTCCTTTTTTGTACAATGTTTGCTTTCTCATCCTGGCTATAGTCCCCATGAAGTTCCCACTACCAGTTCACCCATCACCATCAACTGTTGTGCTCCCTGTTTTGATCCTGCTCCTCTCTCAGCCCTGCATAATGACAATAGTTGCGTATTGTTTTCCTCTTTGTTCGAGGTCCCTCTATTCCATTTATGTGAAACCATTCATGTATCCCTAGAATTTCTCCACCTCATAATCAATTGGGGCATTTCTGTCGATTTGAGCTGGTTGTACAAAAGTTTCTTTTAGAAGATGGTTGTTTTAGCTACAAAAGAAAAACATGGATACATCACCATTTTTCTTGATAGAGACTAAGTTTTTTGTTTCACATCTCAACCACCTGTTAACCACCTTCCCTGCTTTTCAGTTGTCACATGGTGATAATGGAGGTGTAGTTTTGCTTTGCACAAGGGTCATTCTGACATACTGTTCAGCTTTTTCTTCAGTTTTGCTTTTCATCACAGCACCCTTTCTTTGTATTTTTGTCAAAGAATACCTATTTATCATCAGGGACATCTAACTGTGACATTTTTATAATTACTAATAGGAGTTGTTTTTTGCAATAGAACTGGAAGATTTTTTTTTTTATATCAGTGGAATTTTGGCAAAGCAATTACATCTCGATATATAGGACCTGACATGAATAAAATTTCCCATTATCTAAAAAGGAATGGACTCTGCTAAATTATTCTCAATGTTGCTATAATAATTGGTAACTCAGAAAAGCATGATATAATTAATTGTTTAATTAGAAGAAAAGGCAAACTTCTCAGCAAGGCATCAAGCATTGTATAAAACGACCCTGTCTTTTACTTATGGTACATTAGGTTTTCCATAGCATCAGGCTCTTTTGAGAATTTGGCTCTCCTTCAGCCTTCAGCTTTGCTATGTTTATTCTTGCCCAACAACAGAGATTAGTCCCTATCAATGTTTTATAACAGATGCCGGTGAGAAGGGGAGGTCAGAATTTCCTTCAGGCCTAATAGCATCATGTACAGACCAGTAACTGTGGGACAGAAGTGATCTTTCTGATGCTTCAAATTGAACTGGAGTCCTACGTCTAGGAAACCAAATTAATGTGTGTTTTAATTTGTCTTTGGAACATTTCTGAATACTGACTTCCAAGTACAGAGCAGTTACTCCAGAGGACATGCAGTTGTATAAATCATGCATGTGGCATACGAACCGGTTTAAGAGCTTGATGTGAGCTCCCAGCCATGAGAGACCCTCAGCCTAGGTGGAGGCTGGAGTTGATGTCGATATTCTTTGAAGTCTCAGGTGGCCCGTCCGTTTTCAGAGTTGAGGTGTTAACTGATAGGCAGGGTGTCAGGACCTGCCTTTCTGGGGATTTACTGCTGAAAAGAACGGGGCTCTGCTTGGAGGTGTGGATGCAGTTCTCTGCTCATGCCCCAGTCTGGCATCACCAGAGACTGTTAGACCAGCTCTCTTTGAGGATCTCCACTGCCCTTCACTTCAGTGACAGAGTTGTGATAAATCTGGCGTATCGTGTTTGATGGCCTCTATGCCCATTCAGGGCATCAGAGGTGCCAGGTCTGCTGAGAATGTGTACAAATTTTGAGGGCATAGGACAGACTGTTTTCCAGTTTCCCTTGCTTTGGCAGGAGTGTCCCTCCCCAAATGAGACAACTAAGCCTCAGACTACAGCCATGAAGTACCACCAGTGTGTAACACCAGGCTTAGTTGCAACTCCAATCACTAGGAGCCAGTTTGGAGATGGGGGTTCTTACCTCACTTCTTGAGGGTCTTTGCACTTGGTACTCTAGCAGCCCCCCACCACCTGATGTGCCCACTTTTGCATAGTGACTTTACCATCTTTGGAGACGTGCCCTCAGATACACTGTCTTGTCTTACAAGTCATCATATCCTGAGTTAGGCTGGCTCTAGGTTTTGCTGTCACTGAGGATGCTCCCTTCTGTGAAATCTCTGCACACTCCTCCTCGATTTTTGCAGCTTCCCCTTCCAATGCCCCTACTCCATCAGAGCTCCGCCAGGCTGGCGTCTCTACCTAGAGCTTGGCAGGGTTCACTGTGCCACTCTCCTCCTGTTTCCCTTCCTCTCCGCCTGTGGCCTGGGTTCCGTAGATCTTGCTCCATAGATCTCAAGCACTGCTGCCTTCAGGAGCCCACGGGGGATGGCCCTCTTCTCTTAGACAACATGTCCCCTTTGCATCCATGCCAGGGCGGAGGCCTAGACCTCCCTGCTGGGCTGACTGGAGTCCATGACCACCGAAGCAGGGCAGTGGGGGTGGGGGGGTGTTGAGCCCTTGGTGACATGTTCCCTTTCAGGAGATTTTTCCCAATGACCCCTGCACTTTCCTTTCATGGAAAGTCAAGCAGAACCGCATCTGAGTCACCTGCGGGTAACTACTTTAACAGACCAATTCAACCTGAGGCCTTGTAATGAAAAGTTTTATCAAAAATGGTAACGATTCCACAAGTAATTTACAACCAATAGAGATTCACATAATTTTGGTGCTATGGCCTGTGCTTTCAACTGCCACTATGGATTATTTCAGCAGAGCTTCAACATGAAAACAAATAGACGTTAATTAAAAATGACTCACCAGTTTAAAAATATAGGACTTGCCATCGCAACTCTGTAACATTCCCATCTAGGCCATTGCACTCGGGAGCAATTATGAGTGTTTAAGTGTGAAAAGCACACAGAGGCAGCATGGATTTATTTTTAAATCAACTTAATTGCACAATAAAACAGTGAGAGGAGAAGACATTTATCTTCTACACAGTGATTCTAGCGTCTGTGCCATTCTTTGAAGAAGCCAACAGTGAGGCTTCTGGTTGACTCAGGAGACACCACCCAGTTCCTGTTTGAGCCCACGAGGCAGTGAAGTTGAGACCATTTTCATCTTGGGGGGCTGCAGGTGTCGCGGACAGGGTGTCCTATTGGAAACTGAGCGAAATGAGGGAAAGGGCAGTTGTGGTGAGTTAGGGGCAGCTTAAACAAGTGGACACAATTTGTGTTTGTCCTTGCCTTCCCTAGAGCCTGGCTTTCTCTGGTCCAGTTCAGGGAGCTCACTGTATCAAGCGGACAACTTGGGGCCCTTCATCTAGTTGGATTCACGTGGTACTGTTCTCTGAGGCATTTGGTGAAAGAACTTTACAGTCAGTATTTTTGAATATGAAATGGAAACTGGAAAAATATACAGATGGAGAGTAACACAGTGGGAGGGGGGATGGAGAAGAATAAGGAAAATGAGGTGACTCTCAACTTTCAGTAAAATTTTAATTTTTATATCCTGTCAGGTACAAGAGCATGCACTCTTATTACCACAGCTAACATGTCTTTAAAGTTCCTCAAATGCCCAACAGCGCTGTGTGATTTCACAGGGTATAACTTACTGAATCCTGACTTTGGACCTAGTGGTTCTTGAAGCTGCAGTTCGTACAGTCAGAATCTAAGGAAACCAGCTAATACGCATGGCTGGATGACAAGCACAGGGTGTTCGTGAGTACTAATGGAGAGCAAACAAGTTGTGGAAGACATCTTGAGACTAGGCATTGGTAATTTTGAAGCAGTAATCAGCTGTAGGGAGTGTGTGTGAGATGTGAGGGGGGTGGTATGAGTTTGTGTTTGTGTGTGTGGGGTGTTTGTGTAGAGTGTGTTTGTGTTGGGGTGTGTTTGTGAGGGGGGTATGGGAGGTGTAATGTAGGAAGTGTGTGTGGAGGTGTGTGCATTTGTGATTGTGTCTGGGTGTTTTTGTATTTGGGGGTGTGTTAGCGTGGGGGTGTGTATTCTGTGTGTGGGCATGTTTGTGTGTGGACTGGTATTCAGGTGTGTGTATGTGGAGAGTGGGTTTTTTTGTCTTTGTGCAGGGAGCGTGTGAGGGTGTGTGTGGTATATGGGGTATGTCTGTGTAAGTTTGGGGGTGGGTGGTAGGGGGCTGTGTTTTCTCAACTAGACACAGAACCAGTCAGCTTGCTGATTTTTGCAGTATGCAAACTCCTCTCCTGGGCCAGTGTGTGCTGGCTGAGCAGGGCTGTCTGCAGAGGTGGTGGCAGCTTCAGGCCTGCATCTTGGAGCCTGATTGATGATAGTATAGTTAATTATTAATTTTTAGAATAAGAGCGTGCAGGGCCAGCAAGCACATTCAGGCGCATCAGAGGATGCACAGAGGTATTTTTCACAGAAGAGGCACCAACAGAGACCCAGCTCTCCTGCTCTGCCATCTGAGTCAGCACAGCTGATGTTATTGGATCTCTAAGCCTTTTATTATTTATTTTTCTGAGCCTTTTATTTAAAAGATAGGCTGGTTTACATATAGCCACTTGGAGGGGAAAAAATGCCCACATCAAATTCTCCCCAAGGCAGTTTTCAGGGCAAGCCTATTAGGTGCACAGGGCCTCAGGGTGAGTGAAACTCATAATGACCTTCTCAAAGTTATTTTCACAATGGAGTCACTGGTCTCGCACTGTGTCAAAAAGCAGTGAAATCCCAAAGGGTCCAGACTGTTCTCTTGGGATCAATTAACTCAATAGATGATGGATGTGTATGTGTGTGGGGGTGTAGAAGCACCCTCAGAAATTTGGGGACCATGTGTCTTGGACTTCTCCCCACAGATATTTACTCCCCTGTGGCCAAGTGACTGGTTTCCTGGGGCCACCCAGGGCTTGGTGTACTACAGCATGTCTAGGGTATGTAGTCAAATATTTTACTGCTCACAGATACTGCTGCTGTTGAGAACATGGTAGCCAGCTTGTATCGGCGGTTCTTGATCAAGAAATGCCCTCTGGGACTGGATTAGGCGATAAGGTGCACAAATAGAGGTAGTGCCAGAAATGTGGGTACAAGTTGTAAAGTGATGATCCTTTGCCGTAGTTTTTGTGCATGGTCCCCAGGGGGTGACATCAGATGATCAGGGTGCTGGCCAACCCCACACCTTCCAGTGCTCACTCATAGCCACAGGACCAGACACAAATTGTATCTTCCAGTCTTTTTTGTGACACACACCTACACTTTAAAGACCAACTGGTTGAGTGAATAGAATCTCTTGTTTCCAGCGAAGATTGGAGTGTTCTATACTCTAGACTTAACTCTCATTCACTTTCCACACATGAATGAATGATTAGCTCTGTGTTAGAAATAGGGGCCTCCCTGGTGGCGCAACAGGTTAAAGTACAGCACTATGAAGCTCTCCATAGCCACTGCAGCATGAGTTCGATCCCTCACCAGAGATGTGACCACCATGGTGCAGCAGACCTCTGTTGTCTCACCTGCTGCTCCCCTCAGCAGTGTGTTTCAGTCATTCTGCCTGTTCAGCTCCCCACTCTGTCTCTGGTGAATCCTTTTACCTCCCCCACAAACACCTCTGGCCTACACCCCAACTCTTTTATGTACACATGAATAAAAATCTTAAAATATATGAAACCCACATCCAATACTCACAGCTTAACATGTTACTGTTTCAAGTACTAGTCTTACAAATAAGCTCATTTCACAAGCCAGTTTTAAAAGACAACAATGATCAACCAGAAAATTCCCCTATTTCCTGGTTTTAGATAATATTAGAGAATTGTTGTTTATCTAATTTGTCAAGGTGGTATTGCAAAGGTGGTGTTTAGAGCACATATATGGGACAGGATTATCCTTATAAATATACCCAAATGAAATAAAATGTAAAATTGGTTAGCTGAAGGCATATTATGTGTGCATATCTTTAAGCCTTTAATTAAGGTAGGACAACAGAATTGAATGATACCATATAACTAAGACAAATGACAGCAATTTTTAGAATTCTAGAAGTTGAAGATATCAACTAAAGCTTAAACCCAATATTCATAGATGTATCATTACTCCTCTTTTATGCATGCCCCTAAGAGCAAGTCATTAGTGTTTATCTGCTGTATATTATTGTGAATCTCATGCCAGAATCTACGCTTAACTCTCCTCGTCTCGTCACTATGACAACGATGGAAGATATTCCTCATGCTCCCTGGGTTGACACCTAGTAAAAGTGCGAGGTAGAGAAATTGAAGTAACTGCACAAAGTCTTTCAATCCACAACAGTGCCGTTAGATTCATGGTGGGTTCTCAGATGAGAATGGTAGGGATGGGTTCTTTCCACAGAGCATGCTTCATAAGGGAGGAGATTATCAGACATTGCTGCACTCCAGTCTGGACGGAGCTCTGCTCGCAGGAATCACTTTAGACATGCAGAGGCCTGCATGTACATAGCACATGGATGGGGCTTGAAGATGGAGGCCAGATGAGTGAGGGAGAAGCCAAACGAAGCCCTTCAGAATATGTGAGCTGGGAGCTCTCTCTCGCGGGCAGGTGGATATTAACACCCAGAACTCGAGAAAATTAACATCAGTAACATGCAACAATTTTTGGCATGCAGTCACTTACAAAAATAATTATGGTGGAAGAAGTCTCATGTTTTTCTCTCGGCCTCAAAAGACCCTCCAGTTTCTGCTCTCCTCCTGCCTCGGTGACGACTCCTCCAACCTCTCCCTCTAGCACTCTGGCATTTACCTCCCGAGGGCTGAGGGTGCTCCTGCCTCCGGACCTTTGGCATTTGCTCTTGCTCTTCTTTCCAATGACTAGAGCTCTATGTCAGTTTCATTCTAAAGGATTATATATTTTTGATGTTATTATAAATATTATTTTTATGTTTACTTCAGTTTCAAATCATGAGTTTCAAGTACAGAGAAATAAAATTTATTTTGGCATATTGATCTTGTATCGCTAAATTTAGTTATAAGAGGTTTTTTTTGTGAATTTTGCAGAATTTTCTATCTAGATACCTGCTTTTGAGAAGATGTGTATGATGCTAGTTTTTTTGGTGCAATATTCTATACATGTCCATTATTTTAGTAATGGTCACGTTATTGAATAATGTTGTTCAAGTTTTTCTGTCCTGACTGATTTCTGTGTACTCATTCTATCAGTTATTGGGAGAGGAGAGTTTAAATATTTGACCATAATTGTGGGTTTGTCTATTTCCTTTGCAGTTTTATTAGTTTTATCTTTATGTATTTTGAAGCTCTATTATTAGTTGGATAAAGGTTTAAGGTTTGCTTTGTCATTATGGGTTGACTATTTTTGTCCCTGGCATGTTTTCTCTACCATCTAACTTTGATATTTTCCCCACATTTTTAACTTTAATTTTTCTGTACCATTATATTTAATGAGAGTTTCTTGTGCTCTCAAAGTTGGGTCTTGCTTTTCTGTGCAATCTGAGTCTGGATCTTCAAAAGCATCTATAGACTATTTACACTTAATAAGATTATTTTTGTGATTGGCTTTAAATTTACCCACTCACCCTTTCATTAATCTCATCTGATATTTGCTTGCTTTTTCTTGTCGTAAGTCACTTGTATGTCATGTTTTATTCCATGTCATCTCCATTATTGGTTTCTTGTACAGTGATTTATTTTTGTAATTTTATTGGTTGTTTGGTGTTAAAAAACCAAATATTTTAGGTTATTTCAATCTGTTCAAGAGATACTATATTTTTTGCATGTTATACACACACATATTTAGCAATATCATCTTAGAGATGCAGAACTCTGAAACTCAGGAGTGACATGACCTCTCTGTGCCGGAAACCTTAGGTAGAAGCTAACAGCCATTCTCTGTTGACTTTAGGGACACTGCTTTTCTACAGTACAGTGCTAGGATGCATGTCACTGTCCTTGTCTTTGAAGAAACAAGTCGCCACCATTAGATACTATACTTTTAAATACCAATGGGAAAAACTTGGGATTTTTAAATTCCACTTAGAAAAATGTAAAATTGAAACACCAAATGGAAAAGCTGCAAAGTTCCCCTGTAGACCATGTAAGTAGACATCATAGGTGGTATTAGATAAATACCTAGAACTTGGATTCCTTTGACTTTTTACATTAGTCACTCTGGGTGGGCAATTCTCATCCCATAAATTACTTTCAGTCTGTGACTTGTAGGGCTGTCTGAAATTATATTTACTCATCCTATTTTAGGTACTAAAATTAAGGTGTCTCTGAGACTGTCAGTATCACACGTTCCTCTCTTTAGGGCTGGTTATGTAGGAGTGGAATGCAGATGCATTATTTACTTGGATTTATAAAATTAGGGTAACACAATCTGTTATGTACCACATTTAGGCAGATAAAACTTTGTTTCCTGGATTATTACAGAAACAGAGAAAAGAATATTAATAATGTAATATCTCAATATCACTTTAGACACAAGGATGACAAACAGGAACCCACTATTTATTAAAATTCCAAAAAATATTTGAATTCCCATAATTAATATATTTCCCTTAGTATAATTGTGTTTATGTCCAGGTTTATGTCCAGCTTTACTCCAAATAAGATAGGTTTATACAAGGTTAAGATGAAAAGCCTTTCTGGATATTTACACAGCATCATTATTATTTGTCATTCTTATTCATGAGCTCTAAATAGCAGATACTTAATCTCTGAACCTAGGAGATGGGTCATAAATGTAATCAGTTTTTAATAACTAGTGTAATTTCTGCTTTTCTCTGTTTGAAGGAAATCGAGCACATTGCTCAGGTTGAAACAAAGTTTGTCAGACCTAGAATTTACTCCCATGTGTGTGTGTGTATTCTCAGTCACTGTCATCAGTGGGTTCTTGGACACTGACTTTAAACGAAGTCTGGTATCATTGTCTAGTCACTCTCCTTACCCAGCAGTAACTTCTAGATGACATGCAGTCTGTAGCCCTGCCCATGTGGCTTACTAGAAGTCAGCAATATCCTTAAGAGAGACATAGGCTTAGTGCTCTTTGCATGTCAGTCTTGGGACATTGCTCCATTTCGGGGTGGTGACTTTTGTCCCATCCAGACTCCCTGCTGGTGTATTCTTCAGTGGCCCACTGTAGAGGCACACCAATGACTTAATTTCCTAAAAGGTACTTTAGATAACTGACCATTTGGGTGAGTGATGACACAGATTCTGTATGCTGTATTACAGAATTTAGATTCTAAATTCAATATTTTCTCAGAAAAGTAAGAATGTAAGGTGAAATCTTATAGTACAAGATTAGGTTTGATTAATGAAGTATTCATTCATTTATGTAAAAATAACTCTAAATGCTTACAGGTACTGTATGATGTTTACTTTAAAAAAAAGTCTATTGCCTTAGGAAGTTAGAATTTATTCTGGGAGGGAGGCAATACATAGGGGAATAATAACTTAAATTTTATATTATAAAGCAATTATATTTGGTAAGGGCTATGATAGTAATTTAGCTGGCTTCTTACTCGGGAAGTGTAGCTGTGGAATGTCCCTCAAATAAGTAGTATTTAAACCAAGATTCAGTGATAAGACCAGTTGCCATGTGAAAATTTAGCCAGATCACTCTAGGAAAATGAAAAAACATGAGCAGACACTGGAGATGACATATGGAGAAGGAATCAGTGCACTGAGAGATACAATTGAGGTAGGGAGGGTTTTAGGGATTTTTAAGGCCTGGTAAGCCATGGTGAGGTGTTGAATATCGACAAGGGGGCCACTATTTTAATTCATGTCTTATCTGTTATTATTATTTCTGTTACTCAATATGAGTGATGGAGTTGACTGAAACATTTTAGGGTTCTATCTCCCTTACTGAATAATTATGCAAGTAATGTTAGACCATCCAATGGAAAATGGGAGGTATTATCAGAGGGGACATGCTGACTGGGAGATGCCAGCAGGCTGAGATATCCATTCATGTTCAATCTCCAACATGATTTTGCTCAGCTTCGGTGGATGTGATATAATGTGACATGATACGCTATGTGATAAAATAGTATGAGAAGCATGATTCAAAAACTGGTAATGGAAAGGAGATGAACAGTTTTCCCGTTTAGCTCTTTCTACCTTCACAAGAAGATGGAAATGACTAGAAACTTAACATATTATGAAATGCATACACTGTAATGCAGGTCTATGTCAAGAATGGTGAAAGTGGGCACTCCATTCAAATCGCCCACAGGTACTTAGGCATGTACTCTAGAGCAGCCGGGGAAGAGGCACGTAGGTTAGGTTAGTACGACAGAATGAATTGTCATCTAAATCAAGGTTCTATGGCTCGTCTGCCCTCCTTTCACTCTGAAAATGCATTTTCCCCTTCTCAGTTATCCCTTCTTATCTCCCAGTCCTTTAGGATTGTCCCTGTTTTATCATTCTGTTGACAGTGTATTGTCTATTCTATCCCTCACACTGTTTTTCTTTTTTTGAAAGCAGGGGCCAGACTTTAATAACAGAAAAAGAAAAAAAAAAATTCAAGGCCTAAAGCCCACAGGGTAAGATTGCTGCATGGTGGCTTTGCTTCTGGAGCACCATCACAAATCTCTTGATTACTCTTCTCATCTCTTCCCCAGGCCTTTCCAACTCATCAGCTCCTCTTTGTTTCTTTAGGATCCAGATGTCTGTCGGGGTCTCAGGCCTCTTTAAGTCCCTGGCCATGTCAAGTCAGCACTCCTGTGAGGCTTTCTTCTGCTTCCTAGCTTACACCTTCTCTGGAAGGGTGAGGGTTTCTGTGTCTTCCTCGTCACATTTTGTGTTTGACACATTCTGTGTTTTCCTTCGTTTTCTTCACAAGACTTCTGTAGAATGACACATTTTCTCTTGCTTTCTTCTTGAAAATACTAGTCCGGCAGGAATCTGGGGCTCATTCTCACTCTGCATGACTCTCAAAGGCAGAGTTCTGGAAGCATCCAGGCACTTTTCTCCAGCAACAGGAAGCTATGCAGGCAAGTCAGTCAGGAATAGCCACTCTGTTTCTCTGGAATTGCTAGAACACCTGCTGTGCAAGAAGTGTAATGCAGAGAATACTGTCCTTCATCTTGAAATAATGGAACTGATTAGTAGGAACAAAGTCTGAGATTAATAGCTACAAAGTAGGTAAAATGAAAGTTGGTTCAAAAGAAATTCAAATCATCTCTAAGAGCAGAATCCAGAAGAGAGAGCGTGGTAGCATGTTGTTGGATGGGAAGGATGCGCAGGTTTGTGGAGGCAGCAGGAAGTGAACTGATAGGTGGAGAAGGGTAGAGAAGGGAACTCCTGGTGAAGGGACAGATGTGCGAAGGGGGGTGCAGGAGTGTACTCAGGTGGCTGCTCACTGAGAATTTGTTTTGATGAACTCGGGTGTTCCTGACCTTATTCACTCCCTTTTTTCACCCTACTTGGCACCAAATGATTATTGGTTATTTTACGATTGAAGTATTCATTCTGAAGTGGCTTGTTTATCTTACTGGGATAGCCATGATTCCTGCCCTCCTGTAGTCTACTTGTACAGTGGGCCAAGGTTGGTCTCTGTGGCCAGTATAAGAGAGGAGAGAGTGTGGCATTCCCCGTCTGAGATTCAGTTCAACAAGATAGTGACTTTGGTCTTGTCTGCTTGCTCTGTCTTTTTAAAAATGATTTATTTGTGCATGCATGCAAGAACTGGGGTACAGGCCAGAGGTGTGGGAGGTGAGAGGATTCACCAGAGATAGCATGGGGAGCAGGACAGGAGGATTGATTGAAATACATTGCTGAGGGGAGCAGTGAAGGAGATGGGAGAGGTCTGCTGTGTCATGTGGGTCAGTTCCCTGGCCGGGAATCGAACTTGTGCTGCAGTGGCTGCCAATAGCTTTATGGTGCTGAGACTTACCCCTTTGTGCCACCAGGGAGGGCCCTCTTGATCTGTCTTGATCACTTACTCAAGGGAAGGGTGGGTGCCATGCTGTGGTTAGCCTTATGGCGGGACAAGCAGGGAGAGGATTGGAGGCTACCAGCCCACCCTCTCCTGTGTGGCCTCAGTAGCAGATCCTGAAGCCCCAGCAAGCCTGAAGATGACCACAGTCTTGGCCACCATCCAGATGGCAGCCCAACAGAAACCCTGAGCCACAACACCCAACAGATATGTTTCTGGACACTTCATCTTCAGAAATGGTGCCGGCGAAAGCTTTTTGTTTTAAGCTGCTGAGTTTTGGGATAATTTTGTTCAGCATCAATAGGTAGCTAATGCAATTCCCAATACCTGGAATGATGCCCGGTGTATATATACAAAATCCTCCCTAAAGTTTTAAAATATTTAATAAATACATTGAGCTCACTAACTTTCTATGCTAGTCACTAGAAAGTATTTTTCAATTTAATTATATAAGCCTCTATATAGAACGCAAGTGATGTTCAAAGAATTTTTTAAAATATTAATTTGCAATCATTCTGTGCACTATTTACTTATTCACTTTCCAAGTTAGTCCCTGACATTCAAATATCGATGTTGGCTGCAGGTTAAGATTTAATTTTTAGCAGCTGGCTCCATCTGCAATGAAAGGCTATCATTCTATTTTTGTTTATCACACGTGACTTTTATTCTCTAGAAGCAAATTAGAAAAAAAAAATGTGGTCTGAGGAAGTGTTGATTCTCAAGTGCGAAAATCCTAGAAAAACATGACAATTTTAGATGTTTTCTGATTAGGGTTAAAATTTCCATTATATTTGAAAACTTCTTGTCGTGAGGATATTTAAGAACTTAGTAAAAGTTATATAGGATCACAGTGAAATGGACAGTTATTATTCTGATAAATCTGTCATACTTCCCCCCCCCCCAAGAAATTCTGTTCTTGGAAAAATTTAAAGCTTACAGCAAAATTGAGGGGAAGATCCAGATTCTCCATCTACTCCTGTTCCCATTGTGCACGGCCTCCTCTGTTGTCACCATCCCCTACTGAATGAAAGTGCATATTGGGATTTTCTGTTGGTGTTTTACATTCTGTTGATTTGGATAAATATATGACATTTGCCTTCATGATATGTGTGTTATAATTTACAGTTTTATACAGAATATTTTCAGTGTCTTGGAAATTCTGTTCCTCCTTTCATCTCTGTGCTGCCCTTAATTTCTTTTAAATTTATTTTTACATCATTCTCCATTTTGTGCTTTTTCCATCTCAGTTGTAATCCCTGCTCCTAGGTATCTACCCAAAGGGCACAAAAAACACTGATTCAAAAGGACGCCTGCACCCCCGTGTTTATTGTTGCTTTATTTACTCGAGATAGATGGAATCAACTCAAATACCCAAATGTAGATGACTGGATTGAAAAGAAGTGGCACAGATACACCATGGAATATTACTCAGCAGTCAAAAAGATAAACCCATGCCTTTCATGGCAACACAGATGGAGCTGGAAAGGATCATGCTTAGTGAAATAAGCCAGAAAGAAAAAGGGAAATACCAGATGGTTTCACTAATAGCCACTCTTAATTGCTAGCAGCCACTGATCTTTTCACTGTTTCCGTAGTTTTACTTTTTCCAAATTACTCTAATGTTGCAGTTGTGTAGTTTCTAGTCTTTTCAGATTGGCATCTTTAATTTGGAAATCTCCATTGATGATTCCATCAATTCTTTTCATGACTTGATGATGTATTTGTTTCCAGCACTGAATAATATTCCTTTGTCTGGATATACAACTATGTGTGCCCAAGTTACCAAAGGACAGCTTGGTTATGTTGAAGTGTTGGCAATATGGATAAAGCTGCTATAAACATTTATGTGCAGGCTTTTATGTGGATATAAGTTTTCACTTCTTTAGAGGCAATATCAAGGATACCAGGGATTTCTGAATCATGTTATAAGAGTAGGTTTAGTTTTAGAAGATCAGCCAAACCGTCTTCCAGCGTGGCTGTGCCATTTCACACCACATTCACATCCTTGCCAGCGTTTGCTGTTTGGAGTGTGCTGGATTTTCACCATGCCAATAGGTGTGCTGTTAGACCATGTTGTTTTAATTTGCATTTCTTTGATGACATGTGATGTGGGGCATCTTTTCACAGGATTACTTGCCATAAGCATTTCTTCTTTAATAAGTTGTCTGCTAAGGTCTTTGGCCCATTTTTTAACCACTTTGTTTTTGTAGTATTTATATTTGTTTAGTTTTAAGAGTTCTTTGTATACTTTGACTAACATCTTTTGTCTAAAAAATATGTCTTTTTAAAATACTGCTTTCCCAGTTTGTGTCTTGCCTTATCATCCTCTGTGGATCACAAGGGAAAGATTTTTAATTGTAATTGTAATATAGTTTCGCCTAAGGACTATTTTCTTTAAGCCCTTGAAGTATTGAGGTAATGGAAGCAAATGTGTGTGTGTGTGTGTGTGTGTGTGTTTTTTAATAAGTTAGTCACACAACTTACTGGCAGACAAACCCTCAGCTCATCCCCTGTGTCTCCCAGCCCCTGACATTCACACCTTTTGCGTAGGGCACCGCCACAGAATGCAGACAGAACATGATGCACCATCATTCTGTGACTATATTAGGTTACTCAAGTCTGTCCTAGTAGACTAGGGCATGTGTGCATGCAATTGAGTCGTCTTTAAGCAAAATAAATGTAGAAAGCTCCCAGGGTCTGTGAGAAGCCCCTCTGAGGCTAAGGTAGCCTTCATCAAATAGTTTGCAAAAATCCAGGCTGTCATCTGTACAGGTGTAAGCAAGGCATTGGGTTGGGCACATTCTTTCCCAGTGGAGCCTTCAGATGAGAATGCAGCCCACTAAACACCTTCATCTCAGTATGTGAGACCATTAGCAGGGGATCAGCTGAGTCATGCCTGGACTCCTGCCTCATGGAAACTGTGAGAAAACAAATGTGTACTATTTTTAGCTGCTCCCTAAAGAAATGTGCTGCACAGCTCCAAATAATATACTTTATGACTTAATTTTATTGTTATTCAAGCTCTTAACCTTATTGTTCTATCTTTGATAATAGCAAACCCACACAGGGGTATGTTTATGTGTTTTCACTATCTCAAAAGAAATGAGAATTACTTCAAAACAAATAATTACAATGGCAAATCAGAACAAATCTATTTTTTAATAACCTATTTTCCCCTGCACATTTTTTAATAACACTCTATGGGGAAGGGATACATGTGTGAATTTTTCCTCCCCTGCCACTAAGTGATAATCAGTTCTATCACACATCGGCACCTGTTCAATTATTTTTATATGTAGGGAAATGGGAAGGCAGGGCCGTTTTTACTGTTGGTGGTCACCCATGCATTTTATTGCAAACAGATGTGGTCCCAGCATGGTGATAAGTCACCCCTGTGGTAAATAACAGATCAGTTTCATTGCCATGGAGCCAACTGGCTTCTGTGCTGCAGAGAGAATTGAGCTCCATCAGCTAACCAGTTTTCTTCCACCTTGGTCTCAGCATTGGGCTTTGGAAGAGTCAACTGCATTTGACAGTCCCAATGTTTGATCACTCTAATTCAGTAGGATTTGTGTTATGTGCACAGTACCTTGTCTTTCACTGATTTGACCTGTTACAATTAAACAATCTCAGACACCAAAATTGACCTACTAAGATTTTGTGAAACATCCATCTTAAATTTATCTTGAATGGAAAGATTTTTGTCATTAGTACTGAATCGTTTTCATAATATTGTTAAGTGTTTTTCCTTTATGCCTACATATCTCCTACTCAATTCCCTTCAGGGCAAGAATATATTCCCTATTGAATGCTCATCTTAGAACCTAGATTCTCTGCCAGTTTAATTGCTACTGTCCGGTGCTAACCTTTTTTTCCCAATGCACTGCTTCCTTCAGTTCCCCTAATAACCTTATATTTTAGGAAATATTATCTCTAATCCACATGAAAGGGACTTAGATGAAGTTTTTGAAGCAATTGCTATTGAAAAAGTCATTGTGGGGCTCTCCCTGGTGGTGGTGCAATGGGCAGAAGCACAGCACTATGATGATAGAAGCAGCCACTTCACGAGTTTGATTCCCAGCCAAGGAGATATCCCATATGGTGCGGCAGACCTCTCATGACCCACCCACTGCTCCCCTTAGCAGTGTACTTCATTGATCTTCCTGTCCTGCTCCCCACTCTGTCCCTGTATCTCTGGACTATACCCCAGTTCTGTATGCACAAATAAATAAATCCTTAAAAAGAGAAAAAAATCACTGTGAAAAATGCTAACAAAAGAAAGCAAATGAATATTAAATTATGTTTATAAAGAAAGTATCTAGAGAAAAAAACGACGTGGGATTTTTGAGGGGGGAATACTGAATAGCATATCTAGGCTCTTGTGGGATGGCAGAAAAGTTAAATGTGGCCTCTCGGATTCCACATTTTTCCAAAATGGCCCACCATGATGGAAGCAGGGAGTCACTGGATGGATCTTGCAGAGGTGACAGCCACTGAACCATGAGATGGGCTCCATGTTGAGCTTGGTAGTTTGGGACAGCCATGGTGTCACTTATTTTAAACAGGCTGACAGTGAGAAAAAAATCTTTGGCAACCATGAAAAGGGGGTTACCAGTAGTGTGAGTGAGAAAACATTTGAAAACATGTAACGCAGAAATGAAGACTGATGGGTAATCGTTGCACATTTCTTTCCTCTCGTGGTCAGCACTGTGATTTGAACATAACCCTGCCTGCCAGCCAGCACCACTTTCACTTCGAGTATATGTGTTTGCTTCAGTTGTTAAGATGATTAAAATCGCTGAGTTAAATATACTCGCCCTAATTGAATGAGATAAAAATCTCCAAAGTTCTGTGCATTCTGCGGGGTTCTTTTATTTTAGCGAGGCATGTGGTTTAAGCGTCTGCTAAGTGTCCGCTCCTGGAGGTCAGGACTCATGGAGAGCTCATCTTTGCACTTATTAAAGTGCTTGCCCCACGCCAGTAGGCTCTGTAAGGTGCTAATAAGTGAATGTAGCTGAAGTTAGGGAAGGGGGAATGGCATGGAAATGGTTGACTGGGTGGTGACTTTTTGATGATGAAATCTGGGAAGTGGGGGGAACCCAGCCGGGAGCCAGAGCAGTTAGTCCTGGTGAGGTGTGGATGTTTCATGCAGTCACAAGCAGTCCTTGAGTGGTTCCTCAAATGGTAGAGAGGTCATGAGCTGCACAACTCTCTGGAAAAGCTAGTTGAGCGGAAATTGAAGGACAGACGATACTGGAATCTAATACAGTAGTGGCAGAGGAGACAACAGAGGCAGACAGGCAGAAGAGAGAGCTGGAAAGAATGAGGAGCTAGAAGGAAACCTGAATTCCTTTTTTGACTAGCTCTGAAGTGTGAAAATAGTTATTTCCTTATGTCTGTGCTGACATCACAGAGGAGCAGCGTGTTCTTGTGGAACAGGGGTGCTAAATTGGCACTATGCCCCTGATCCTGCTGCAACTGTCACAGTGCCTGGACCCCTCAGTGGGGGGAAGTGCAGCATAAATTGCAGGTGGTGTTCAGGCTCTGTGTAGCCCCCAAGGGTTCCAGTCTTTGCCTCCCACTGTGTGATGACCTTTGGTCCTCTCGCTTTTCAAGTGCATGTGAAGGTGGTCGTCCAGGGGCAGAGAGGTCCCAGTGCAGGTCTTGGGAAGTCCCAGGAAGCAGCATGGTGTGTGACCCCTACTGGTTTCTCCTGCTCGCCAAGTACCGTGCACACTGTGATCCAAGCCCTTGGCTTCAAAATTCTGATCAGCACCTCCACTGAACAAACCCAGGAGCTGTGATGCCGCTGATAATGTCTGCTGCAACTCTCTTGTCTTCAATATTGGCCTCACAAGGATTTTTACAGTGGGGCCTATTAAGCTTATTTTCTTAAGAACAAAATTGGTACGCATTGCCCATTTCCAGTGAGCAAAATAAAAGATTCACTTTCGAACTTTCTTTTGAATAAGGGGAAAATTTCTACACAATGGAACTATAAATTTAAGCGAAAGAATACACTTTGGAATTTACAATAGATAGCAGACTGTGTGCTTCGTCTTCCTGAAGGTGTGAAATTGTAGTTAATTGCTTTGTTCTCAATTTTAAAGAGCAAAGAGTTCATAAATAATAAGCTCGAGTGGCAGTTTGCAGAGGCTCTAAAACCTCTCAATGTTACTTTTCATTGCCAAAGATGTAATTCTTCTGAGTGTTGATGATTCCCATGAATTTTAAAATATTTTAAAATACCCTACAGAGACTAAATGGATGGAAATTATCTCTGAATTCCCTTTGAATAGAGTTGTATGTGTCAATGAGAAGCCTACTAGCTTTGGTTTCCTAGGACACATGTGCTTTTTACCTAGCTAGACTATTTCTTAAAAATATAATGTATGGTTCTATGATGAAAGGTAAATAATGAAATTACTGCTTCCTAACTGTGTAATGATATGGGAATTTTTCAAAAAATCTGGGTTACACACTGTTAGTGGGTACGTGTCTCTCTCTCAGTGTCTGTGTATCTCTCTCTATATATCTGTTTATAGATACAGATATATATCTAGAGGAGGGTGTAGGAGGGAGGGAGAATTTTCTGTCTGGCAGCTATTGGTTCATTGAAAGTATCAGTCATTAAGTGTATGATCTTCTCAATATATTAAATTCTTCTAGATTACACATTTCCCCAAACATTTTTAAAATAAAATACCTTCACCAGACATTTAAAATAAATTAACATGTTAGCTTAGTTCTGTGCTATTTAAAAGTACACAACACATGTGCATCATTTTGGCCCTGTCTCACCAAAGCAAGCACACAACGATGCTCGGAAAACCATACACGCTTCGGGACACCCCAGCATGAATTGAAATTTTCAGCATACTGAGTCTACCTGGGCATGTTGTAGCATGGAACTCGCACGTCTAACAATGATCAGAATCCTCTTTTTCATGGTCACACGGCTAGAAGTTAAAGAGGGCAGCAAATAAATAGTAAGCAGAACAGCCAAGCCAAGGTAGGAATTGAACGGTTGTTGTACTACATAATCCCCTGCCCTGGGAGTCCCTGGGGGTGTTAGGGTTTGTTACATTTCCCCTACTAGGAAAGCCATTTTCCTCTTGGCTCTCCAGTTGCCTGACCTCCCACATAAGCAACTGAAATTTAGACCTGAAATTGTAATTCAGAGAGAACAAACAATAAATGGCTGGATTTACTTCTTCAAATTCCGTATAATTTGGTCTTTTTACTTTGTGGGAAATTTCAGAAGGTGTCTTGGACCAGTGTCCATAGGAGCACACAGTGCCCTGGGAAGTGGCCTGTACTTGGAATTTGAGACTCAACTTGGCTACATGGCAATCTTACTGGACTGCACTGTCCTTTTTTTAATGTACTTTTTTTTTTTTTATTGAGGTGACATTGATTTATAAGCCTGCCTTTGACTCAGGGCCATAGGTGTACATGTCTTCAGTGTATGTTGCCACACCCCACCTATCAGCAGAGCTCTCAAACCGCTCCAACTTAGTCCATTGGCTCCCTTACCCCAACTGTGCTGTTCTGCCTGGAATCCCTAATTCTCCCATCAAATTTATAGGATTTGTTTTGGTTTAGTTTTGTATGTTCCACCCATGAGCAAAATCATCTGGTATCTGTCCCATTTTAACAACACTTAACATGGACGGAACTAAAGGGAGATCATGCTGTCATAAATGGCAAGGTTTTATCTTTTTTCCAGCTGAGTAGTATTCCATGTAGACACATTGTCTTTATCCATCCATTCATTGTTGGGAACTTAGGTTTTCATCTGGAAAACAGTATGGCAGTTTCTAAAAATAATAAAAGAGCATCTGTCATGAGGTTGAGCAACTGTACTCGTAGGTATCTGGGGGAATAATGCAGAAACACTGGTCAAATGGGATTCATACACTACTATGCTTATTACACTGTCCTCTTTTAATTAGGTCTCTTTAATGAATGAAATACTTAAGAAATTGGTTTGAGAACTTGACATGCTAGGCAAAGATGAGTCACTGTTTGTTTTTTCTGACTTCAAACACCTTGAGCTTGTAAGTTCATCTAGAGTGTGATCCATCATGGTTCAGGATTTAAATATCATGTCAGTACTGAAATTATTAATAATGCCATTGGCATAGGTGTGGAAAATAACACTTCCATCAAAGTGTAGCCACATCTGAGAGCACAGGCATGAGTCATGCCTGAGATTTCTTTCAAAGCCACACTGAGAAATTGTTGGTTTCCTTTTTTTGCCTGTAAGTCCTTTTTGTTGGTTTAGGCTAAGCTATTCCTTAGAGGATCCACTTTAGTTTAGGATATGATGGTAAACCTAAAGATGGTTGTACCACATGTTGCCTAAAACCTTTGTAAGAGAAAGTTCTTTGTTACAAATTACTTCCGGCATTGTGGCGGGAACTCCAAAGCTCCTGGGTACAGTGACTGCGTGACAGTTAATTTTATAGAACAAAGCCACACTGTACCCTTTCTTTCCTTGGACCTGCATGGCCTGACATTTTTGCCTCCAAAAATAATTGGGCAGTGCTGCTCTCACTTTCAAGGAATGGATGCTGAAATGAGACCTGTGCTCTTTTCTGAATTTCACCAGATATTTTGCAAAACAAAATATATATTTCAGTGAAAACTATTTACTTTAAAGCCTATTAAGTTTTCCCGATATGATACTTAAAACTGCCCCACTTCCCTAAATTATAATACATATATAGGGCAAAGAGTTTAGGGTTTAAAAAGAAGGAGGAAACTTGTGAAATTGATACAACTGCTCTCAGCTTGCCCAGAAACCAGAGAGGCCATTTTTTTTGGTAATTCACACAGGTGACTGGGACCAACTGCACCCTCCCCTGGGCACCTTCCAGACAAGGGGTGCAGTGTGGCAGCTTGGAGGCGAGAGCCCCAGTCTTCCAAAGGGCAGAACCAGGCTACAGTGGGTGCTGTAGCCTGCGGTAGAATTTTACTGGCACTTTGAAAGGTAGGTGTGGCCTATGATCGCTCCTGCTTCTGGTGTTGCACACATAGGGACACAGCAAAGTTGTATCCTTCAGTAAAATAGAATTAAATGACATCTCCTACATAACTATTTATAATTATTTTATAAAATTTAAAGTGGAATGAGAAGAATTCTGTTTCATTCACTGGGTTTTAACATGTGCTACGTTTATTCCCTCTCAGAGCATCACAGTAGTGCTCTATCCTTTCCCTCCTCCTCCCCTCTCTTTTCTCCCCCCCCTCTCCAACTACCCACTTTTCCTCCTCATTCTCTCCTCCCTCCTTCCCTTCCTCTTTTCCTCCGTTCCCCCTCCTTCTGTCTCTGACTGGGAATGTTTGGTCACATTTGATCAGAGAATTTCTGCATCACCCGGACTAGATGTTGGCCCTGTGCACCCCAGTCCTTGGTGTACCTCCTCTGAAGCCACACCCACTAAAGCTGTCACAGGTCTCCTTTGTCAGCTAGGATGACTCTGGTCACAGCTAGACAGTTACCTTAGTCTACCTCCCAGTGCAGTGAGAAGGCTTGCTTGCTTTCTTTTTTATGAAAAGACTACTTGTGCATGTCGGGGGTAGGGGTTAGTCTTGGCAGCTGCCATCCTCATGGAAGCCAGGACATTTCGCAACTCCTCTCTCTTCCTCTTGGTGCAGAAGAGAAGGTGGTTTCTGACCTAACAGTTGTTCATGGAGATGGGTGGCTCAGGGCTGCGATGCATCCCCTCCCTAGCACCCTGAAGCCAGTGTTAGTGTCTGCTTCTCTACTGTCTTCGGGTTTAGCACAACCTCCCTTCAGATGCTGGATGCTGGCAGCAGGGTTCCAGTATCTCATAGAAAAATAACTGCAAGTGAAGAAGAATGGGCTGTCCTTCCTGTAAATTTTGGTGTGAGTGACTTCTGCAAAGCCTTTGTAGTTCCTGCCCCAAGCTGCTGGCACTCCCCCCATTCCTGGGTCAGCTGGCACTGCCCCCCAGGACTCCTTGGTTAATGGCAATTTCCCTGCCTGGGCCTATTTTCTGCCACTGCTGCTTTAACTAGCGAGTTTCTGGAATTTCTGAATTGTCACTCTCCACTGTACCCTTCTCACCTGCCTGCCTGGACATGAAGTCGTATCCACAGGAAACAGATTTTTGTTAGTGTTCTGGCAATAAGATTGTGTAGCTATGGGGAACTTATTTTTTGTCATAGGAAGCTCAGTCTTTTAACTTCAGGGAAAAAAAGTTGTGACTACTTTGATTATAACAGTGATGGCAAAGATTTTTGTGTTGCAGGCAAGATTGACCCATGAACATAAAAATTAGTGAGTAGAAGTTCAAGGAGAAACGAATTATTTGTGGGATCTTGGTGTCTCCCCTAAGACACTCAATAATTACTGAGGAGAAATTCACCTAACTGGGTTTGGCTTTAACAAATGATTTCATTGGGAACAACTCAACTATTTAAAAGGAAAAAGTTGTGCCTTTTGGGACAAAATGGATGGATCTTGAGGTGATGATGTTTGGTGAAATAAGTCAGAAAGCAAAAGATAGTTACTTACTTGTGGAATATAAATAGCCAAAGTAAACTGGCAGAACACAGCAAAAGTGATTCTCAGACTCTGACAAATCTAATGGTTTCCGAAGGAACTGGGGGTGGAGGGGGGAAGGGAGAGGACCCTGGTACTGCAGCTTGGTGGAGGGGGAGTGACATAGGGAATGGAGGGGTAAAGTTGTGCTCCCCAAACTATATAGTTACTGTAATTGATTGGCAAGTGAATACAATTTAAGGAAATGTAACCTGTCATTCGTCCTCAATACTTCTTTCTCTTTTGCCTTCAAATTCTGTGAGTTACTATGTCCCACACACTTCTCAATCCTAATGCCCTTTTCTGCATCTCTCTGGCCACAAACCTCATCTAGGCTACTCTCATTTTTCACTTGATTCTAGAAAAGTCTCATCATTTGTGCTCTTGAATTCCTACCTATTAATCCACAATAAATTGTTTCTTTACACGGAATTCACAGAGAATTTTCTGAACCCTAAGCCTGATCTGTCACTCCTCCATCTAAAACTGTGAGCGTCGGGGTAGATGGCGGAGTTGCTGTGTCCACGTGTCTGTTTTATGTGGCCTTTCTGCATCCCCTCACTCACGGGGCATCACAAAGATTACAACACAAATCGTACAGTTTTAGCTTCTCAACATCTTTGAATATTGTGGGCTCAGAGTGGATCACTCCCCTCATCTTTTCATCGCATTAAGGGTCATCAGCTGTTACCTGAGATGTCACTGTCTCTGGGAAACCTCCCCAGTTCCTCTACAATGAGCTCATTAGGCTTCACCTTCTTCAGCACTGGTCACTCTTGAGTAGAACGTCTTACTTAATAATATCTATTCCGCACTACCCTTACAAATTTCCAGCCAGGCAGCTGACCCACATGGCACGGCAGATCTCTTCTGTCTCCCGCTGCTCCCCTCAGCAGTGTACTCTGTCAACCTGTCTGTTCTGCTCCCCACTCTGTCTGGTGGATCCTCTGACCCACCACACCTCTGGCCTGTACCCTAGTTCTTGCATGCATAAATAAATAAATCTTTAAAAAAACAAGTGGGGGGAGCCTATTAAAAAAAAATCTCTGTAGGCAAAGATCTAACATGTTTACACACAGTAGACAAAAAAGTTGATGAGTTTCTTCCTTTATTCTTTGCATGCTGTTTTTGGTTTTACTTTGTGCAGGCTGCCTCTTGCTCCCTCTCCCTGCTTGCCTTTTTCACCTTGAGCACCACTTTTAGCTTTTTCCCACAGTCTTTTCTATTATGTCTTGCCAAAATAATTGCATTTCACAAGTTACTTTTGAGGACATTATCCCTTAAGCATTATGTAGAATAACATGTTGGGTAATTCGGGGGATTGAGAGATTAGATGCTAAAGTGAGGTATGTTTATCAGACTACTCCGAATATGTCCCCCATTTCCCCTTAAAATAAGGAGTACAAACTAGAGCCAACCAACAATAAGAACTACAAACTGGGCCCTCCCTGGTGGCGCAGCAGGTTAAAGCACAGCACTGAGAATCTAAAGCCCTTTCTGCATGAGTTTGATTCCCGCCTGCCCCGGAGGTGACCACATGGTGTGGCAGACCTCTCCTGACCCGCCCGCTGCTCCCCTCAGCAGTGTACTTCGTCGATCTGCCTGTTCTGTTCCCCACTCTGTCTCTGGTGAAGCCTCTCACCGCCCCTGAGCCTCTGGCCTGTATCCCAGTTCTGTATGCACAAATAAATAAATCTTTAAAAAAAAAAAAAGAACTACAAACCACAATTAACTGAGTGGATATGTTGTATTTATACAGTGGAATACTACTCAGCTATAAAAAAGATGAAACCTTGTCATTTGCAACAACATGGCTGGTTCTGGTGGGATTATGCTAAGTCAAACAAGTCAGAAGGAGAAAGACAAATACTGGATGATTTTATTCCTATGTGGAATATAAAGGAAGAAAACAAAAGAACAGATAAAACTTAACCAAAATAAATCTAGAAACTTGACTAGGGTTTGGGGAGCAAGTCAGAAGGTGGCCCAATCATTATGCTGAAAGATTATCGGGATGTTGGTGGTGGGTAGGGTGTGGTAATATTTCTAGAACTGTGAACTTAAACTCCTAAAACACCTACATACTGTTGTAAATCAGCTAAAGAGTCACCCCAAAAAGAATAAGTAAAACTCACTAAATCAATACCATCAGTTAATTTATCCCTTCAGTTCATTTAGTAATTCCTCCAGTTAATTTTAATAATTCCGTAATTAGATAAGTTTGTTAAATTATATGTGTAGAACTTAGAATACAAAGACTTAAAAAAAAA
>NW_004567129.1:10000891-10003186 GCF_000260355.1 Condylura cristata
GGAATTGAACTGATGCTGCAGTGGCTTTAGCTTCTCAGTGCTGTGCTTTAACCCGTTGTACTATCAGGGAGGGTCACATTTTAATTTTTTTAAGTAAAATGTTTTTTAACCCAAATCCTTTAAAAATTGTAATGTATTTTAAAGTTTTTTTAAATATATAATGTCATCCTTCATTTTTGTACAATGCATGGTTTCCTGGTGAAATTCCCACCACCCGTTACCCTATGCACCATCACCATAGTCCTCTGTGCTCTTCCCACCTCTGTCCTGGTCCTTCTCCCTCCTCCTCCCCTACAGAATGTCTCTGATCTATTCAACAGATCAAGTCCTTCCTATTGTTACTGAAAATATGTGACACAAACATCGTTAGAAGGAGCAACACTCTCCACATTCTGTGTCAGGAGGGCGTCCCAGGCAGGCACGTGGATGCAGGCAGGACCTCCCAAGGGGGCCCTGTGGGCTGAGAGACCTGCAGACGCTAATGCCATCTCCCTCCTTAGATCTGAAACGGTGACTTCTTCCTTGAAACGAAAGGTCATCCATTCATTACTTTTTTTTTCTTTAAATCCAGAAAGCTTAAATAGAGTACGAATCATGAAGTGAATTTTTGCCCGATACCTTTGCTCAGAAGCTCAAGCTTTCTGTGAAACCCATGATTTATGCTTGGCACAGGAAGGTGTTTCTGTCAAGCTGGACACACATTCTTCGCTTAATAACATTTAAAAAGAAAACCCTCTCTCCTGGACAAAGAAACATAAATTGACCATACATATCTTTTTTTTTTTTTTCCTGTGTAGTAAATATAGGTGCAAAAGTTAGAGTTGACTTTTGTTTTAGTGAGGTTATAATATTTAGTAGTTTTAGTTCCATAGCCAGATTTAGGGGTGCCCTTTGAGATTGCTCATACATTCTGCCTTCATGGGCACACACTGCCTTCATCAACATCCCTCCTCAGACTGGTCCCCATTCATTGGAGTGTTGAACCTATGTTGATACATCATATTCCCCCAAATTCCATTAACGACATTGGCATTCACTCTGGGTGTTGTGCAAATGTTTAGGGGTGAGGGTTTGGTCAGACAGATACTGCATGTTTCCACCATGGCCACAGGATGGGAGAGCAAGTCCACTGGCTACCAGTTCCTCTCTCCTTCACCCAGTCTATCCTTCCCTCTTCACGCTCCCAACCAGTGAGCTGTTATTGGCTTGATAGTTGTGCTTTTTCCAGGCTGTGATATAGTCATGAGTACACAGTACCGGCCTTCTGTCGCTGGGGTCATGCATTTAATGTTCCTCCATTGCTGTCATAACTTGATAGCTCATTTTTTCTTAGTGCTGAGTCATCCATTTTTCTAGTTCAGAAAATTTCAATTTCACACAAAGGAAATTGAGAATCAGGGTGCATTCAGAAAACATAATTATTGGCAGTAACATTTCATACAGGAGAAACTGGAACATTCTGGGCTCTGAGGAGAAAGGTCGTGAAGCTCAGAGTCCCTGGGTGTGGCACAGACTGACTTGGATGCATGTTTAAGTACTTACCCACTCTGCTGCCTCATCCATTCATGGTGGATGTATCTGTTTAATTTTAGGAAAAGTTAAATTTTCATGGCCCATTATTTTGAGATTCACCACCACTACACGCAATGCTAGCAGGAAAAAAGTAAGAATGGTACCATACATGAAGCTGACATGCCTGGTTGGTTGTAAAATCCATGCTCTGAATGAGAGCAGAGTCTAGAAAGGAATCCTTGTCTCCGTCACCCTAGCATCTGTTTGAGTCCCCAGCTCTGCCTTTGTGTGAGGCTTTCACCTGGTCTGATATTTGAGGATAGAGAACTTGTGGGCGGGCACTCTCATCTCCTGAGAGTGCTCTTGAATGCCCACTGCCTTGAGGGGCTGTGGTTTGGGGGGTCAGTCTCTGGGGGCCAAGCAGAGTTTTGAGGCCTGGTGTGGGAGAAGGAGCCTAGGATCTCACTATGTGCAAAATCCTTACTGATGAAGGTGATGGTAGGGGATCTGAACCCTCATAAATGGGATTAGTGCTGTACTGAAAAGATAACAGGGAGCTCCCTCATCCCTTCTGCTATGTGAACAGCCAGGGCCCCCACCAGATCCTGACCATACTGCCTCCCTGGCCTTCAGCGTCCAGCCTCAGGGATCCTGAGCACTGCGTCTGCTGTGCATCAGCTACCTGGTCGGTGGTATTTTGTGAGAGCAGCCGGGATGGACTAAGACAGGGGCAATGACAGCTGCTCCTTTGATTCTGTTTCTGCAGAACGGGTTCACAGGCTG
>NW_004567129.1:10003901-10037304 GCF_000260355.1 Condylura cristata
AGAGGATTCATCAGAGACAGAGCGGGGTACAGAACAGGCAGATCCATGAAGTACACTGCTGAGGGGAGCAGCGGGCGGGTCAGGAGAGGTCTGCCAGCCATGTGGATCTCCTCCAGGGCAAGCGGGGATCGAACTCATGCGAAAGTGGCTTAAGCTTCTTTGTGCTGTGCTTTAACCCGCTGCGCCACCAGGGAGGGCCTGTAGTTATCAAGTTTTTATGTATATAATTAATATAGTAAAATCATGTACTATAAGTACATCAATACTGTATCAATTTATACATAATTTTGATATATCAATGTAAATATACTCTTGGTTTATATATCTTAATTATAATTTAGCTTTAAATTTTATACATTTTAAATTTAATTTATTTGTACTTTCAGTATGATTTTAAAAATTTATATGTAGAATTTGGTTACTATATAATTTTGATGTAGTGCAATTTATATATTTTTCTATCATTTCTGGAGCTTATTGAGCAAAGGGTACTAAAGTTTCCATATATTGCTGAATTATCTGCTTATCCATTTTACTTGCCAGGGATACGTGTGTAATTATTGCATCTTCCTAAGGTATCAACCATTGTTTTTGTAAATGGTTTCTCTCTTTCTGTTAATATTTTTTGCTTTGTCAGCTGTCAGTGTAGCAGCCCTAACTTTTTATGACTACTCTTCACATGGTGTATCTTGCTCCATGTTAAAATTTTCACTGATTTGTATTTTTGCATATAGACTGTGTCTCCTAGGTAGCATGTGTCAGTAATAAATAAGTCACATTTATTTAATCCAACATAATCTGAGTTTTATTGAATGGTTGTTATATTGATATGAAAGCATATCAATTAGATTAGATTCACATCTACCTTTTTTTTTTTTTTTTGTCTTCTACATGTCTCATACTTTATTCTTCCTTCTTCCCTCACTGGCTTATTTTATATTAAGTAGCTGTTTTGCAAATTAAACCTTTTCCATTCTTTTAATTTTATTAAAATTCCAGATTATTTTCTTAGTGATCATGCACAGCACTTCAGCATTGGATGAGTTGACTCAACATTGTGAAAACTTTGATTAGAAAACAACAGCTCCAGTCAACACTGAACTACATAATGTCGTTCTATGATCTGTTTTCATTACTTGTTGTTTTGCTTAAAATCAGTTTCAAGGGACCTGTCAACAGTGTTAAGCGGGGACTTACTCTACACGTTCATGTTAAATTCATGAGAGTGACTTACTGTTCCTGAACGTGTCCTGACCCTCTTGGCGCTGTTACTGGCGTAGTGTGCCTGCACACGTCACTGACCCACGCTACCTTTTATAGTGTTTGCTTTTTTAGTTGCTTTTTAAAGGAGCTGAGAGAGAAAGGCGGACAAGTGTGTTAATAGAGTTTATTCTGCTTTTGTTATTTGCCCTGCTGGTTCCGTTTATTCCTAGAAGTGAGTTGCCTTCTGGTGTAATTTCCTTATTCCAGTACAAATCTTTCTGTTATTTCTGTATTTTACAGGTCTGTAGTACAGTTATTTTTTATTATACATACAAGAACTGAGCACACAGTATGTATATTATTTATACATAAAAGAACTAGAGGTTCACTAGAGACAGAGTGGGGAGCAGAAGAGTCAGATCTACTGAAATTCACTGATGAGAGGAAAAGCGGGCAAGACAGGAGAGGTCTGCTGTGCCGTGTGGGTCACTGCCCTGGCTGGGGATGGAACTCATACAGCAGTGGCTACTGATAGCTTGATAGCACTGAGACTTTCACCCCTGTACCACCAGGGAGGCCCCTAGTATAGATATAAACATTTTGTGCAACTTTTTTTCCCCTAAAGATTTATTTATTCATGCATATAGAGCTGGGGTACAGGTGGAGGAACACGGTCGGTAAGAGGCTTCACCAGAGACAGAGTGGGGAGCAGAACAGGCTGACTGATGACATACACTGCTGAGGGGAGCAGCGGGTGGCTCAGGAGAGGTCTGCCACGCCATGTGGGTCAGCTCCCGGGTGGGTGGGGATCGAACTCATGCTGAAGTGGCTTTAGCTTCTTAGTGCTGTGCTTTAACCCGCTGCACCACCAGGGAGGGCCTTGTGCAACTTTTTGAATACATTGATTGGAGAAAGATTAAATAAGCAATTAAACTGTCACTTACGATAATCTACACAATTACCTTTGTTGGTCCTCTTAATTTTTTTTTTGTTTATTAAAATTACTATGTTGTCAACTGTATTCAGTTTGAAGAATTTCCTTTTAGTATTACTTGAAATGCATGTCTGAGAGCAAGTAATTCTGTTTTTCTTTATTCAGGGATGATTTTATTTATGTCTTGTGCTGAAAGGCAGTTCTGTTGGAATAAGATTGCATTTGACAGGTTAATTTTTGTTTTTCCACTGTTAGCACTTTGAATATGTCATCCCAGTGCCTTCTGGCTGCCATTGTTTCTTACGAGAAGTCAGCTGTTACTCACGTTAGGCATCCCTCATGTGACAGGAGTTGTTCTCTCTTACCATTTTCAAGGTTTTCTTTTTATCTTGACAACAATTTGTGATGTGTCTGAATGTTCTACTTTATATTTTTTACTAGTAGGATTTTGTGGAACTACTTGGAGTTGTAGGTTAAGGTTTTTTCAACACATTTGGGAAGTTTCCAGCCACTAATGCTTCCTTTAAATATTTTTTCCTGTCTTTTTCTCCATATGACATTCTGTTAGTCTTGTGTTGGTATACCTAATGTTGTCTGAACCTCATAACTTCCCTTTTATTCTTTAAATGTGATTTCTTTCATTTCTTATATTCAAAATGCCACCTTTGAAAGCTTTGTCTACTAAGTAGGCAATACAGATCCTTTAAAGATTGTGAGGATTTTCTAATATGCTTGTTTTATGCATATGATAACTCTTTACTGTTCTTGGCATGTCTTGTAAATTTTCCTTAAACTTGACCCTTTTGATAATAAATAGTAGTCATTTGGATCACAACCCCTCTTTCCCAACAGTTGTGGAGGCTTGTTCTGTTGTTTGCTTATTAACTTAGTAACTTGGTTGAAGTAATCATAGAAAGTCTGTTTCTCCCAATGTCTCATTCCCCTGATCAAATTTTTGTGTGAGTATTTGTTATTATCATTTAATGGAATCATCCAGGGGTGGTTCTGTGTAGAATAAGCTAGTTACTGCAAAGTTGTATTTTGCCAGTTTGTTTTTAGCAGTCAGATTTCTGTTTGTCATTGGATATGTCTTTGTCTCAGAGGAGAATCTAGTATAGTTAATGAGGGATATTTTCCCCCATGTATTTTCAGCCAGAGTTTATTAATTTGGAAGTTCCTCTCTCTGGTAACATAAGAGGATACAGATGTGGTCATGAATACTTTCTTCCAGACTTAGAGAGAAAGGTGCAATTGAATTTTGACACCTACTCCAACAAATTCCCTCTGGGCCAGAGTTGATTATTCTTCAGTCAATATTCAGTCAATATTTGATTGGTGTTTTTGTGTTTAAGTCTATTGTATCA
This sequence comes from Condylura cristata, assembly GCF_000260355.1. NCBI lineage: Eukaryota > Metazoa > Chordata > Mammalia > Eulipotyphla > Talpidae > Condylura > Condylura cristata. The sequence goes on from NW_004567129.1 coordinate 10,007,403, forward strand.
GCAACACTTTGCCCTGTGCTAAGTGGAATGGTTCTCCTATTACTGCATGCTCATATAAATTCTCTGGAAATTTTCCTGATTCTAAAGTTTCTTTCCAGATAATTTGTTATTTTGCTGGAGAGAGACTGCCATCCTTCTTACTTTAGCATTTTGCTCACAAGACTTTTTTGAGAACTTAATGATATCACATGCAGGAAAATGATATCACACTTTCACATAGAGCTCAGATAAATGTTTTCTCTAATTACTCAGCTTAGTTATAGTAGTTTTTAAGTAATGGTCACTATATAAAAAATGAAAAATATATTGTAGAATTCACACATCTTTATTTTTTTAAAAAAATATTTATTTACACATACAAGGAATGGGTACAGGCCAGAGGTGTAGAGGGTGAGAGGTTTTGCCAAAGACAAAGTGGCAAAGAGAACAGGCAGATCTACTGAATTACATTGTTGATTGGAGCAGTGGGTGAGACAGGAGGGGTCTGTCATGCCATATGGGTCACTTCCCTAACTGGGGATTGAACTTGTGCTACAGTGGCTGCAAATAGCTTCATAGTTCTGTGCTTTTAACCCACTGAGCTATCAGTGGGGCCCACAATCTGTATTTTGAATATGTATATTTCACATAACTACATGTATCATTTTCTATATACAGATATAGTACATGTGTCAACATCTGTATCTATATAAATCTTAGTTTTGAAGAACAGCATAATAGTTTTTGTTTTACTAACCCTCGTTATCCTTCTTTGTTTTACTCCTTCCATGCCATCTTTATGAGCAAAAACAATAACACACAAATGCAGAGAGATTTAGAACATGTAGAACATTTACAAAAGGTAGAAGATATTTGCAAGAGGAAGCAGTGTCTGTTTAATATTTTTCTAAATATATTACTCTCTTGGATTAATAATAGTAGGATTGGATCTGATTCACTTGGTTTTACCTGCCCTTATGCAGTTATCTGGTACAAGGGCTTGCCCTTGTCCTTGATGAGGCTTCAAAACTCAAAATTGAAATTTTTTTTTCTTCGAATGAGTCCATTGAACTTTTTGATCGACTCCTTTATGTTCTATTTCTTGAAAGGGTTTGCTGGTCTTGAACTCCACTAAGACATCCTTATTGAATTTTGCCTTTTATTTTCCATATATAGAAGGAAAGTTGTTCTGTTTGAATACTAGTGGGTCAAGGCTGATTTCTTTAAAATCTTTGAAAAAGCTTTTCCAAATACATCATAGATATCTGAATAATATACCACCTAACCATCACCAAAATATGTAGATGTAAGATACTAACCTGGCATAGATTTCTGGCTTAAAAAAAAAAGGAATGAAACATTTACTCAAGTTCCATCCAACAATGTAGATACCAACACAGTCATCCAAACAGTGGGTCTCTACTACATGTATGCAGTCCTATGTCACTGAAGCAAAATATTTGGCTAAGATATTGAATAAGTGACACAGACGTTGGCAGGGAAGCATCCGCTCATATAGAGGAGACAAAATACTGGCATAGCAAATAAAGTAATCCCTTCAGACACAGCCTTCTTTCAGGAAGAGGCCGCTTCAGCCTAGTCTTTTGAACATCCAAAGAAATATTGATGACACCAACAAACTACAATGTACAAATTTCTCCAAAATGGATGCAGATCACGTTTAAGCATCGATAGATAAAAATACTGTTGTTCACATGGGCTCTTACATTGTTCATGTTGTGCTTCCTTGTGAGCTTTGTCATGTTCTCAGATTTAAGGTAGCATCTTTCAGGAAGATCAAAGAAATCTTGTGAAGCAACAGGACCTAATGCTGCTAAAGTCACTTGAAAGAGTTTTGATGTACAAGTTAAGAACCAGATGTTTTTTCCTTTACGAAAAAAAAAAAAGTTGAAGTAAAAGAAATGCCTCTAAGTTGTCAGCATTCTAAATTAGCTAGAATTGTTTTTATTATTTGATATATGGTTAGGTTATATATGTTTATATTTATTCATAGTGTTACATATATCACATAATATATAGTGATGGCAGTTACTCTAAGCAAATACTCAGAAAATCATGCTCCTAGAAGATGAAATTTTTGCTCTTTCTGAACTGCTATACTTAAAAAACAACAACAACAACAACAAAAACTAGGATAGCAGCACAGCAAAACTAAACACCTATGAAAAATATCAATCAAAAGAAAAAAAAAACTATGATAGCAGCAACAAAACCTAAAGCTGGGGTCTTAAACAGTTGTCTTACATATTGAACAAGTTATAATCCTAACTCCAGAAATAAGTGACTCAGGAAAACAGCAATATCATTTAAATTTTATGCTTAAGTTTTATGGATATATGTGCATGTTTGCTGTGTGGTATGGGTGTGTATTATGTAGGTGTGTATTATGTAGGTGTGTGTTATGTAGGTGTGTGTTATGTAGGTGTGTGTTATGTAGGTGTGTGTTATGTAAGGGTGCATTGAAGCTTTCATGTGGTTTGTGTGAGTGTGATAATAGGGGTCCCCCATTTCATGTGACCTTCGTGGGCTTTGGTGGAAGGCGGTAGCACAGTCGGGATCCCCTTACAGTGGATGGTGATTTTGAGGGGGGGCTGAAACACTGTTTTCTCAGAGGATTGTTAGGACAACTTACAGGGCTTTGATTTTGGAGCAAACTCCAAATAAACTCATGAAGCTTCTTTCAGGTGACTTTTAAGAACCTAGTTCCCCCCTTATTTACCCCCCTCTCCCCACAGATTTGCCCTGTTGCAAGGGGAGAGGGTGTTTCTTAGTTGAAGGGGATAGTCTTCATCACTGAATAGCTGACCTGCTGGACTGCTGTGGGCATTTGGGAGAGCAGTCTCCACTGGAATATGTCTCCTGAGTTCAGTGACTTTTACTGCTAGTGACTAAGAAAACAGAAAGTGAAAACAAATGAGAGTAATATCGCTCTGGATTAACATTCAGTGCACTATGTTGAGGAGTTTCTCTTACCGATGGTGAGATTAACTACCTCTTTAGGAGCTGAGGAACCAGTTACTCATCATTCAGTCATGTCAACTTTTCCGCCGGCTTCTGGAGAAGGTACCGCCCATGTCACATTTTCTATCTCACTCTGGGACAGGCAGATTTTCTTCTTCAGTGCCCAGATGTTGCTCTTGCTACTCACACTGTAATTTGCCTCCTGCCTCCTGCCTCCTGGAGATAGTAGCATTCCCCCCTCTTCGGTGCTATGGATAAAGCTGAGGCATTGTGATTTATTTCCTTCTTCAATATTTTTCAATATTAATGAGTATTGTGCATGTTTATCTGATCAGGCACTCACTTAAGTTGGAAGAGATTAAAAGTTGAAACTGGTATTTGATATCAAGGTGGTTCAGTCCTTGAAGAAGAGGTGATCTGCTTTGATTAATGTAATGAGTTATCTTAATGAGAAAGTGATCTCCTTCAGCGACACCAGTATGGAGAAGTAGAATAGTCAGGAAATGTAGCTTTTTCACTTGGACACAGACGTTTTCAGTGTATGTTTTTATTAATGTTTCTTTCTAAAAATATACTCTCACAGTCATAATTTAAAGAGTGTAAAATCACATTGTCACACTGTCCAGTCTGGTAGATACTGGTTGAAATGTAGCTTTTTAACCCAGACCTGTGAAAAATACACAGTAGAGTTACAAAATAGTGTATGAAAGAAGATCTTTGTCCAACCTCTCAGTAAATACTTCTCATATTGATTGTATTTTGAGGCAATAATTTTGATATGTTATATGGATCATTCAGGGTCATCCCTTGATGGCTGTGGGTGGTGGGTCCTGACAAATGGCTCCTGATTTAAGGGGCTTGCTGTTCCATGCTGAATGATGCCACTGCAGACAGGTGTTGGATTCAGAAAGGGGTGAAAAAGAGTGCAGTGAGCTGCAGGATGATGTCAATTTTCGCTCAGTGTTGAGACATCATCTCTATTCTCAAGCTTCTTTCCCATAATTTGTAGTCAGACTTGTGCCCCCAAAGTAGGAAGATGGATGATTCCTCTCTGAGGAATTATGTATCGTGTTTTAAAATGGGAGATTATTCGAGGTGATGAGTAGGTTCCATATGCCAAAAGAATGAACAAGTCAACCACTTTCTTGGTGAATTCTAATTCTGGACTGAATACACCAAGTGGCAAGGTGATTCCCAGTTTCAATAGTTAAAAAAAAAATGATTTTCTTAAAATGGTAAATGCTATCATATTGTGACACGATGACTTTTGTGGTTGTCTTGTCTCCCCACTGAGATGTTTCCAGTGAAGGACCTTATGACAGCAGTTGGAGGTTTGAGCCAGGGTCTTATTCGACTCAATGCTGTCTAATTGAACTCCAGTTTCCTCTTGGATGAAGCATGTTAGAGTGCTTGCTTTGGTCCCCAAGGCAAATATTCAAGGACATTAAGTGATAAAACTTAATATAGGAGCAATTAAAATATGGAATATAATTTATGAAATATTAGAAACCAAGTTGAATGTTTATTATTGCAAACATTAATAAAAAGTTAATTGTGCCCTTTAGCAATTAATTTATGCACAATTATCTTAAAGTGTTACTGGGCCTTCTGAAGTAATTATAATTATATAGAGGTATTAAAAAGAAAACGCCAAAGTATCTACAAAATAGTGCTATAAAAGTCGGTGTGCTTAGCTGACATGGAAGCCCGTAGCTATGTAAGTAATACTAAATGAGTTAAGACTATAGTCCAATTACTCTATAAGAGTTGATCATTTAAAATTACTATGCTGTGGTTGGGTACGTTTAAAGAGCTTTAAAAGCATCACAAGACACTCAAAACAATTACTGTCTATTGTACCTTTTATTTAAACCCAGACTAGTCTCGTTACATTAGAGCTTTGTGTTTAGTTCAATAGACGTTAAATTAATGCGCTGAAATAATGTAAATCTACATAGTATCATCTTCATAGCTGCAGATTAGCTTTGCAGGCCTCCACACCTTTAAAAAATTAGGCAGTTCTCAATTGAATTTATGATAATACTACAATTAATAATACCATTTATTGAGAACCTACTAGGTAGCACATATTTTACACATAACCATACATTTTATCAGCCTTACATCATACTAAACTGTGTTCCAAACATGACTAATAGACATAAATATGTTAGATATATATATCTGTAATATTTGTATAAATAATAAATATGTTAGACATATATGCCTGTGATATTTGTATAATGTATTCATGTCATGTTTATATCATGTGTGGGACAAATACTAGCATGATCCAAGAATCTTTATATACACACACACACACACACACACACACACACTGTACATCACTGACATATATAAATACCTCATGTAATTATATATAAATGAGTTACCCACCAATACACATTTATATCCATTTACTCTTCATCATTTATCCCAAGCACCAATCATCATTGACTGTTGGGAACGACGTACATTGACTTTGTCGCCTTGCTCTGCTTCTTGCCAGAGCTGTGCTGTTGGGCAGGTTACTGAACTCCCTGGCACAATGGAAGGTAATAACAGTCCATCTGATAGGAATGCCAACAGCATTTAATGAGACTATTGGTGCACATTAATTAGCACAATGTTGGCACATGTCCATCTAGCCAGGAAAAGCAGGCTTTTGTTATTGACTATTATTGGAATTCTCCAACTTCCTCCTAGGGAAATGTACCAGGACAGCCATCTCGTGTCCCCTGAGTTTACTATGTTGCCAAACATCCATGATGAGAGAACACGCATCCTAAATAAACATATCTACCTCCCGAATTCTACATCCTGTTTGTCCTGACAGGTGCTGGCAGTGGTGGCAAAGGCAGCACCCTGCTCTTGCCGTGAGGTATGGTCTTTGTTAGTGTGGACTTTGTCTTCTGTTCACGAACTTCTACCTGCCAGCTCATCTTCAACTACTTGTTTTCTAAATTAAGAGTCTGATGAATGTGGGAAAGAAGCTCATTGATTTCCCATGTCTGAGCTGTGCTAGAACTAGATGGTTGGGGCAGAAGAGGGGCATGAGGGTTATGAAGAAGACAAAGGGGCACCCTCGGAGTTCAACTCCTTTTCTTCATTCACTCTAGAGAATTAATTTTACTTTCTAATAAAATAGCCGAAGCATTTATTTTCTGTATACAAAATATATTTTCCCCCATGTTAATTGCCTTTCTGAGTTGGCCTTGAGCTGGTGGTTTTATCTTTGACATTATGGAGTCCTTGGGTTGTGCATATTATTGGGTGGAGTTGTGGTCTTTATTAGGGTGGGTTTTTTGTTTTGTTCTTTTGGTTTCTCCAAGGGTATTACAGTGAGCTATATTCTTTTCTACCTCTTTTAGAAAGAACTTCAGTAGTAGCTTTTTTAGGAAATGTTTGCTTGATATAATTTCAAGCTTACAAAGAAAGAAGTCAAAGTGATACAAGGAGTCAGCATGTATTCCAATTTGACTCTGATAGTCAAAACTGATTCTGAACAGGTTTCAGTTGCCGTATCATAGTTGCATCCCCCCTTCTCTGTCCATATAAATGCACACATACATGGACACACAGGTGTTTGCATGCACGTGCACACACACAGTTATCACTTGACAGATAGAAGAGAGTAAGTTATAAACATGATCCTCTTTTAGCCGTGCTTCGAAGTGCACGCATGTCGTGTCAAGCCACCAAAGAAAGTATATATGTGAATACAAATACATAAATCTCCCCAGGAATTTTATAACGCTACAGTCATATTATTTAGTCCTTAGTGTATCATCAAATTTCACTAATTGCTGCCAAAATATTCTTTATGGCTACTTTTACTCTCTGTTTAGTATGAAATTCAGGATCATACATTCTACATATTTGTTAAATTTATTGCTTATCCTTTTGTCAACCGGTCTTTGTTTTACATGACTTTGAAGTTGTGCAAGCTTGCAAGCCAGCCATGTGAATGTGTCCCACGGTTCCATAGGTTCACCCCATGCTTTCTGGGCAGGAGCACCCTAGAAGTGGTTTTCTCTCTGAGAAGGAAGTCCTGTCAATTTCTTGCATTATTGGTGACGTTAACTCTGACTGTCTGGCTAAGGTAGTGTCCATCCTGTATTCCACCATACAGCTGCAGTGTTCCTTCTTTCTATAACTAGTAAAAAGCATATTTTGAGATGCTAGAAATACTCCATTCCTGAGGAAACTTTCAAACTTTAATCTTCTGCAGTGGCAGAACTTTCAAACATCTATTTATAAATACTTGGAGAAGTGAGCAGAGTGTGTAGGCACACAACGGGCACACAATGTGACGGTTAGTTGATGAAGAAAGCAGGTTTACCCAAAGATAGCACACACTGGATACAAAGATAAACAAGCACAATGCAGGGGTGCCAGCCTGGTCTAGCTGCGAGAGCACTCCATCTGCAAGTCTGTGGAGGAATTTCACCAGTCTGAACTTTAGAATATTACCACAGTTTTAGTCCTCAAATGGCCACAAATATAAGATGGGGAAGGATGGAGACAGTGATGATTGAGCTCAGCAAGACTCAAGAGCTGTACACTCGAGACACAACTGACATCTTTCATGTGAATCCCTTAGACTTCCCATTAGATATTTTCTATTTGCTTGCTTGTATGCATATTTTAATTAAGTTACAGAACAAAATACTTCCCTGTGTTCTGTGTATTACATCACCCACAGGACAGTAAAGATTTTAGAACATAAGGCTATTGAAAATTATTTCATCTAATTTGTTATTTGACCATGAACAACAAACTGAGACCCAGGCATAGTCTGAATAAGTTGGTTGTAGAATTCTGAGATAACCCTGAGAGAATCTTGTTTCTTAAAGATATGCTGCCTAATTATAATGGAGGATTTGGACCAAAGCACTGGGTTGAATTTACCGTGATGCAGTAATGCAGTGATACGTAGTGCGTGTCTTTGCACCTTTTTATAATAGCCTCTCTGCCGGGATAAAGGAGCACAGGTGAGCTGATTGTGACGGATTCCTAGTATCGTTATTAATTACATTGTTCTCACTTTCTGTAGCATATTGGCTGATGTGGAGGGAAACTATACTCTTGACTGCCCATTCCTTTTAATGAAAAACCTGTGTACTGTGTACCCATCATAAAAAATCCTAACTCTTCTCCAAAGAGACACAGGTCACCTCAGCTTGCAATTTGGTCTTGACTTTAAGAAAACCTCTTAATCCTCATTAGTCTTTGAAATACCATTTGGCCTATGGCCATAGAACTCAAGGATCCTTTTAGAGCCCAAGACACTGGATGCTCCCTGAGTCTCAACAGTACATTCTTTAGCTTTGGAACGGTACCAGAAAATCCATTTCAAATCAATCTTTTATTAGAAGCAACATTACTTCCATCATTGCCTTACACCCAATTTTTTTTGAAAATTGAGAGCCCGTAAAAGAGGATCTGGTTGTAGTTTATATCTCTTCTACTTTTCCACTTGGATGAGACTTTTATAAATGCCTGAGCAATAAGGATTTGTCATCTGTTGTCAAAATAGTCAGACATAATTTTTATTTGGAAGTTGAGCTTTAGATTTACTTACTTGTTTTTTTTTTTCTTTTGGCCCCATTGGCTTAATGTTTTAAGCTCTATAGTTATGATAATATATCTTCAAGTCCCATTTCTAAATCCATCAATAACATTGCAATCCAATTCTGCAAAAGAAATTATTAGTCAATGCCTGTATATTAATCATTCAAAAACAATAAAAATAAAATTGAGGGCAGAACACCAGTTGGCTCAAAGTATTGAATAAGCAAATTCCTCTGGGAGATTTATCATCAGGATTTACAATTATTTTTCCTGATGAAATTGAGCTTTGTCTGTCAGCATTACTTTGAAGATCACCTTTCCTGAGCCCTGCAACCATTAAAATGTATTCTTGAAGAGAATGTTTGGAATATGAGCTATGTATATTTAACATGAATGTTTTTGCATCATTTCCAGTTATCAGTAAAACAGAATATATATTCTTGTAAATGTAGTGATTACACAAATAGTACTAATTTATCTGAGTTGATTTCAGTCTGGGAATTCCCAATGAATGAATAAGTACCTTAAATCAAATAGTCAATCAACTGAACTGAAAACAAAAGAAATGCCTGTGGGAAAAAAAAAAAGAAAAGAAAAAGAAATGCCAAGGACTGAAGCTATATTGCATTGCTATAAATCATACCAGATAGAGTTTCACTGAGATAATAAACACTTTAATGCTCCAAACTACGCCCTTCTTTCCATTTTCAATGTCATCCTGTTTACAAGGCCACATGCATAGTCAAAATTTCTTTGATTGCAAGTAACAGAAACCAAGCATAGATTGGGCTGTTTTGGGAGGGGTAGAAGGTTCAAGATAGATAGGTTTGAAGTGGAAATATTGGGGTCTAGGTGTTCAAATCAGGATGACTTCATCTCTGCATATCACTGAGTTCTGCTCTTATGCCCTTGTTTTCATTCTTGGGGCTTTCTCCATGACAGCTTGAGGAGGCTCTAACCTCATGTGACCTCATGTGTTCACTGAATTCAGGTAAGAAAGGGAGACACGCCCACTTGTAGAATTTGTCAAAATCTCATGAGTGTTCTGTTCATGGGCCTACCCATGATGATACTGACTGCAGACTGAAAGATGAGAAAGCAGAACGGGTTAAGTCTGAGAGGGCAGAAGAGACAGTGTGATTGGCAGTCCCACCTGAATCACATGTGGCCAACAATGGACTGTGTCCAGTTGCCAAAAGGGTGCTGGGAAGAATGACACCAGTCAGTTATAGCTCATCTCTGCCTTCTAGTAAAAGTTCTACAGTACTACTATCCTGCTGTTAGGACATTCTCATTCTAAGATTGTACCATTAGAATGGGTGACCCCTTGCTCAAGTTTTTGGTTAAGTTGTGACAGGACTCTTGTTGGTGACTTTGTAGACCCCAGAACAGTATTGTTGCTCAGCTCTGAAATATGTGCTTTCCCTTTCTTTGGAATTCCTGCTTTCAAGCACAGTAATGTGGGGAATGGATTTTCTCCACATCATCTCTTACACTTACCCTCCTTTCAGAGACTTTAAATGACCCTTCAAAAAAGCTTAAAAATCCAGCTCAATAGTAAAAAAATTCTGGGACTTTTGATTTGCTCAGGCCTTGTGTCTCTCTGCCTTTCTGGGTAACTTCTGTAACTCTTTCATTCTCCAATAAATACGCTCATGTTGTTACAGGGTAGCCCAGAATGAACTGTGCTGCCTGTCTGTGGGTTCCTTTAGGGTATTCTTCCCCTTAACAATAAGAGTCAATAAAATAGTATAGTTGGCTACGAGAGCACTGAGACATGGTTTGGGCTTCCATCTTATGCTTTCATTTATTCAGAATAACCCTGTACTCATTTTGGTGTGTTCTATGAATCTGATTTTTCATGTGTCAAATTAAGGGTATAATTTATTTCATCAGTATCTCTTGAGCAATCTAGTGAGCACACACGCCCTCACACACACTGTCGCACTCATATACAGCCTCTGCTCACATGGAGGTTTCATCTAGTGTGAGGGAGACTAGAAAATGAAAGAGTTAACTAAGTAAACAAACATGGTAATACAAGTAGTGCTTGATGCTGCGAAGGAAACTGAAACAGTAATGAAAGGCAAAGCTGTTTACCTAGGGTAATGGGATAGGAGGGATGCATCCTAGACTAGGGAATCCAAGAAAGGGCAAAAGTGCCAAGCTGGGAATAAGATGGGCCTTTTCAAGAGCAGCGAGAAAGTTCGGGTGTCAGGTCCATCATGAGGAAGGGGCAAGAGGTAGAACTGGGCTCAGGGTGAGTGACAGCACCCCCACTCCTCGTGCAGCTCTGGGATAATAGGACCCAGTGTGTGTTTCGCAATCATCTCTGAGATGACTTGTCTGGAGAAAAGAAAATGGCAAGTGATGAATCCAGCCGGTAGGATGTGGTGGTGACTGAGTGGGTGTTGGTGACTAGGTGGAGGTCATCTGGCGTTGCAGGGGTAGTGTCAGTGGTTGTGACTTAGGAAGCCCCTTAGACATGACCTGCCGATGACTGAGTGTGGGTGAGGAAAAAGATGAGGACCGATTTCTAGGTTTTTTTCCTGAGCATCCAAGTATGTGATGGTCAAAGTAAATGGTTTGGGGGAGGCTGGGGGTGAATTGAGTTTGACCTTACAGATACAATATCATGATCTCTGATGACTCTGAACTCATATGAGCTCTGGGCAGGTGAGGACAGGGTCACCCGTGTCTTCCCCTGGCCCCTCAGTAACAGTGAAGGGGAACAGATACTGGACTGTGTCTAGTAGTGGAGGAGAAGCTTCCTGACACGTTACAACAGACATGCAAATTCGGGTATTCTTTTTTGGCGAACTGCCGAAAGTTTTCATCTCTTTCCATGATTTCTTCTGTTCTAAAATTTACAAGAAGACATGGCTTTGGCAGTTGCTATAGAAATGGGAAAATTATAAGACACGCTCAGTGACTAGATTTAGCTTTGAAATGTATTTTCTCTCTGTTCTTGCCCCTAATTAATTACCACTTTGAACATTTGGGTAGCAGATGAACCGACAGAAGGTTTTGCCCCCACCTGGCTGAACTGATCATAATATAGTGAGTAGTTCTTCCAATGGTGTGACCCCGGACTGCGATAAATAGAGCTGTGCTTTTCATGGCAGAAAAGTAGAATAAGCCTAGATACCCTGACAGAGCTACAGACTGTTACCATTGCCTGATACCAGTGAAGATAACTAATAACAGATTTCTGCTGGGCAGCAAGCATAGAGCAGTAGCTGTATCAAGTTAGGAAGTGTCAGTATTCAAACCCGATCATAGAAATATAGAAATGAATCACTATGAATCGCATGCCTTTATTTGCAATCAAGTCTGTGGGACCAGGTGATTCAAGTAGAGCAGAGGAGAGCAGGACTTCTGCAGCATCACACTGTTGAGGTGTATGGATGTGCCCCTACCTCTGCCAGCACTGCAGGGTCCAGAAAGGAACCCAGGAAGGAGAGTGTTGAGGGGACAGCACCATTCAGTTTGTACCCCTTTGGAATTTATTCTACAGGGACAGAACAGGCTTAGTTAACATCTTGTCAATGAGGTAGACTCTTTACCACAGATAACATGAAATGAAGGCAGTGACATGGCTTATCACCTCATCACCACACTTGTCCCCTCTTGGGGGCCCAGCCAGCTGCTCTGTCTGTCTTTGGAGCACAAGTTTGTCCATATAATTGCATCCTCATGGCTTTGCTTAAGGGCAGTCTAACACACACGCCCATGGGTGTGGCAGCACTTCAAAAGTTTGACTTTTGAAACATCTCTTTACATCACTTGCTCTATTTTATCTCACTTATTTGTCTCAGATCATTTGTACTGTCTTTCCTGGTTTTGCACAGATTGTGAAATTGTTACAGCCGTCATTCGTTTGTTTTTCACCTAGATATTTGCAGTTGGCAGCTAGTCAGAGCATTCTGTCTTTCTTCTTCGTGGTATCAGGCTTTCGAGTCATGTTTAGGAAGTCTGTTCCTGACCCCATATTCAAAAAATGCTCATAAGATATCCATTGAGGTCAGTTTTTCCTTGAACAAAAAAGATGACCTTTGTGATTTTGTGGTGGGCTGTGAGGTGAGGCAGGAGACACAGGCAGGCCTACACAGAGGTATTAAAACAGTTAACCTGGAAGACCAGAGCATCTTCTAGGGCTGACTGACACAGCCTGCAGCACAACGTGGGTGCTTAATAATTACTGAGCGAATGAATAATCTACGCCTGGAACCAAATGGCTCTCTGTGGAATATGGGGCCATGAACTTCCAGGTTTATCAGGCTCCAAGAACCTGCTGTTCAGCTGGCCAGCTGGATTCCAGTTGCTCCGGAGTACTTACAGAGAAAGAGAACAATCCTGTTTATTTAGGTTTCAGAAGCTGTGGCTTTTAAAGCCATTGTAAATAACTACACGGCTCATTTCAACCCAATGAAAGGATAGCAAGGAAACAGGAAAGGCCTTTGAGTGAGAAAGAGTTGAGTTTGAATTCAGATCTTCTAACTCCTTGCTTTTAATCAGAACTTTGTTACTGATCTTCTAGACTTGGGCTTTTCCACCTTTCTCATGGGGAGAAATGCAGCAGAGCGAGGCCGCAGCCTTGGCTTGAGAGAGCATCTAGTTGCTTGGAAGGCACGTGGTCTGCATGCGGGCTCCTCCCTTCTGCTCAAGCGCAGTCCAGATTCCCAGAGTGCAGCGCTCCGTAGGCTTTGGCCTGCATGGAAATCTGCAAGTGTGTGCTCCTCACCACGGCTTGGTTATTCTCAAGCATGAGAGCGGTCACACCTCTGAAACCTCTACTCTAGACCGAGTAGCCACAGTCAGGGGGCACAAGAGACTCCAAAGCTTCAGGTGATTCACTGTTAAAGGCTGTTTCCCAGCAGCCCACACCATGAGTATAGTTGTGAGGGGTCCCAGACCAATTCTTTGTCCCCGCTGGGTCATGTGGCCACTTAGCTTCACCCCAGAGACCCTCTGGCAGCGTTTGGAATTGCCTTTGGAAATGAGTCATGTCTCTGTTCAGTGTTCACACAAACTGCACTCAGATGCTCACGTGATGCTCTGGTGCCAGGGAAGATGCTGAGTGCACCGCTTAATGGTCCAAAGTATGACAGAGAACTAAAGAAACTAATCATGTGTCGACAGGATGGCGGCGACACAGCCGTGGCGGCGAGCATGTGCCAAGGAAATAAATTATGCACCGATGCGATTTCTCTTGTTCCACTCTGTGGACAGAAGACCGGTTTATATTATCCTATAAAAAGCATACTGTGACTGGGAACAAATAAGATTCTTAGAATTTCCCTAAAAGGCTCAGCACGGCTCTTTTTACATAAAATGGAATTCTCTTTAGCAAACTAATGAAATACAATAAATAGAAGAGCATTGTCAGGGGGAAAAAAAAAAAAAAAGAACGCTGATTGAGTTTCTGTCGCTCTTAACTGCTGTAAATGTGAGTGAAAGGAAACTTGACCAGATTAAAGGTTGCCTGAAATAGCTGAGGTTAACTACGGGGGCTTCTGTCCATTTTACGCAGATTCCTTCATTGCAAGCAAAATGTGGATGTGTTGTTTTCTTTTTTTTTTTTTAAAGATTTATTTACTTTTATTTATTTATGTATATAGAACAGGGGTACAGGCCAGAGGTGTGTGGGGGGTGTGTGTGGGAAAGGATTTCTCCCCACCAGAGACAGTGGAGAGCAGAATAGGCAGATGGAGGAAGTTCCCTGCTAAGGGGAGCAGCGGGTGGAATAGGAGAGGACTGCTGCGTCCTAACCCGTTGATGTAATGTTTGGTTGTCCCGTTATGTATTCCCACCACAGTCACCCACCACCCTATTACCCACAGTCCTCCACCACGGTCTGAGGTGCTTCTTTCCCTTGTTATTATTTCTGGTCACTCTGAACCCCAGCCCTATCCCATGCTCCAGTTCTATAGTCAGCTTTTAAGTGTGAGATGTTCAGCTTCTCTTTAAATCTGACTCTTGGTTTGGTTTCTCTATATTTCTCACCGTAGTGACACTATCCAATATTTATCTGTCTCCTTCTGACTGACTTCATCAGCATAATCTCTTCCATCTTTGCTGCTGCAAATGGCAAGTTTCGTTTGATGGCTGAGCAATATTCTGTTGTGTATATACACCACATCTTCTTGATCAGCTCATCTGTTTTGGGACATTTAGTTTGTTTCCCATAATTTGGCTATTGTAAATGGTGCTGCAAAGAACAGGGGCGTGCAGGATTCCTTGGTCATTAGTGCTTTTGATTTTCCCAGTTGATGAGAGTGGAGCTAGTGGCTCATGTGGCAGGTTCACTTTTGACCTTTTGAGACACCCCCACGCTGCTGTCCCTAGGGCCTGGCCGGCCCACACCCCCAGCAGTGGAGGAAGGTTCCCTTTGCTCAGCATCCTCCCAGCACTCGTTTCTGATCTTTCAAGACGGGCCATTCTCGAATGTGGGAATATCTCACTGGGTTTTGATTGCCGTTCCCTGGTGGTAAGTAATGATGGACATTTTTTATCAGCCTGTTTCCAGTCTGTATGTCTTCTTTGGAGAAGTGTCTGTTTTGTTTAGTTCTTCTGCCCAGTTTTTTTTTTTAATCAGATTATTTGCTTTTTTTTTTGCTATTGTTGAGCTATAGAAGTTCTTTGTAGATCTTGGCTAGCTGTCCCTTGTCAAAGGTATGGTATGCAAATACTCTCTCCCATTCAGTAGGGCATCTTTTCATTTAGTTACAGTTTCTTTCATAGTGCAGAAGCTTTTCAGCTTGATGCAGTCCCAACTGTTTATGTTCGCTTTTGTTTTCCTTGCTGTTGGGGACTAATCCCTTGAGACAGCACAGAAGCTTATGTCATGAAGTGCCTTCCCTGCATTTTCCTCCTGTGTATTTTATGGTTTCAGGTCAAGTGTTGTTTCCATCTTCTGCATTGTTTTCTTCCTTTTGCAGCCATTTGTCCTTTCTCACACAGGCTCAGGCCCCCTCCCCTTCCCTAAGCTGCTTTGTTTAAGTGTTCATTTGTTCTATTTCCATTAAAGTCAACTTTCCCACTGAGAGCGTCATGGTTTTGTCTTACTTTTTTGAAATTAACAAATGAACAGCTTATCTCAATGAAGATAATGATCCCAGATGAATTAGAAGAATGCTGGGTATTGAAAAATTTATAAACATTTTTCATTCTTCCTTTTGAAATAAAACTAATGGGAAATAGTTGAGGACAATCCTAACAATGCATTTCATTTTAACTTTTGAAGCATTTATTCATTAGTCATGTGCGTTATTTTGTTTTCCTGACACCCTGAGAAAGATAATAGCATGTGTTAAATTATCAGCATAAGGGAAGAAAAACCAGATTGACAACTGTCAGGAGCATTATTGTTTAGCTCATGCTGTTAACTCGGGATGAACAGAAAAAATGAAATCATGTAAATTTTTTGTTATATTCAAGGTAGTTAATGGGGTTGAGTTTCAGGTCTCAAGTATGAAATTTTTCCTACTGAATTATTTCAGGTAATAATTGAGCAACAGTGCAAGAGCACACGAAGAACTCCTGGGTTATTAGTGCTTGTCGCATGTGTGGTCTCTTTGTTTAGGGAGAAAGGTCTTGTGTACCCTTTCTGTAAAGTGAGTTGGAGTTTTCATTTGTATGTCTGCACCTCTCATCACAGGCACATGGTAGGGCAACTGTTTGTGGAATGAATGAATGAGTGAGGAAGATGCATTAGACTTCAACGGCTTTCACAGGCGCGGTCTGCTATTCTGTCTTCTGTTATTTGAGAACTACACATTTGCCCATGTAGGCAATCAAGGTCAAGCACCAATAGGTAATATCATATATTTGCATTCAGAAAAGTGATACAGCAACTGTTTCCTTCAGAATTATCATCAGTGATCATTTTACCCAAAATGACAATATCTAACATTTTAAAAATGTTCATTCTGTTCCTTCTTGAGCCTAACCACTCTGGTCTAAAACCAAACCTTTAAAATATGTAACATGCTTTCCTTCAATAATAAGGTGGGAATTGAGCTATAATTAAGTGAATTTTCTTTCCACTTGGAGAATGTCAGTACAGTGAACAGAGAATTATGAATAATTGAGATAAAAATGTGCTTGTCGAGGTGAGTGTGTAGGTTGGACAGACGTTGCCATAAAATCACTATGGAGGCAAGGATTTTCAGCAAAAACATTAAACGACATTTAATCTGAATTATGACTTCCTTTACTATGAACTGGGTAAGAATTATGAGCTGCCTTTGGTCCCCTCTGTGCAGTAGTGGAAGTGTAGGCTAAAGAGTGGTGCTGAGGCCCTGGCGTGAGCTTGGTGACATTCTCCAGCATTCAGAGGGTGACAGTGCCCCCAGGCCTCTCACACCTGAGGAACATTTCTTTGGATTCCAACAGCCTCAAGCAGGAGCTGTCTTTGTTGACAGCTCTGGTCTCAACTGCCATCCCGTCTTCTCTCTCCATGCTGTGATGAGCTCGCTGCCTGGCATCTGTGGGTTGTGACAGGAAGCAGCAGCTTCTGGGTTGAGGCATCTCCCCCGCAGGTGCTGGATCCTTGAGAGCCCTGTGGCAACCACATCCGGGGACTGATCCAGCTGCTTGAGCCATGACATGCCAACGTTCATTCCCCCCAGATGGGTACCTTATCTCATCTTTGACATACCCACAGAGACGCCCATGGAAGACATGGAAAATCAGGCTGTAAACTTCTCAAGTGGTGATTTTGCTTCCAAGTAACTGAATGATTTATGAGCAAATCAGGTTGTTAGCGATCTTGATGACTCGTGAGCAGCCTGGCCCAGGCCTTGAGCCTCCTGGCACTGTGGGCTGAATTCTGCTACCTCAGTACCCTAGATCCTCCTCTGTGGATAACATGACCAAGGAAAAGCAGGAAAGGGATGCTCTGAAGAGAAGAGCTGAAGGTACTGTCCAGGTGTGGCACTACTAGGCATTAAGGATGAAATAGGTGGTCTTTGCCCCATTTCCTGACCCCATTTCCAGCTCTGGGAAAGCCTTGTCATTTCTGGAGTTCTTCTAAGAACTGTTCAACCAGACTTGAGTTGGTGGCGCTGAGGCAATTGCTGGCTTGGAGCTCCTGGAAACTTTAGGGAAGGTCCTGGTCCCAGAGGAACCAAGCTTAGGAGGTTGGCACTCCCTGGCCCCTCACAGTCCCGCCATTCTCAGGGGAGGTGGACAGCTGGGCATTCAGGTATAACTAGAGGCCAGTGATTTAATCAGCGGTGCCTGCAACAAAGCACTAACACTGATTGTGGGGGTCGGGAAACTGCCCAGTGAATGCACAGGTACTGAGGCCCCGGAGGGCCTCCACGCCAGTGATAAACCAGCAGACCTTTGGAAAGGAAAAACATTTTCCTTATTCCAGAGCCAGCTAGCTGGACACAAGAGCCCCCATCTCAGGTCTGTCTTCCCAAATGGCTGGTAAGATGGACTTCAGCCACATTTGGCAGCCCCGGTAACAACAAAAGAGTCAAATTTCCTTGGCTGGAGACTGGGCAGGGCACATGGCAGTGAGGGCTGGCACAGTGTCACAGGGCACAGATGAAGCAGAGTTGCTGAAGAGCCTGGAGCCGTGGGGAGCTTGTGCATGTCTGGGTGGCAGGTGAGGGCCTTCCAGTGTGCGGCTTGGGTTGCCAGCTTTCCTTCTTCTCAGATGGAGAAGTGGAATTGCCTGGGGAAAACAAATTAGTCCTGGTAAAAGAACATCATAACTCCCCAGAAGTGAGTAGCTAAGCTGATTAAGATACAGAGCAAGCTTGGGGCTGGGCTTCAGCTTTTGGGGACCATTTCCACATCCCGGTGCCAGGAGGCTGGCAGACCAACTCAAGGAACAGGAGTTCCTGTGATTGAGGCCCTGCCGGGCCTGACTCTACAAGATTCCTCATCCGTCTTTCGCCTGGTGAAGGGACAACCTGAGGTCTGTGAGCCACTTATAGTGAATTATTCAGCCTGACGAGAGATTGTGGGGATGCCTGGTGTGTGCACAGCTGTGACAAAAGTGGAGGTAACCAGGGGCGCGCTGCCTGTGACTGGCCTCGGAGTTGAAGTCTCGGGGGACTGAGTCCTTCGCCATGTGCGCTAACTCCTAAGGGGTGGGGTCAGCAGTAAATTGAATTGTAGGACACCCATGTGGTGCCCTCAAGACCTGGAGAGTGTACAGCATGGACACACTGTGATGTGGATAGAGGACAGTTTCTGCAAATGCCGTGGATCGATCACTCAGGTTTTGTGACCAGCTGTCTGCACTAGTGCACGGATTAAAGTGCATTCATCGCAACACAACCCATGGCCAGCTCGAGATGATGCACTGCCTCTCAGTTACATGCTGTGTGACTCTGCTTCAAGAATTTTAATCACTCTGAGTTGCCTTTCCTACAAATGCAAGATGGAAGCTACCACAAATGTGGATAGCGCCAAGCTCATTGAGTTAGGAGGAAGTGAAACTGTCTCTACTCGCAGGTGACATAGTAGATACACAGAGAATACCAAAGACGGCAGGAACAATATCGAAAGTGGCACACTACAAAATTCATGTACAAAGTAATTCAAAGTTATACAAAATACAAAAATGATTCTAAAAATCTGCGGTATTTCTTGATGCAACTTAGCAGAAAGCAAGTCAGGAAAACAATTCCAGTTAGGAGGATTACATGGCATTTGTAAATTTAGAAATTTTCTGGCCCATCGTGAGAAATACAATGCTTCATTCATGAATGAATGAAACAAAGTAGATAGAACCTGATCTTTCTCGCTCCTACTTTGTCCTCTCTTTGCATATCTTTTTGCCTCAAGGAGAATTCATTTTCTATTTTACTTTCTATCACTAGCTCTTGATGTTCAGCTAATATATTTATATTATGCTTCTCTTTGATGATCAGGAAGGACTAAACAATAGGAAAAAAAAAAAACAACAAAAAGCTTGCTATTGAAATAGTCCTACCCAAGGATACAATAGAAAACGTTTATTCACGGAGAATATCACTAATTTGGTATTATTTCCTCATGATTTTTATTTCTTGTTAGAAATAAAAAGAGCACCCCTATGCCGTGGGAAAAGAATCAACATGTATTTCTTCACTGCTGTGGTTTTCATTTTTTATTGTTGAAGGAACATTACATGGTAACATAACATTCAGGCATCACTTTAAGTGAACATTATATCCACCACTAAAGGTTTATTTTCTTACATCACTCATTTCTGGACAGTATTAGATTTCTCCCCGCAGGTGTCGTCCCCATAAACCTCCCATCCCCTTGTGCTTCTGACCCCCCCGCCTCCCCTCCACCCCCTGTACGCCTCAGATCTAGTCACCACTGAAAATTGAATTCCATTCCTCACTCCACAATTGATTCCTTTCCCCCAAACTTCCCATCCTGATGTTCCCTCCCCTTCTAGTAACCACTAAGTTGGTCTTTCTAAAAGTTTGTTTTATTTAGCTCCCTCATTTGCTTCTGTCTGCATCACACAGGAGTCAAATCACATGGTGTTTGTATCTTTCTGTGACTCACCAAGCACAGCATCCTCTAGTCCATCCCCAGTGTTGTAAAAGCGAGATTTCTTCTTTGTATAAGTGAGCACTACTCCATTGCATACATACAACTCGAACCAGTGACCTGCAGATGGGCACTTCGGCTGTTTCCACATCTTGGTTATTGTAAATACTGCTCACTGAAAAGCCTGTGTCTCTTCAAATGAGTGTTCTCATGTTCTCCAGTTAAATACCTAGAATTGAGATTAACAGCTCAGACAGTATTTCTAGTGCTTTTAGGAATTGCTGTACTTTGGTCCATAATGGTTACCCCTTGGTTCAAGTCACTCGGAGGTGCTGAATTCTTCCTGAGTGTAAATGGAATTGTTTTCTTGATTTCTGCTAGTTGCCTTGCATATAAAAATGCAATAGATCTTTGTATATTTTGTAACATACCACCTCACCTTTAGTAAGTATAACGGGAGTCGTCGGCATTTTCTATGTTTATACTGACCCATCTGAAATAGTGAGAGTTTCGCTTCCTTTCCAATTTGGACATTTCTTCATGGTCCAGTTGCTCTGGCTAGGACTTTCATACTAGGTTGAATAGAATAGTGAGCGTGGACACATAGTTCCGGTTCTGAGAGGGAAAGCTCAGCTTTCCACCATGGGGATGATGTTGCTGTGGGTTTTGCCTGCGTGGAGGTGTGTCCCTTAGACCTATACTCTTCGGGGTTTGGACTATAAAAGGTAGATGAACTTCGTGAACTGTTCCTTCTCTTCATACCCTTTATTACTGTGACTTTCCTAATGGAGTTAAATAGTCCTCCCTGCATTTTTTCCTTCTCTTTTCCCAGGTGAGTCATTTCGAGGTAGCACGTGTGAGCTCTCTGATGGGTTCCACCATTCCTTGGCTGGTTCCTTCGTTTTCACTTGTACTTTTATCTAGTTCTTTGCAATTCTTTCTGTCCTGAATCTTCCTTATTTACAGTTTGTTTCTACCTCACGCTCATTATTCTAGAGCTCAATGAATTGCTTCTGGGTGCGCTCTTGTGTCTTGGAGATTGAAGAGTTGCCGTGAAGAAACTCGGTCTGTCAGGTCACAGGAAGTTTTCCACGTCTTCACACTCGTTTTCTGGAGTCGTCCTTCTCTGCTTGTGGTGTCGCGTCCCTGTGACGTGGCTGGGTGCTCGCCTCTCTCTGAGGAAACAAGGCCCATTACCACTTTTGAAATAGGACCTTACTTTTTTTTTTTTTAAACAAAAAAACCAATGAGCAATTTTGATCTAAGTTGTTCTTTTCATTCCAGCAGGTGGGGCTGTGGCTTTATTTCTTTATTTAGGATACTGCAGGCTTAGGTGCCTGCCCTGGGCTAGATGGCCAGGCAGAAAGGCTGCTACTTCATGGGTAGGGTGGGGTGGAATGGGGAGTAGGGGGAGCATCACTGTTGCTGGTGTTGGGGGGTTCAAATGTATGGGGCCGCTGTTTTCTCCCCTTTTGGGATCCTTGCTCCAAGCCTGCTCTGAGTATCTGATGTGGGTGCCCTTCGTGTGGCCTTGGGGAGGAGGGTGTGAGCTAACGTGCTCTCTCCATGGCCCTCCTTGCTGGGGACTGGCCCTCCATGGGAGCACCTTGGCTCCTCTGCATTGGGGTTCACCTGGGCAGGTGAGCCTCCACCCCATCCCAGTCCTCCTGGCCCCTGCCTAAGGTGCACCCCCGCTGCACATGGTCATGCCTATCACCCCAACATGGGCTCTCGGGAGCGTCCCTTTGGACAGTCTGTGCCAGTCTCTCGGGCCAGGCATGGTTCAGGCCCATGTACTGGCTAGTTGTCAGTTGTTTCATTTGTAAATGGAACAGGGGGGGTCTCCCTTGTCACCTCGGTGGTGTCCCTCTAAACATGGCTGTTTTATAAAAATATATTCTACATTGAACACCAGCGGACCTGAAAACAGAATTATATCTCAGTTAAAAAAAAGAATTGGACCCTCATAATTTAGACTATCCAGATGCTGAGGCTGCAGTCAGACATCAGTGTTACCCTTCCTGTACTTGTTCAGGCCTCTGTCTGCCTGCTCTCCTGCATCCTGCAGGGTAGGCGTTTACTAGCTCTGTGCTGTGCAAGCAGAGGTTTGAGTTGATTTGACCCCAGGGGACACTGGTGGGGATGGCTGGGCACCCTGCTTGACATGGTTACGCTGCATGCTCATCTTCTTGACGTTTCAGAGAGATTTCCAAGAGACAGTGGCTACTTCACTTTTATAACAGTAACCACTTGTGACCCTCAAGGGTGATGACGTGTGATGGTGAACAGAAAGGACACTGAATGGGCACTGATGTGGCTAGAAGCTCGTTCAGATCCTTGGAGTCTGTCCCGAGAGGGCTGTCTGTACATCTGTCGGGGCATAAAATCATCCCTCGGCCCAACCACAGTGGATTGGCTTCTCTGCTAGAAGCTGTTGGCGTGGTGTTCATGGAGGGTTCACTGCAGGCTGTGTCACTCTGTTGTGGCTAAGAGGCAAAGGGTGTGTAGTGGCGGGAAGACGGGGTGTCTGGGGCCGGGAAAGGAGACATGGTGAGATTAGGGAAACTGATAATCTTTAATGTTAATTAAATGAGCTCTTAGCATTTCCAAACAGAGGGGAAAATGAGGTCAGTGTGACCTTGTAGTTGGAACTTAATAGTGTGTTCCTTGTTTTAAACTATTTTTTGAATGATACTGGAAACCAGTCAAGTCCTAAGCAAGAAGTGGTAACCAGCAGATTTTTGTTTTCCAAGTCTCTTGATGAAAAGTAGGCAAACATAATGGCTGGAGTATTGGACTTGATTTTAGTCCTGCTTCAGATGAATGGCATTATCTTTAGGAAGACCAAGGTACTACAAGGGTATGCATCTTGCTTAGGAATATTCTGACACAATCTTGGGATTAGGCAGAATGTAGAAGGTGGGTCTTCAGTTTGACTCTAATCTATTCAGGAAGGAAAAAATTCTCCACTGTATAAAACTTAACCCAGCACATGAATGGAAATCAATTGAATTGATTTTTTGAGGAACTCATTCCTTGGCTGCCATTTCAAAAGTCGATTACATGTAATGGTCTAGAATAAGGTCATTACAAAGGTCAACAGGAAAAAAAATGAATGAGATTGCCTTAATTCATGCAGATCATCTATTTAAAAGCGTTCTATTGTACACGTTTTAAGTGAAATACAAAGTTGGAATTTAATCAAAAATCTATAAATGCAGGTTGGCGTAATGCTTTCTAGGACTTAGAAATCTACACTTTCACTGACATGTGAAGGCTTTACGTGGCCGTCAGCTCTGGCCACTCATAGCCTCTCTCTCCCCCATGCATCTGCAGCACATTCTGTTATTTGCCCAGTGGACACTGAGCAGGGGTTTTGAAGCACATTTTAGAATTGAAATTCTAGTAAATCACAAGGCCTGCTTTGAACGTCTGCAGTAATCATACCCACCAGATGATGACAATAGAATTTTCAAGAAGAATCAATGACTAAAATTTGTATGCACACTGTTTATGCTGTAAGAACCGTAAGTGGTGGGTATTCTTTTTCAAAAACCAAGAGCGGTGCTTAAATTGTGCTTGCAACAATGTTAGGCTTATTAAGTTACAGGGAGGTGCCACCGCTTGGGTTTTTCAATTGGACTTGGAAACCATGAACGTGGATGTGTGTATAATGTGTGTGTGCTCAGTGGGTAAACAAATCAAAAAGCGAGTGAGAAAATAAACATCACGGGGCCGTTTCTGTATCAAGTAGCCGCATCAAGTGAGCCCAGGGGACAACGGAAGCCAGTGGAAGTCAGGCCCTCACGGCAGGGATGTGTCCTTCATTTCTAGATTGAAATCTGGTCTCTCCAAACCGCCTTGGGAAGACAAGATCCTGTCACTCAGAGAACTGGAGATAGCATCACTCCACAAATGCCGGATCGGGACTGGCCGAGATGCTGGCGAGGAGCTGCCTGCAGCCTGGGGCTCACCCCACCCTCCCTCCAGACCCTGGGGCACCTGCCCATCGGGACAGTCTGAAGAACAACCGACTTCCCAGGTGAGACCAGCTCCTTCTCTCGTGACCTGAGAGTCAGGTGACCGTCCACATGTGTGAGAGCCACGCCCCAGGCCTCTGGGACACTTGCAGGCCTGATGCCTTCCTAGATGTCTGTCTCTGTCTGCTGTTACCTTTAGCCAGAGGCTAACCGAGAATGACAGAGGAGGAGAAACACCCCGTCATAGGCGGAGCCCTGAGTTGGCAGTCAGTGGCGCGGAGGCGTGCAGCCCCCTGCCGTGCT
The DNA here is from genome assembly GCF_000260355.1 of Condylura cristata. NCBI lineage: Eukaryota > Metazoa > Chordata > Mammalia > Eulipotyphla > Talpidae > Condylura > Condylura cristata. The sequence goes on from NW_004567129.1 coordinate 10,031,732, forward strand.
AGGTGCCTTCGGAAGAACCCCGGGATACACCGTCCTGGAAAGGGACACCCCGCACGGTATGGCCTCCGAGCTGCTCTCAAATTGCATTATTTTACCAATATGTTCATGCACTTTTATGCAGATTAAATAGGGGGAAACAGCGCCCCACTTTGCCCCAAAGTTTGTGGTGACTGGCAGACTGGCAGCTCTGCTTTTGCCCACCCCAGAGCCAGCAGCGCCGTGGCCCGGGGGAGGTGGCCCCTGCTCGGAGCTGTGCCACCCCAGCCCTGCGCCAGCTGCATGGCCTGTGAGCCTCGGCAGTGGTTCTGTGTCTCTGCCAGTGGACAGAACTAGAGCCCTGGGTGGCTTCTTGGCGAGCTCAGTCACAACAATGACACTGGGTGCTATTCAGTCTTTCTATTTTTTAAAGATTGTTTTATTCACACAGAACTGAGTGCAAGGACGGTGAGAGGATTCACCACAGAGAGTGGGGAGCAAAACAGGCAGATGGACGAAGTACACTATGGAGGGAAGCAGTGGGCAGGTCAGGAGTCTGCTGTGTCATGTAGTCACCTTCGGGGCGGGGATTGAACTCGCACTGAAGTGGCTGTGGCCAGCGTGCAGTGCTGCATCCTAACCCGTTGCGCCACCAGGGAGGGCCCTGGTGCTATTCATTCTTGTATTTGGGAAAGTTGTCCTTTCGTTGTGTACGACACTCATGCCGAGGACTGTGCGGGCCGTGGCAGGTGCCTGGACGTCCTCCAGTGGAGGGGAGCCTCTCCCGGCCAGCTTGCTCCTGTAAGCTGTGCAAAAAAAAAAAACAAGTTAAAAACTGTGCGAGCTCAGCCTATACTTTTACATGTTCCAGTTTTCAGATTCCAGGCTGTTAGTACTGAGCATTATGTTATTTTCTGGTCACGTAATAGACATGTGACTAGTTCCTACAGAGCACAGCCAGTGGGGAGCATCTCCCGTGGACACTGAGAACTGGGGGTGCCTGCACTCCCGCTGGATTGTGGCAGCCCCAGGCTGCTACCTGAGTGACCCGATCAGCTTCCTTGCCTCAGCCTCAGCAAGGTGCCTCTCCTCCGTGCTCCCTCTACGGGGGCTGCCACATGGTACACCAGCAACAGCTGCTCACCGGCCCTGGCTGCCTCCTCTCACACTCTGTCCCTGAGCTCTTGTTAGTGGACGGTCCAAACCACTTCAGGAATTGCTTTGGTTTTTGCTCAAAGTTTTAGTCTTTAGTACGCCTCATTTTATCTCTTAACAGTTCTGGAGTAGAGTGTAATCTCAAATGCCCCACCCTGAGCTAAGGAGGGGTAAGCAGCAGTGAGAGGCACCTCGGAACCCCACAGCTGGCTGCTTCTTTGCATCCTGAGCCCCCGTGAACAACTCCCCAAAGGCTGGCTCAGGTGCAGTGGCCACCATGGTGGCTTCTTGCTTGCATGAGCTTAGCCATCTTGGGGTGCCCTAGGGAAAGGAGGGTGGCTCTCCTGCTTAAAGGGAAAATGGCTTTTCTTCCTCTCTGGTTTGGGAGCTCTGAGGACACTCCCGCCCCACAGAGGACATCCTGGGAGAGCAGGTGGAAGTCAGCAAAGGTAAGAAAGAAGCAAGAGGGGGAGAAAGGAGCGAGAGAAAGCAGAAGAGTGAACTGGGAGAGAGCAAGATTGAGAGCGAGAGGAAACTGGAAAACAAGGAGGCACAAAGAAGGAAGAAAGACAAAGCGAGGTGAGAAGGGGAACAGATAAGAGGGGCGAGACAAATACTGAAAGAAGGGAAAGAGGAGAAAGGATGGAGGCAGTGTGAAAACGGGAGAAAATGGAGGGGAAGACAGGAGACAGCAAGGAGGATGGGAGAGGAGAAAGGGGGAGAGAGAAATGGTTGGAAGGGAGAAGAGTGGGAGAGACAGGAGGGACAGAAACAGTAGATTGAGAGAGAATATAGGGAGACAGGCGAGGGAGAGATGAGAGAGGCTGGAGAGCAGAGACAGTTGTGGAGAGATGAGGGAGAGAGACTTGAGAGGAAAGGAATGAGGCGGGGAAGAGACAGGATAGAAGGGACAGAGCACAGCTGGAGAGAAGAGACACATGAGGCAGGAAAGAAGAAACAGGAGTGGTTGAGTTGGGAGAGACTAGAGATGAGGAGAGAGGAGACAGAAAAGAGGGAGAGATCAGAGGTGGGAGAGATAAGAATAGAGAGAAGTGATCAGAAGAGAGACTAGGAAAGATCAAAAGAGGAGACAGTGATCAGAAGAGAGAGACAGATGGGAGAGAGAGGTGAGGTGAGAGAGATGGGAGAGGGATGGACAAGGAGGGAGTGATCAGAGGAAAGAGGTGAGAGAGGAGACAATGATCAGAAGAGAGACAGACAGGGAGGGAGTGATGAGGAGAGACAAGGAGATCAGAATGGAGAGAGGAGACAGAAAAGAGAATGGAGATAGTGATCAGAACTGAGAGAGGGGAGTGATCAGAAGAGAGAGGAGAGACAGATCAGGAGAGAGAGACGGATGAGAAGAGAGATCAGAAGAGAGTGGAGAGACAGACAGGGGAGAGAGACGGATGAGAAGAGAGATCAGAAGAGAGTGGAGAGACAGACAGGGGAGAGTGACGAGGAGAGAGAGGTGAGGTGAGAGATCAGAGCAGAGAAAGATGAGGACAGGGATTGATAAGGAGGGAGTGATCAGAAGGAGGGAGTGATCAGAAGAGAGGTGAGAGAGACAGACGGGAGAGAGATGAGGAGAGATCAGAGGAGAGGGAGACATGAGAGAGATGGACAAGGAGGTAGTGATCAGAAGAGTGGAAAGAGATGAGAGATGAGGAGAGATCAGAGGTGGGAGAGAGGAGACAGTGATCAGGAGAGAGAGACAGATGGACAGGGGGGGGGTAGTGATGAGAAGAGAATGGAGAGAGGAGAAAGTGAGAGGAGGATACAGGAGAGGGAGACTTGAGGAGGGGAGAGACCAGGAGAGAGTGGAGAGAGACAATGGGAGGAGAGAGAGACATCAAAAGAGAGGAGGAGACAATGACCAGAGAGGGAGAGATAGGAGTGATCAGAAAAGAGGTGAGAGAGATGAGAGACAAGAGATCAGAACAGAGAGGAGACAGTAAAGAGAGATGAGAGGAGATGAGAGATCAGAAGAAGACGAGGAGAGAGAGACATACGGGAGAGGTCAGAGGAGAAGGAGACATGAGGAGAGAGATGAGAGGAGACGAGAGATAGGTGAGAGACACAGACGGGAGAGGAGGAGAGAGACGGACTAGGACAGAGAAGAGATCAGAAGAGGACCTGGACAGATGAGGAGGGAGTGATCAGAAGAGAGTGGAGAGAGAGGTGAGAGATCAGAGCAGAGAGAGGGAGACTCGAGACAGATGAGAAGAGAGGAGAGAGAGACGGAAAAGGAGAAAGATCAGAACAGAGAGGAGACAGAAAAGAGATCAGAGGTGAGAGAGACATGGAGAGGGATGGATGAGGAGGGAGTGATTAGAAGAGAGTGGAGAGAGAGGTGAGGTGAGAGATCAGAACAGAGAGAGGTATGAGATAGGAGACAGAAAAGAGATCAGGAGAGAGATGAGAGACCAGAACAGAGAGAGATGAGGGGAGAGAGAGAGAGATCAAAGGGAGGAGAGAGGAGATGAGAGATCAGAACGGAGAGAGAGGAGACAGAAAAGAGAGATCAGGAGAGAGGGTGATCAGAGGAGAGAGGAGATGAGAGGAGAGAGACTTGAAGAGATCAGAAGACGAGGAGAGAGGGTGATTAGAAGAGAGAGACAGACGGGAGAGATCAGAGGAGAGAGATGGACGAGGAGGGAGTGTTCAGAAGAGAGTGGAGAGAGACACAAGAGACAAGGGGAGAGAGACCAGGAGAGAAACGAGAGGAGACAGAAAAGAGAGATCAAAAGAGAGGAGAGAGAGACTAGAACCGTTAAAGGAGAGAGATGAGGAGAGATGAGAGATCTGAACTGAGAGACGGAGAGATCAGAAGAGAGGAGACAGAAAGGAGAGAGAGATCAGACAGAAAAGAGAATGGAGATAGGGGAGAGACAAGGAGAGGGATGGACGAGGAGGGAGTAATCAGAAGAGAGGTGATGGGAGAGAGAGAGGGGAGAGAGATCAGAACAGAGAGAGACCAAAGGGAGAGAGGAGACAGATGGGAGAGAGATGGACCAGAAGAGAGGGGAGAGAGAGGTGAGAGACAAGGAGAGACGAGAGATCAAAAGGGAGGAGACAGATGGACCAGGGGAGAGATGAGGAGCGGGAGATGAGGAGGAAGTGATCAGAAGAGAGTGGAGAGAGAGAGAGAGATGAGAGAGGTGAGTGATGAGGGAGAGACAGTGATCAGAAGAGAGAGACAGACAGGAGAGACAAGGAGAGGGAGACATGAGGAGAGAGAGATGGACAAGGAGGGAGTGATCAGAAGAGAGTGGAGAGAGATTCGAACTGAGAGAGGGGAAGAGAGGGGGAGAGCTCAGGAATGGAGAGAGGAGACAGAAAAGAGAGATCGAGAGAGAGATGAGAGACAAGAGATCACAACTGAGAGTGGATACTTGAGAGAGAGGGGAGAGTGACAAGGAGAGATCAGAAGAGAGGGAGAGATAGGAGAGAAATGGGAGGGAGGAGAGAGGGAGATCAGAAGAGAGACGAGGAGAGATCAGAGGTGAGAGAGACAAGGAGAGAGAGATGGATAAGGAGAGACAGGAAAGAGATTAGAAGAGAGTGGAGACAGAAAAGAGAGCTGAGAGATAAGGAGAGAGATGAGAGACCAGAACAGAGAGGAGACAGAAAAGAGAGATCAGGAGAGAGAGAGATCAGAGGGACGAGGAGGTTGTGATCAGAAGAGAATGGAGAGAGAGGTGAGAGATGATGAGAGATCAGAGCAGCGAGAGGAGGATACAGGAGAGGGAGACTTGAGGAGAGAGATGGACAAGGAGGGAGTGATCAGAAGAGTGGAGAGAGATGAGAGACGAGGAGAGGGAGAGATCAGAACAGAGAGAGGAGAGAGATAGAGATGAGGAGAGAGACAGACTAGGACAGAGAAGAGATCAGAAGAGGACCTGGAGAGAAACGAGGAGAGACCAGAGGTGAGAGAGACAAGGAGAGAGAGATCGGAAGAAAGGAGAGAGACGAGAGATCCGAACTGAGAGAGGGGAAGAGATCAGAATGGAGAGAGGAGACAGAAAGAGAGAGATCAGAAGAGAGTGGAGAGTGACAAGGAGAGATCAGAGGAGAAGATGGACAAGGAGGGAGTGATCAGACAAGAGTGGAAAGAGATGAGAGATCAGAACAGAGTGGAGAGAGCGAGAGGAGGATACAGGAGAGGGAGACTCGAAAAGAGATCAGAAAAGAGAGAGAGATGAGGAGCAGAGAGAGGGGAGAGACAAGGAGAGATCAGACATGAAGGACAAGGAGAGAGAGGAGAGACGAGGAGAGGCAGAGATCAGAACAGAGAGAGAAGAGAGGAGTGATCAGAAAAGAGTGGAGAGAGATGGGAGGGAGGAGGGAGGGAGATCAGAAGAGAGAGACAGATGGGAGAGAGATGGACGAGGAGGGAGTGATCAGAAGAGAATGGAGAGATGAGAGAGACATGAAGAGAT
>NW_004567129.1:10038189-10039463 GCF_000260355.1 Condylura cristata
CAAAAGAGAGGAGAGAGAGAGGAGAGATCAGAGGTGAGAGGGAGACAGATGGGAGTGATCAGGAGAGAGAGATGAGTGGAGAGAGATGAGGAGAGAGACATGGAGAGAGAGGTGAGTGAGGAGGAGATAGGAGACATGAAAGATGGACAAGGAGGGAGTGATCAGAGGAGAGAGACGGACTAGGACAGAGAAGAGATCAGAAGAGGACGTGGACAGAGACTAGGAGAGATCAGAGGTGAAAGAGACAAGGAGAGAGAGGAGACAGAAAAGAAGAGATCAGGAGAGAGGGTGATCAGAAGAGCGTGGAGAGAGGTGAGTGATGAGGAGAGATGAGACAGTGATCAGAAGAGAGAGACAGACTGGAGAGATAGGTTTGAGAGACACAAGAGACAAGGGGAGAGACTAGGAGAGAAACGAGGAGAGAGGAGACAGAAAAGAGAGATCAGAAGAGAGTGGAGACATTAGGGAGACATGAGAAGAGAGATGATGGACAAGGAGGGAGTGATCAGAAGAGAGAGGTGAGTGATGAGGAGAGATGAAAGAGAGATCAAATGAGAGGAGGAGACAGTGATCAGAAGAGAGATGGAGAGATCAGAACAGAGAGGAGAGGAAGACATGGGGAGAGAGATGGACAGGGAGGCAGTGATGAGATGAGCGAGGAGGAGAGGGAGAGATCAAAAGGGAGGGGAGAGGAGAGAGAGATCAGAAGGGAGAGAGGAGACAGAAAAGAGAATGGAGATAGGGGAGAGAGTGGAGAGATGAGGGATCAGAACGGAGAGATGAGAGACGAGGAGCGGGAGACGAGGAGGGAGTGATCAGAAAAGAGGAGAGAGACAAGAGATCAGAACAGAGAGAGAGGTGAGAGATGGACGAGGAAGGAGTGATCGGAAGAGAGTGGAGAGAGAGATGAGAGATCAGAACTGAGAGAGGTGAGTGATGAGGAGAGATAAGACAGTGATCAGAAGAGAGAAGACAGATGGGAGAGACAAGGACAAGGAGGGAGTGATCGGACGAGAGTGGAGAGATCAGGAGAGAGATGAGACAGAAAAGAGACATCAGAAGAGAGTGGAGAGAGAGATGAGAGATGAGAGATCTGAACTGAGAGAGGGGAAGAGAGAGGGAGAGCTCAGAATGGAGAGAGGAGACAGAAAAGAGAGATGTGGAGAGAGGGGAGAAATCAGGAGAGGGAGACATGAGGAGAGAGATGGACAAGGAGGGAGTGATCAGATGAGTGGAAAGAGATGAGAGACGAGGAGAGGGAGAGATCAGAACAG
>NW_004567129.1:10039563-10154175 GCF_000260355.1 Condylura cristata
AGGAGAGGGAGACATGAGGAGAGAGATGGACAAGGAGGGAGTGATCAGATGAGTGGAAAGAGATGAGAGACGAGGAGAGGGAGAGATCAGAACAGAGAGAAGAGAGGTAGGAGAGAGATGGGAGGCAGTCTCGAGAGAGGGAGATCAGAAGAGAGATGAGGAGAGATCAGAAGTGAGAGAGAGATGGATGAGGAGAGGTAGGAGAGAGAGCAGAAGAGAGTAGAGAGAGAGAGATGAGAGACCAGAACAGAGAGAGGAGACAGAAGAGAGTGAGAGATGAGGAGGTGAGAGAGACAATGGGAGAGGAGAGACAGATGAGGAGAGAGGAGACAGAAAAGAGATCAGGAGAGAGAGGAGACAGTGATCAGAAGAGAGAGACAGATGGGAGAGAGATGGACGAGGAGGGAGTGATCAGAAGAGAATGGAGAGAGAGGTGAGAGATGATGAGAGACAGAGCAGCAAGAGGAAGATACAGGAGAGGGAGACTCCAGGAGAGAGATCAGAAGAGAGTGGAGAGAGAGATGAGAGACGAGGAGAGGGAGAGATCAGAGACAGAAAAGAGAGAACGGAAGAGGAGAGAGAGAGACGAGAGATCAGAATGGAGAGAGGAGAGATAGAGATGAGGAGAGAGATGGACTAGGAGGGAGTGATGAGAAGAGAGAGGGCAAGATCAGAGTGGAGAGATGAGAGATCAGAACTGAGAGTGGAGAGAGGAGAGGTGAATGATGAGGAGAGAGGAGACAGTGATCAGAAGAGAGAGAGACAGACGGGAGAGAGATGAGGAGAGGGAGACATGAGGAGAGAGATGGACAAGGAGGGAGTGATCAGACGAGGATAGGGAGAGATCAGAACAGAGAGGAGACAGAAGAGAGAGAGAGATGAGTGGAGAGAGGTGAGAGACAAGGAGGGAGTGATCAGGAGACAGAAGAGGGAAATCAGAAGAGAGGAGAGAGATGGGAGGGAGGAGAGAGAGAGTTCAGAGGGAGTGACCAGAAGAGAGTGGAGAGAGAGGTGAGAGAGACAAAGGGAGAGGAGAGACAGGTGAGGAGCGAGGAGAGATCAGATGTGAGAGAGACAAGGAGAGAGACGGATCAAGAGGGAGAGGAGAGAGAGAGAGATGAGAGACGAGGAGAGAGATGGGAGATCAGAAGAGAGACAAGGAGAGATAAGAGGTGAGAGAGAGAGATCAAAAGAGAGGAGGAGAGAGGAGACAGATGGATGAGGAGGGAGTGATCAGAAGAGAGTAAAGAGAGATGAGATATCAGAACAGAGAGAGGAAAGAGAGATCAGGAGAGAGGGAGGTCAGAAGAGCGAGGAGAGATCAGAGGTGAAAGAGACAAGGAGAGAGAGTGATCAAAAGAGAGGAGAGAGGAGACAGTGATCAGGAGAGGGAGACAGGAGGAGAGGGATGGATGAGGAGGGAGTGGCCAGAAGGGAGTAGAGAGAGAGATCAGAAGTGAGAGATGGACAAGGAGGGAGTGATCAGAAGAGAGGTGAGAGATACAGAGAGACCAGAAGAGATCAGAAGAGGACCCGGAGAGAGATGAGGAGAGATCAGAGGTGAGAGAGATCAAAAGGGAGGAGAGAGGAGACAGATGGGAGAGAGGCGAGATGAGGAAAGAGAAGAAATCAGAAGAAAGTAGAGAGGGAGACACGAGGAGAGAGATCAGAAGAGAGAGCAGAGAGAGATGGATGGGGAGAGATAGGAGAGAGAGAGGAGAGAGATGGGAGGGAGGACACAAAAGAGATCAGGAGAGAGGGTGATCAGAAGAGAGAGACAGAAGGGAGAGAGATGGACGAGGAGGGAGTGATCAGAAGAGTGGAGAGAAAGGTGAGAGACGAGAGATCAGAACCGAGAGAGGAGAGAGACGGAGTAGGAGAGAGAGATGAGGAGAGGAGTGAAGGACAAGGAGAGAGAGGTGAGACTGGGTAGAAGTGAGGAGAGACAGGAGAGTAGAGAGACAGAAGGGGAGGGGGAGATGAGGGGAGAGAGGATTTTCTATAGGGAGATGAGAGGGGAAGAGTGAGGAGAGTGGAGAGTCATAGGAGAGACAGAGTAGAGAGTACTTAAGAAAGACGAGGGAGAGACAGGAGATGGAGGGATAGAGGAGAGACAGGTGACCAGAGGCTTGAAACAGAGAAAGGAGAAACAGGATGGACGTAGAGCAGAGACAGGAGGGAGATGAGACAGGTGTGAGAGGCAAGCGGAGACATGAAAGCAGAGAATGGAGCAAGAGGAGAGACAGTAGTGGGGAGAGACTTGAGAGGAGAGACAGGAGTCGGTGATATGGGAGAGACAAGTGTCAGAACAGCAGAGACAGGAGAGGAGAGATGGGAAAGACAGGAGAAATGAAAGATGGAGTAGGATAGACAGGAGATCAGAGACTGAACGGAGAGAGGCAGGAAAGATACTTGAAAGTAGAGACAGGAGTGGGAGCCATCGGGGAGAGGAGAGATAGGAGATGGAAGAGATGAGAGAGCAGAAACAGTAGTGGGGAGAGACTAGAGAAGAGACAGGAGTAGGAGAGAGGAGGGATGGGATGAGGAAGAGAGACTTGAAAGCAGAGAAAAGAGAGACATGATGACAGGTAAGCAGAGACTAGAGATGGGCTAGACTAGAAATCAGAGACAAAGGGGAGAGACAGTAGTGAGAGACTGAGAGACAGGCAAGCAAAGATTTGAAAGCAGAGACAGGAGGGATTGGAGGAGAGAGACAGGAGAGCAGAGACTTGAAAGCAGAAAAAGGGGAGAGAGGAGAAACAGACAGAGGAAGGCAGCAGAGAGGGATAGAGGAAAGACTAGAAAGCAGAGAAACACAGATAAAGGAATATCAGGACAGGAAAGACAGAGCAGACACTGGCAAGAAGAGGGAGGGGGTGGAGAGACAGATGAGCAAAGAAAGAATAGACAGGCAAGGAGAGACTAGAAAGCAGAGACAGAGCTAAAGGAGAATCAGGACAGGAGAGACTGGAGAGTTGAAGAGACAGGAGATAGAAACTAGATAGCAGAGAGAGAGGAAAGACAAGGGATACAGGAGAATCAGGAGAGCAGAGACAGACTAGAAAGCTGATAGGAGAACAGAGATGAGGGATAGAGGAGAGTCAGGAGAGGGAGAAAGACAGATGTGAGAGAGACTTCAGAAGAAAGGAAAGAGAAAAGAGGAAAAGAGAGTGACAGGCAAAGAGAAACTGTTGAGGGGAGAGAGACAGGAAAGGAGAGAGAAGAGATGGAGATACACGACAGTGGAGATGAGCAAAGAGTAAGAGACAGAGATTTGGAGAGCCTATAGGTAAGAGAGAGGAGGGATAGAGGGGAGAGGAGAGAGAAGTGGACTGAGGGAGAAAGGAATAGAACTGGAGAGTAGAGAGGGAGGGAACTGGAGAAGGGAGAGTAATGGAGATAAGAAAGATTGGAGAGGGGAAGAGAGGAGTGGAATGAGGGCAGAGAGGAGAGTTAATCAAACACTGAAACCTTTTAAAACCCCCAAGTTTTATTTGCTCTGGCTCCTTGATAGGGAAAGGAAAAGTTACTCACCAGTGATCCATACGCTTTTACTCCCACCTAAAGAATTCTACTGGAGAACAACAGTTGTAGAAATTACGCAATTTAGGCATAAGCTTGCGCGAGGCTCATATGGCCAGTCAGCCTGGTTGTGACTTAGCTTTCCCGAGGAAGGAAGCATTCAGAGGATGAAGACCCTAATCCACATCTGTGTCATTAACACTGAACAAAACATCGGCAGCTGAATGACAGCTCCAGAGAATGAGGGAGACACAGGACCAACCTGACAGGTGTGTCACGTGGTGGGGACGGAACACGGACCCGCAGCCAAGATGGAACTTTGTCAGCTGAGTTTATTGAAAGGTCACGGGTTCTTAATTTATTTGGTTCTGTCTATTCAAGGGCAGAGTTTTCTTGCATTATTACAAATAAAGCATTTCCTGTAAGCAAGCTTCTGGCGCCCAGTGATGCTGTCACTCTACTCCCCCCGTCTGTCCCCCTTAAGCTCCCCCAGGCCCACGAGCTCAATTTTGTCCCAACTCCATAGGGACAAAAGCCTTCAGCTTTTCTCTGTCACTGTGGTTGCACAGACAGTGGGTTCCCTATACCCAGATGATGGCTCCTCATCAACATCTCAAACTCCAAATGGAGTTGTGTTCAGTCAGAGCTCCTCTGGGAAACCTCCAAGGGTTTGCCTCTGACCTTTCAGTGCTCAGCTGGTGCAGAGCCACCGTCCGGTGAGGACCGGCCTTGTAAGCGTGGTAGCATCTGTTCGTGCTCGTTATTTATGTGCATTCCAGACACTGTGTGGCAATCCTTCAAAGTAGTTATGACCTGATACTACCAGCCGTGAGTCTAGGTATTTTAGAAGTCGTGCATCCCAGAAATTGTGCAGCTCTTGAAAATAATCACCCTGATCCTCTGCTGACTGGGTGCCCACCGATTTTACAAGACACTAAGGAAGGCCACCTGGCACGTGCCAGCAACTCAGAGAAATCATCACCCAAGGCTCTGGGTTTAGTAGGTGCCAGCTAAGGGCGCGTTCTGGAGTCGGCTTCTGGGGCCCCCGACCTGCACTCCTCCTCTTTCAGCCACAACAGAGAATCCAGAAAGCAAACTACCTCCACTGCTCATCTTGACAGGACACCAGGGAGACCCCGTGTCTGGGCATGCCTGTGGCTCAGAGCCCTGCACACACACACACACACACACACACAGCGTGTAACCGGGACGGGACCCCCACGCTCTCGAGCCAGTGACCCCACAGCGCAGGATGCAGGTAGCCACCTCCTCCCCACAGCGACATGTATAGCAGTGTGTGAGCCAAGAGCAGGATGTGGCCTCTGCAGACGGTGCCCTGGGAGAAGCGCAGGGTAAGGCCATGTGCTTGAGACCAGACCTGGCCCAGGTGCCGGGGAACGGAGAGAGGCTCTAGGGCTGGGCTTGCGTGCCCACACCCAGGGGCTGCTGTGCCCAGGGTCAGGTCTCCTACCCCACCCCACAGCTCTGATGGACCTAGGCGACCCCTGAGCACACAAACCACAGGGACTGTCCCGCCCATGGTGGGGAGAAAGACATTCTGTAGTCAACCCGATGTGCAGACTGAAGTACCTGCACCGAATAGGGAAAAAATTGAGCAAATTGGAATGAGCAAAGAACGGTAATGCTACAGAAATCAAACATTCACAGAATTCTGAGATCGCGGCATTCAAAATAGCTGAAGAAAGTCAATGGATGCCAAAGAAAACACAAGAAGGCAACTCAGAGGACTCAGGCAGGAATTAAGAAATGGGAATATTCCAAGGAGACTGACAGAAAAATCCAAACAAGTGCAGACAGATGCTGGGTCTGAAGAATTCAGTCAGTGACCGTCAGACAACTGTGGAAAGCGCAGGGCGAAGATAGAAATAGAGAGCTAAGTCAGCCTTCAGGGAAAAGTGAACAAGCAGCATGTGCGTGATTGAGCATCGCTGCATCCTGCACACTCAGAACTCCCCTCGCCCCCCAGAGCTGACCCACCGTGGAACACGAACTGAGCTGGAGGACATGGCTTCTGTCCTCAAGAGTGTTCCTTTCAGATTTCAGGTCAACTGGTTTTGTGGCAAGCTATGAGAAGCCACGTGGCAAAGCAGCTAACACACAGCAGCTCCTCATACGCAGCCCAAAGCCGCAGCGGGCCTGTCTTTGAGAGGGCGGGGAGCTGCGTGCGGGACAGCCTTCCTCACCAGAGCCTGTAGCAAGTTGGATTTTTCCCCTCAGGTAGATGCTCCGAGTCTTTCTACCGCTAAGATTTTATGAACTTCGTTGAGCTAAAACATTAAAGGTCAGTTTGTTTATTAAAGTTCAGCCTTGAATGTAAATTGGCGCAGCTGGCATGAAAAGCAGTATGGCGAAGGCTGCAATGAAGAATAAATACCCGCTGATCCGTCTACTCCAGTTCTTGGTGTTTCTGTGTCTTTGGGTAAATTCCAGTTCAGGGAGACGTGCGCACCTGTGGGGGGTGGGCGGCAGCAGCTAAGCGCCCAGAGGCTGGGGAGCGGGGAGAGAGCGGAGGCGTGACTGCGTGGGGGAGGACTGCTCAGTTCAGGAGCAAAGATCAGCTCAGCAGCCACTGTGACAACAGGCAGGGAAGGAGCCAGGCGGTATAGTGCCAAGGGACACGAGTCAGAAAGCCGCGTGAGCTCATTCACGGTGCACACAGAGACAAAGCAGGCAAGTGAATGGTGCAAACACTTTCAGACTACAAGCCCCAACCTGTGGCTACTCGTGGGAGGTCACGGTTGGATCAAGGGTCGGGGGGTCTGTTGCATGGCAATGGATGGACCTAGAATTCTGCTGGCAGTATAAAATCAGGGAATTTTTCCCTCCCAGCAATCGAACGTTTCTTAGTCTTGGCTGGTAGGCAGTTAATCATTTGCACACATTTACCAAGAGTCACCAAAGTGTTTCGTGAGCTCCCACCACGCATGTTGCTAATGGACGCCTTGCCTTAGAGAGTGAAACCGATGAAGCACGAGGCACACAGAGCCATCACACCTAGCGTGCACAGGCACGGCCCACACACAAGGACTGAGATAGCTCGCCCGTCAGCTTACTCCTTTTCCCTTCAGGGGGAAAGGGTTTGAAACTCCTGCAGTTTTATTTCCTCTCCCCTTCCCACTTGGGCATCAGATAATCGTATGCACTTTATAACAGCATGGCCGGCAGCAGAAAGGCCCCTGAAGCATGTGGACCCCCTGAGCCTCTGGGAAGATGCCAGTTTACAGGGCCGTGAACAGGCTTTCATGACCGGGAGGCAATCCTGGCTAGTCTCTTGGGGTGGGGAGGCAGTGTCAGAACAGGGGAAGAGACAGACAAAGCCTAAGTCAGAGCTGCTGGGACTCTGACTCGGGTCCGAGTGATGCCCCTCCAGTGTGAAGATGAAGGGAACTGGGAGCCAAGACCTGCAGGCAGCCTCTAGAACAAGAAGAGACAGCTGCTGGGGGAGAAGCCACATGTGACATTTTGTGCTGCAAACAATTCTGTGGCTAATTGGCTAGAAGGAAATCTTGCAGTAAAAAAGTTCATACAAAAAAATTAGAAGGACACATTTGAAAGGGTATGATGAAAAATAAGAATTTTTGGAGACAAGTAAGAATATACAGGTCAGTAGAATAGATTTTCAGTTGTGTAGGCTGACTGCATAACTGTGCAAAGAATAGGTTTCCCATCCGGGCGGTTCCTGGGCACTTCCAGGTCTTGTATCTGCCCACGGGATTGCATGTATTTCTCAGTATCCAAGTTATGGATCTGAGGATCCAATGGGAATGCCCGAGAGCACGCTACTGTACTATGGAAGGATAACGCATCCCGTTGCCTATCTCATCCACGGAGAAAGCCAGCCATGGGCTTAAATGAAGCACATTAAATTATTAGCCACATTTTTTTATTCATGATTCAATCTAACCATCAATTTTTCTTTCTTTCACAACTGATTAGTGATGCAGCGAAAATGCTGGTGACAGAATGCTCTAGAACTACAAGGAACACAACATTTCAGACACCTTGACTTTAGTCCTCAGAGACCCATGTCAGTCTCCTGCTCTCCTGGACAGTACTATCAGTTACTCATTTCTTGGGTGGGGGTGGGGGGCGGGGAGAGGGCAATGCCACCATGTGGGGCGATTTGTCAACCAGCAACAGGAAATGAATCCATTGCCCTTGACTCAAGCACACCCCTTCTGTCCTTGCCATTGTGAGACTGCCCCTCACTTTTTATTTCTCCTTAGCTGCCTCCTACTGCTTCAATTATTTTTCTTAGAGAAGAATCTTAAAAATCTCTAGTAATCCAATTTTGGAAGCTTTCACATCCCTTCACACACAGCATCCCAAATCCAAATTGGTCACATGACTACTTAACCCAGGCCCCTTCCAGATCTTCCTCCTCGTAAGTGGAACCACTGGCTCCTGAGTGTCACCATCCAGACCAACGAGAAGGCACCTGTCTCCCTCTCATTTGATCATGGTGTGCCCCAGACACAACACTGCAGGGGCCGCTGGTGAGACAAAGAGTTGTCTGTGAGAGGGGGAGCAGGACAGGCCCCCCCACAAATTTGCCACCCAGGCATGTGGGTTCATCTCAGGGGCTGGCAGTCAAGACCTAACGTGACTCAGGAAGAGTCTGTTGTTCTCAAGGAATTTGGTATGGGGACTGGAAGGGGAAGACTTTTCCTCTCAGAAAGGACCATCTGCAGGCCCAGTGCCCTCAACACTTAGTTTTCTCATCTTCCCACGAATGGTCGCTCCTGAAGTCCCAGACCCTGAACCCCCTCCTCTCTGTTATTCAGGATGATGCCTCAGTGACCTGACTCTCTTGGAGATGCATGCATTTCATAGGCCTCCCATACTACAAAATTAAATTTGGGTCTCTCTGGTTAATACATCTTATGTCTGTTTCACTATTAGACCAGCCCAAGGACCTAGGAGGGGAAAAAAAAATTCCGCCCCTGCAGTAGGCAAGGATATTTGTCAGCACTAAATGAGATAAAAAAGCGAGGCCTGGCAGTCACATAATAGCTTAGTATTATTTTCTTAGTGCACACTTCCTCGTCCTTCTGCAAAATAGATTTCTAGAGGTAGCCTGTTCTAAATATGCAAATAATATGGAGATCTGGAAATTGCCTAGTGATTTGCATTAGTCAGTTTCCAGGCATTATTTTATAAAATGTTTGTATGATGATGCCATAATTTTATTGCCCAGATTATGTGAGCAAAATAAATTTCTATCTCCCAAAGGATTTGAGATAGATTCTGTGTACTAAAGAATTTTCTTTCTCTTCTTCAGTAACATTTTCAAATAAATCATTCAAATGAGTTCTGCATAATGTGGTTTTTCCTCTTTTTTTAGCTTTTTATCTCTTTTCCACAGCCATGCTTGAATAGATACTTTTAAAAGATTTTAGCAGTTGAAAAGTAGACAGAGCAAAACTGGAAAGAAGCTTTTGCCATCCTCCTCCACACTCCTGCCAGCTTAATGCAGGGGTATTTGAGGAGCATTGTTACAGAAAATAAAAGCTTCTGAAGCTATTAATTAGACAACCAATTCTCTCGCTCCGGCACTGATGTTTTTATTTTTTATTCAAGGTCATGTTCTAAGTCTTAGTCTAGTAACTGCTAATTTTAGTCTTTTCATCGTCATTGTGGTGAGCACCCTTACCTTGAGATCTACTCTTAGCTAATTCCCAAGTGTACCACACAGGAATGCCAACTTTAGGGGTGACATGGCATAGAGTCTCCATGCCTCTTGTGTTTGAATTGTGACGTCATGGAGCAGCACCTCCCTGCCAGGCACCACCTGCCCTCTCCTTCATGTGCATGAACATGGAGATGCCCCATACAACAGCCCCGCGGCCCCGGCCCCCGGTGCCTGGCCTGTTCCACTGGGTGTCCTGTCCTCAGCTTCTTCCACCTGCTTGCAGATGGCAGGGTGTCCTTCCCATTTTCGACACACACCACCTTGTGCATCTGGGCCACTCTTTTAAAATCTAGTGGTTATTTCCACATCTTGGCCCTTGTGAACAGGGCCAAGCTTGAGCGTGGGGTCAGCCAACCTCCTTGAGATTCTGATGTCTGTGAATCCGTTCTATTTCTGACTCCCAAGACACAGGCAATGGGAGAAGCTATTTTCTTGTATCAGAGAAAAGCTTCATTTCCAAAATCTATAAGGAGCTCTCACAACTCAATAGCAGTAGTTCCCCTGAGGGGCCTCAGTCTAAAATGAGCCAAAGACATGCGTAGCCACCATATCAAGGTCCATAAATATTTGCCAAGATGCCCACTCTCACTAGCCCTCTGAGACATGCAAGCCAAAACCACACTACAGTGTCGCCTCACACCTGTCCGTGGTCCATGAAGACACTGGCCAGGGAGTAGAGAAGCTGGAACCCTCGTGGGTGCAGGGTGCTGTTACTCAAACACTGGGTTGGTGCATGGAAGTTGGTTTCACATGCTGGCCTGCTGGTCACAGAGCTGATGAGAGACCCTTGTTCAACTTAATACATTTTCTTTTTTTCCTTCTGTTTTTGTGTAAGTGACGGCTAACAATAATTTCAAAGGTATTGCTTTCTGAATAAAGTAAAACTAGCATGGTTCCTTGGGTTCACAGGATTATTTGCCTAAAATGTGCCCCGCTCATGAGTATACTCAGTATCACTTCCAGCTACTTGTTGTATTTCATGACATGAACACTGGGCCAGTCTCACAAGTGCCAGGAATTTCTAAGCAAAATTAGGATAGTTGTGTGAATAGGAGCTTAAATCATTCATAATGTGTGATAAATAGTACCATCAAATCTGTTTCTAAGTACATTTTTAAGTTTGAATTAGATGTCATAGGTTTTTTACTAAAAAGCTGCACACTCAGTAAAATGTCGATTTGAAGAAGTCATGTTAGTAATAACATGAAGCGAGATTGGAGGAGAATTCAGAAGGGGAGATCCAGACCGGGAACTACATGCAGGCCAGGTGTTACTGGCTATTTAGGGAAAATGAGAGCTCGCTCCAATGAAGCCCTATCTCAGGGAGCCTGACACTTGCCCATGCCCCACGTGGGAGCTACTGGGGATCACCCCTCTTGCTCCACTTTACACAGTTCTCAGAAAAATCCAAAGACTTTGTGTCCTGCTCTGAAGCCACAGCTCTAATAGGAAGCTGAAATCCTACTGTGACAGGCTGAACCTGTCTGTGTTCCCCCACTTCATCGTTCATGTGTGTAAATCCTATGCCCCAATGTAATGGTATTCAGAGATGGGGTGTTTGGGATATAATTAGGGATACAATGAGGCACAAGAGGGAGACAATTACTGTGGTTTCAGTGATTACAGAGACAGAACAAGGTAGGTTTGAATTGCCTGGGTTCACTTCCAAGCATCAGTGGATGGGACATTTTTTGAGATGTGGCAATTTGAAAAAAAAAAAAAACAACTACTCACAGATGAACTGTGTGGTCTAGAACTATATAAAGATATGTTAAAGTTGTATGTGTCATGAACACATGAAATATGTATAGATAATTCTTTTTTTTCATCTGCTACTACATAATATATATAAGTCAATCATAAAATTTTCACACACATCAAAACTCAAGTTCACACACCAGCTAGGCATGGTGCCAGTCATCGCTGAGAGGAAGGTGAGGGCTGTCAGGATGGCTTCTGGTTAGCAGCAGATTATTAATAAGTTCTTGGGGAGTCACAAGTTATATGTGGATTGACTGTGCAGTGAAAGAAGCTGTCACCAAAACAGAGAGGCAATCTACTACATGGGACAAGATTTTTTCAAATCATCTCTCTAACAAGAGATTAACATCCAAAATATATCAATAATTCATACAACTCACCAGAAATCAAACCAGATTTACAATGGACAGCGTATATAAACAGCTGTGTCATTAAAGACCAGTCGATACAGGAAAAAGAGACTCTCTGTCAGTGGTTATTTGGGAGAGGCCAATTAGAGCTGCAGTGAGGTATCCCCAGCACCGGTGCTGGTGAGGGTGTGGACAACAGGGAAGTCGTATACTGTCAAGAATGGAAATTGATACAGCCATACAGCAGTATGGACATTTCTCAAAATGGAGTTATTTCAGTTTTGTCAAAGATATGTTACACAGCCAGCTGTTCCATGTTTGGGTGTCTATCTGAGAGATGCAAAAATACTCATTGGAAAAGCACAAAGACTTGTACCCCGTATGTCTGCTGCAGCTTTATCCTAACAGCCAGGATATGGAAACAACCTGAGCAGATGGCGGTAGAGTATGTAAAAAGAGGGAGTAGGCTGTACATAGTGGACTACTACACAGCTATAAAAATGATAAAACCTTCCATTTATGTCAACATGGGTAGATCTGGGGGGCATTACACTAACAGAAGTAAGTCAGACAAATAGAAATACTGCATATTTTCATTCACCCATTGGAATGTTGCACATCAACAAAATGTATTGTATACATGTATATTGTATATGTATATTCTGACAACAAATGGCTGCCAGAAGGGAGGGAGGTGGGTGAAAAAGATAACGGGAGCGAAGTTGTTTGGTGGCAGTGGAAAGTCGAGTTTGGTTGGAGAGCATGGGATCAATACATATGTCCAACTGTCATGCTGTATACCTGAACCTGTATGTATTTGCAGACCAACATTACCTTCATGAAAAAGTAACAAAAGTAATGGAGAGCAAGCTCTCTGTTTCCATGCATGTGCATCAAGACAAGGTCATGTGAGGACAGAGCAAGAGAGAGCATCACCTACAGTCCAGAAGAGAGCCCTCACCAGTGCTGGTGCCCTGCTCTCAAATTTCAAGCTTTCAGAACTATGGGAAACATTTCTGTTGTTTAAGCTACCTTAGTGTCCAAGGTTTTGTTATGGCAGCTGTAGCTGACTGATACATCTGCCAGTTAATGCCTGACGCTGCAAGAAGCTAAGTGCTGAGCTGTAATCCCAACATGGACCTTGGCCTCTCCATTGGTGCTTTAGAGTCATCTCTGAGACTGAACATCTGCGCTGACTGTCCATCTGTACTGAAACTATTACTGTACCACGAAAAAAAGCAAACAAATATTCAAGGCTCACATTTATGGAGCCCGTCTGTGCCTAGCATCATGTGGAAGCAACTGAATCAAGCCTCATTTTCTACTTTTCCATTTGTGGCTTCTTTTCCTTCCCCTGAAAGACAACCCTGTACTTCTTCAGTACCTCCTCATGTCTGATGCAGAGGAGAGAGGTTGCATGGGAAAGGAGTTTCAGATTATGTAAATGCTATGATAAGTATCCTTCTGATTTCCTTACAGAAATACTCATTATGGATGTTATAAATGTGTGCACTATCGTTTCTTCAAAGAAATGTTTCAAGAAACACTACTCTTTAGCACATTTTGATGCTTACTATGAGCCCTAAATTAGGGGAAATTGGGCATGTTATTATAGTTTTATCATGGCTTCTAATGTAAAATCTTGAGTAAATCTTTTGTTTTCTTGATCTTCCCCAATTCTGCCACCCATCCCTGGCTGATACTTCTGATCACGTGGGCAGTGACAACACGCAGCCTAGCAACCGAAATGCTTAGCCAGTACCATGGGGAGGGAGAAGCATTTCCATACAAAAGAGCAGAGGGTTATCTCTTCTGTCTGCACTCAGGCATAGCACTGATACCTCAGGTCAGCCCTCCACAAGTAGGGAAATGGCCCCGCTGGCCAGCCGTCCTTCACAAGCTCCTGACACAAGCCTTTGGAGATAGGAAGCTGATTAAAATGAAAATGAGGAGGGAGAAGAGATCTGACCAAGGGCTCTAAATAAAGAACTATAATCCTTCCCGGAGATTAGAGATTCATCAACATATTCAGCAAACATGCACTGGTAATGTCAGGAGCTGTGGTGGCTGCAGCAGTGACGGAGGCCTGCAACCCTGATCCAAATGCATCAACTCCCCACAGGGTGCCAGGAAGCTCGGATGGTGCTTTTGCCTTAAAACTCCTGTGATGCAATCGAGTCAGTTTTTCCTGTGGGCTACTCCAACTCACACACTGAAATAAAGAAGGCCTGATGGGGTGACCCAGCATTCTTTAGGAGTTAGAGAACTATACAGACACAGGACAGAATTTTTTTGGCATGATGAGAAATCAGTACCAGTTGTGTAATTTTTTGTCCAAATTAACAGAGAATCAATCTAGTTCTAACCTCATGTTTTCATTGAGAAGATTAAATAAGATGATGGTTAGAAGCTGATACAGACTGATGTCAAAATCTGCAAAGAATGCATACAAGTCAACAAGAAGAAAACAAGTAACCCATTCAATGAGGGGCTGAGGTAAATGGGCACTGCAGAGAGGACTGCGGGCCACGAGGGGCCCACACATAAATGCTCAACATCACTCATGGTCAGGGAAATGCAAATCAAACACACAGGAGCTACCACTTCACACCAGTCAGAAGGACCTGTAACCAGAGACCAGAAACAACACGTGCTGGTGAGGGAGCGGAGAAACAGAATATGCTCACACAGCTGGCGGGAATGTAGGCTGGGCTGGCCCTGAAGAAAATATTGTGGAGGTTTCTCAAAACGGGTCTGCCATAGAGACCCAGCAATTCCAGTACCCAGTATCTACGCCCCCTATCCAACCACCCCCCCCCCAAAAAAAAACTTACTTCAAAAGGAAAATACACTACAACAGCCAGATGCAGAACACCCTCAGTGTCACCAAACAGAGGAGCAGGCCAAAATATACACAATGGAGTACTGCTGAGTCGTAAACTCATGCCAACTGCAGTAACATGGATGGAGCTGGAAGGGCTCATACTAAGTGATGAGAGCCAAAGGCGGAACAATGAACCACATTAAGGTGTCACTTACATGTGGAAAGCAGCCATACTGAGAAAGATGAGTGATAAAACCAACCCTTGAAAACTGACCATAGCTCTTTGGCTTTCAGAGGGGGAGAGGAGTGAAGACAGGGGGGCCTGGGGGATAGGGAGAACACGATGTCTGCGGTGGATTATGGGTGCTATAGCCCTGGGAAGGTCCTGGGAACAACACCTGTTTGGAAGGGGCGGAACCCTGCACTGTCATGTAATTACAAGCAGAAATGATTTTTTCCAGAAAACATGAGCTGGGGAGAACACTGCTGCACTAGTTTGAGTCACTCCTGAAATGGACCCCGAGACAGGACTTAAGTCCCTTATTGGAAATTGGTTTCAAGGGAAATCGCAAGGGAAGAGAAATAAAGAAGCCAAAGGTAAAGAATCCCCACCTCCAGCAATAGCAGCAAAAGGTGTGTGCAAGCAAGTCACCTTAGAGCCTAGACCTCTCAGATAACTCAGCCTCAGAGAACAAACACCTCAAAGCTCCTTCACCAGAAGGCCTAGAGCAAAGGGTGCCCATCTACCAACTCAAACTCTCCAGCACAGATTCCTTGCCACTTCTGCCCTACATCCTTCGAGGACCGTGTGGGCTCTCAAGGTTGTCAGGAGACATGGCCTTTGCAATGGGTGGTTGGTCTCTTGAGTTTTCCAGAACAAATTATTATGAACTTATTAGTGAGTTGAAATAGCACCTGCACATTATCTCACAGTTCTGAAAATCAGATTTCTAAGTGCCACCTGAGCCAGTAGAATCCTTGGTTTTCAGTCTCACAAAGCTGACATCAAGATGCAGCTAGGAAAGGAACTCTCCTGCACTGCTGGTAGGAATGCAAACTAGTAAAACCACTATGGAAAACTGTTTGGAGGTTCCTCAAACTGCTAAACATGGAGCTTCCCTACGACCCAGCAATCCCACTCCTAGGTATCTACCCAAAAGACACAAAAGCACTGATTCAAAAAGATTCCTATACCCCCGTGCTTATTGCTGCTTTATTCACAATTGGAAAGACATGGAAACAACCCAAATACCCAAAAATGGATGACTGGATAAAAAAAGATGTGGTACATACACACTCTGGAATATTACTCAGCAACCAAAAAAATAAGAAACACATGTCTTTTGCAACAACATGGATGGAGCTGGAAAAGATCATGCTTAGTGAAATAAGCCAGAAAGAAAAGGAAAACTACCGGATGGTTTCACTCATAGCACGGATATAACGGAACAGGAGAGAAAATAATGATAATGATGAACAGCTATATACCAGAGACATTTTATGGGGGTGGAGTGGGGAATGGGATCAAATTCAGTGAGGGGAGGGAAATGTACTCGACTATGGTGATGGCACATGGGTGACTTGGTGATGGGAATCCCAAGGGTATTGCAACTGAGGTGGAAAAATGCACAAAAATATGTAAAAATAAACTATTATAAAATAAAAAAAAAATGTCCTCCTGAGGGGTCCTGTTCCCAGGACCTTTCCTAGCTGGCTAAATTCAGTTCCTTGCAGTGTGGGGCTGAGGAGCCCTTTGCTTCTATAGGCTGCCCACCCTCAAGATTCCCATGCAGCTTCTCTGAGCTGAGTAGATTAAGACCCTCTCATAGCCTCAGTCCCTCCAACTCCTCTCTACTCCATCTCTTGGACTTCACCTTGATAATCCTCAGCGTCTAAGGATTGTGTGATTACTGCACTGGCCCCATCCAAAAACTCCAGGGTAATAGCCTTATTTCAAGGCCCATATGCTTGATCATAAGGTGCAAATATTACACCTCGGCTAGACCCCCACCCCTGGTAACGTAACACACACAGGTAGGAGGGTGTGGGCACAGCCGGCAGCCCCTACCTGAGCTCCAAACATGGTTCTGTCACCTCTGAGCTTAAATGTTGAGGTAAATTCTTAGAATTATACAATCCTCCAAGGCTAAACAATGAAATAGAAAATTTAGACAAATTAAGTACACGTAGCAGAATTGAAACAGTGATCTAAAACCTCCCAGGGGAAAAAAAAAAAAAAACAAACAACAACAAACCCAAGACCAGATAATTTCACCAGCAAGTTCTACCAAACATTCAAAGATAAAATAATGCCCATCCTACAAAAATTCTTTCAAAATGAAGAAGGAATACTACCAAATATATTTTATGAAGCCAACATTTGACTAACACCAAAACCAAACACAGCACATGAAAAGAAAACGACAGGCCACAATAAAAATCTTAGCAAACCAAATCCAACAGTTCATCAAAAGGACCATACACCATGATCACGCGGGATTTATTCCAGGTACATAAAAAAAATCAATTAATGTAGCCCAACACATCCATACACAGAAAAATTTAAAAATGATATTATCAATAGATGCTGAGAAAGCATTCGATACTGTACCACATCCATTTATAATAAAGTCCCTGAAGAAACCATTTATGATGAAGTCACTTAAGAAACTTGGGATAGAAGGAACATATCCTAACACAATAAATGCCATATATGACAGACCCACAGCTAACATCATTGTCAATGGTGAAAAACTGAGAGCTTTTTCATTAAGATCTGGAACAAGACAAGGATGTCCACTCTCACCCCGTTTTTCAGTGTAATACTGGAAGTCTTAGCCAGAGCAATTAGGCAACAGAAAGACATAAAAGGAATCCAAATTGGGAGAGTAGAAGTAAAACTATCAGTATTTCTAGAGAATACAATACATATAGAGAACCCTAGAAAATACATGGAAAAATTAAACCAATAAACCAGTTCAACAGAGCAACAGGTTACAAAATCAATACACAAAAACCAGTAGGTTTCTTATATACAAAGTCTGAAGAGGAAAAAATTAAGAAAACCATCCCATTTAGTTGTACCCAAAACAATTTAAATACATGGGAATTAACCTAAAAAAAGCAGGTGAAAGACCTATTCAAGGAAAATTACAAAACACTTTTCAAAGAAATGGATACAAAGAAATGGAAAGACTGCCTACTCATGATTCTGAAGAATTAACATGATCAGAATGCTATTCTACCAAAAGCAATTACAGATTCAGTGCAATTCCAATAAAAATCTCAATGACATTCTTCAGAAATGGAAGAAGTATTGCTGAAATTCATATGGAATCAAAAAACCACAGTTAGTCATAGCTCTCCTTACTAAAGGCAGAAGAAGGGAGGTTTTATACACCATTTGTGCATGGACTACAACTCAAAGCCTGAATAAAAGCATGGTATTGCAACGGAAACAGACACAGACCAACGGAATGAGGCTCAGAAATCAAACCACAAATATATGGTCAACTAATCTCTAACAAAGGACCAAATAGCAGACACCAGAGTAAGGAGAGTCTTGCAGTAAATGTGCTGGAAACCTGGATGGCTGTGTGGAGTGAAACTCTAACAGGTTGGTCCCTGCTGGTCCCAAAGGAAGGTGGAGCTGAGCAGGGAGAGAAGAATCTGGAGGGGACACTGAGGATAAGGAAGCAGGATGGAGGCCAGGAGGAGACCTGAGGGGGCGCATGGAGCAGAGACAGGTGAAGAAGCGGCTCTTGTTTCTTGGCCCTGGACTGGGTGAAACAGATGTGGGTGAGAGACCTGTGGAGAGGTGACTATGGCAGCGTTTATCTTCATTTTGATTTTGTTCTTTTCCTCTCAGACTTGTCTGGCCATTTCTGACCTTTTTCTATGGTCCCCACCAGAAGGTGCTTTAGACTTCTGACAGGTTCTCAGTCCTTGCTTTGGGCCAATCCTGTCTGGGTGAACTTATACCCACGAGAGGATGGGTAACTTTGGGTGTCTTATTTAGAAACTATATTCTTTGTCTTTTCTGTATTGCATACTGATTATACTAAATTTCCTTTCCATTAAAGCTCTTATTTGTTTTGTCTTGATGCAGAAGATGGTAGAACCTATTTAGAGTGGGCAGGTTTGGACTAGTATTTCACACCATACACAAAAATAAATTCAAAATGGATATAAGAGTTGCAAGCAAGACACGACACCATAAAATATATGGTGACACAAACTTCAGCAACATCTTAAGAGGATTCATCCTCAGAAGCAAGAAAAATAAAGGAAAAGATAAACAGCTGAGAATACATCAAGCCAAAAAGCGTCTATACAGCAAGAGACACAGCAACCAAAACGAACAGCCATCTGTCTAAATGGGAGAAGATATTTACACACCATACATCTGATAAGGGACTGATATCGAAGATCTACAAAGAGCTTACACAATTCAGTAAAAACAAAGCAAACAACCCAATGAAAATATGGACAGAAGAGCTAAAAACTTCTTTTCCAAAGAAGACACACAAATGATCACCAAGCATATGAAGAACTGTTCAACATTACTTTAAACCTTTCACTTTTTACTACAAGTGCTGGTGAGGATGTGGAGAAAAAGGACCTCTCTTACACTGCTGGTGGGGACACAAACTGGACCAGTCACTGTGTAACACTGCGTGGAGGTTCCTCAGAACACTATAAGTGGATCGATCATACAATTAATCAAGTTCACTCCCAAGAGATACAAAAACACTAATCAAAAGGACATCTGTACGCCTATGTTTATCACAGCACTGTTTACAATAGCCAGTACAGATGGGTGGATTGCAAAGATGTGGCATATGGACACAATGGAATACTACTCAGCGATCAAAAAAGAGAAACTCATGGCATTTGCAATAACATGGGTGGAGCTGGAAGAGATTGTGTGCAGTTAAGTCAGTCAGAGGAAAGAGATATTAGATGGTTTCACTTATATAGATAAAATGTAGAGATTATATATATAATGTAGAGAAATGCACAAAGGGTCAGGAAAAAGACAAAATGTGCAAGGTGACCACTGAGCTGAGGCACGCAGTGGACGAGGGAGAGGGGCCCAAACAGGGGAGGCGAGAACACAAGGGGCTGTCGTGGCGGGAGAGTACGGGGACCGCACCTGAGGGGACAAATCAAATACTGTGCAAGTAAAAGTTGAATACACGGCTCTCCCTGGTGGTGCAGTGAGTTAAAGCACCACACTGTGAAGCTTGCAGAAGTCACTGCAGCATGAATTCGACCCCCAGCCAGGGAGCTGGCCCATATGGTGTGGCAGACCTCTCCTGACTGCCCGCTGCTCCCCTCAGCAGTGTATTTCAGTGCATCTGCCTGTTCTGCTCCCCACTCTGTCTCTGGTGAAACCTCTCACCCCCACACCTGATGCCCCAGTTCTATAAGCATACATAAATCTCTAAAAAAAAAAAAAAAGTTGAATACAACTCGTTTTAAGGAGTATGGATCAACTCTATGCTGATAGTCTGATAGGCGCAAGGGTAGCAATATGTGATGGTTCTTCAAGTCTTCCTGATTTAAGAACATTATTTTGCAGGAAGAAGAAAATCTGTAATTACTGGCTCTGTAGCATGGCAAAGTGAGGCAGAGAAGGTCCAGGATCACAGCAGCATCTACAGCCATTCCATGTCCAATCTCCTACAGGAGTGGAAGCAAGTGATTCAATGTTTAACTGGAATCTGGAGTAGGACACATGGAGAAGCCTATTTGTGCTTTTTTTTCCTGACAACAACGATCCAGGTAGGTTTGCACCAGATGCTCTTTGAAACAGAAAATAACCACTGGCATGCCTGTCCCCACTCCAGTTTGCCTGGTTTCCACCAATGTCCTCTACTTGCGATGACTTCATAAGTCATCTGGGGCAAAGCCACCCATGACTGGGCCTATGTGACAGAGCTCTCTCTACACGCTCCCTGAGGGGGAACTGCACAGAGCTTTCCCATCTGATTTATGAACATCTATATCACTCACAGGTAGATAGAGCGCCGGATCCTAACCACTAAACCACCAGGGAAAGACACACGGGTAGAATCAGTTCCAGTATTCTTGTTTCTTCCTGGTGGTAACAAAGCTATGCTTGCACCACCACTGAGACCCACAGAATTGTTCCTGATGACTCCAGGCTTCCAGCAGATGGAGATATGAAATCATCCACAGCTCATGCCATGGAACCATTCCCCAAAGTCTTTTGAAGTGTAGGACAGGAGCATGACCTGTGGTGTTCTTAGCTGCTGGCACCTTCCTTTGCTCCTGTTTCATCTGACTGCACCAAAATATAGCCCCTGCACAGCTTCTGGAACCCATTCAAAAGCACACTTTGGCTCCTGAGTGCTAATTAACATGTCAGGTGAACTCGTAGGGGAAAAAAAGGATGTGTTTCACTTTCTCTCTGAAGGTTCCAGATTATTATCAATGCTGTTGGCCTTCCTCTGGCTTTCAGATCTACTAGGGAAGATGCTGGTGGTTTCTACTGAGCCCTCCCATGGCTAACGCACTTGGCTGGAAACTTCCGCTCATAATAAGAGTTTGCTTGGCAAACTCACTCATCCTTACGGAAATCTCTGATGTGTACTTATCACCCAGCTTGGTTTTGCTTGCGTATCTCTTACTTCTTCTTATGGGGAGGAGGCCTTTTGTTAAAAACCCAACAACATTGAGAATGGAAACACAGTAAGTATGACAGTAAGTACAAAGCACAAAGAGATGAGATTTCCAAGCACAAAAACATCACCAAGGTCCCAGCTAATTTTATCCCAGGAGGGCAAACAAAGCAAGTACTACCTTTAACACAAAGAAACAGAAATGCTCAAACACTGAGCAGGAGTGTGCTTACAGATCTGCTTCTTTGGTCATAAGCTTTGCTTTCACTGCTATGTTCAAGGGTGTGGGTGAGAACGCGGCACTACCGACTACCGACACAGCCATGTGCTGACACAGCTCGGGTCTCTTGGGGGCGCTCAGCTTCGTCTCCAAACAACGTGGCCTCGGATTCAAGGCCTTATGAAACAGACTATTAGCGGCTCCTTCTCTCTTTTCAGTGTCTGCTCTACTGTAATCAGATGTGCCCAAGTGGAGTCTGTTGTCCAACACTCCGATTCTGTTTCTTCTGAACTTTTGAGAAGCTAAACAGAGATCACATTAGAATGAACTGTGTTCTCTTGGAATGGGGACTTCAGGGAAGGCACATGCCAACATGGGGCAGGTGGCCAGTCTCTGGGCATCCAGACTAAAACCCACTAAGCCATGGGGGTGCACTTTGCTTTCTGTCTTTTCCCCTTGTTAAGGGTAAAGGATGTCCTGAGCAAACTCTGCAGACACAGGTTTTGTGGACTCCACCCCCTACTCCAGTCACTGAAGCTACAACTCCCAGCAGTACCAAAGGAGAACTGTGAGGACCCAAGGGTAGAGCTAATTAATCATTTTGGGACTTTTGGGGATATATAGAGGGGCCGTATTGAGCTGAAGCTCTCTTTCACTCTCTCTCTCTCTCTCCCCCCCTTGGCCTCATGGCTGGTCGTTTGGTTCTTGATGAGCTTTCAGTGTGCTATTAGGGTTCCAAGTCAGTGGAATTGATAGGACACTCTAGTTAACTTGTATCTCCCCCTCTTCCTCTCTCTCCCCTGGGTTGTTCCTTTTCCTTTCCCTTTGTAAATAAACCTATTATTGATCCTTTTTGTATGTGTCTGCAGTATAACTGAATTTTAAGTGCACGGGTAAGGACTCACAGACAGGCGACCCAGTGTGAACACCCTGTAAAACCCTGGTGGCTTTCTTGCCTGGAACAGCAGTCTGGAGAACTCATTCTCCCCAGTCTGGCCAATACAATCTGTGGCCCATCGAAAGAAATGTCCCTGCATGTGAAGCTGATACGAGGGAAGCCAAACACTGGTAGGGTTTTAGGTCACTGATGTAAAATAACGATTAGCCAACATTTCCCCTTCCTGTGTTTTGTAATTGATTTTGTTGGCATTACCCAGTTTTTAATCATTCAGGATCCCTTCAGGGAAAATGGGACATTCTAAAGCAAGGTGCCTTGCTGGGAAGCTAAAGTACAATCAAAAAGCCCTCTGGCTATGCTTGTTCTTTGATAATTTTTGTTAAAGTTACTCAGAACTCAACTTTCTTGTTGACATACTCTTGTGTATTCCACACTGCACATTTGTAGGTGGAAAAATGGGAAGAAATTTTTTTGAAATATGATGAGACCACCCCAGTCCCAAATTGGACAAGTCGGGGGTCCCTCACTTCCAGGTTCCCTTTATCAACTGTTCTAGCACATCCTCTAACTACGGGCACAATAAATTTGGTAATTAATTCCATCAGTGATTTATCCAAAATTTAGCAGTGGAAAAAATCTCTATCTTTGGAAGAACAAGCATGGATTCCTTACTCAGGTAACATGTATTAGTGAGCCTATCAGAATTATGTTAGATGAGGCTGTTTAATATTTACTGTCACTTAAACATGGATAGCACTTTGACCTACTGGTATTTTTAGGGTGGGACTGGGTTTTTACATGTGTGCCCTTAAAGAAAAAGGTATACTCAGAGCTTTGTAAACATTGTAAGGTAAACTTGAGTCCTGTGTAGAACATGCCATCAATTCCCAGTCTCTCCAGTTCTGTTTCATGAGGAATAATTGCAGGCCAAACACGAAAGCCACATAAGGGAATCCACTGTGGAGTAACAGCAGTTTTGCCCAACAGCCTGCTGCTTTGGAAATTAAAATTTTCAAGAAGAGCAAGTATGATATTTAATTGGGCCCTTCGCTTGAGTCAATTTAGCACTAACTCAGCTTCTCCCTTTCCTTGCAAGGAGAATGATAAATAAGCTTGAGATGGATACTACCATCCCCTCTCTGGAACGGGACCAGCCCAGCTGAGCAAAGAGATAAAAGGAGAACCCTTGGCCCGTGCGCCCATGCCTTCCACACAACACCCGAGGGCCTATTGAGTCCAAGCTGCAAACTCTCTGGAGCTTTCCCTCCCATCTGCTCTTGCCTTGAGAGCTGGGACAGGAGGGCCGTTCTCCAAACAGGCACAGCACGTGGCCCGAGCTGAGTGGCCTGGAGGATGCAGGAGCACTGGGTCACACTGTGACAGCCAGTGTGGGGCCCAGAACAATGACACCAGCTGTGATGGCCAGTGCGGGGCCCGGAACAGTGACACAGCGTGGACGTACCATTTCATTTGGGAGTCGGCCACTGATTACTGTTTAGGCCAGAGAAGAACAGAAACACTGGGATTATTACATTTCCCTCAGACCTTCTCCAAATCTGTTATTTTTCTGTGGGTAGATTCATTCCTTTCTCATACACTCCCCATTTTCCCATCAGCTTGCTGCAGAGTTTTGCTCCCCAACCCTTTTCAGAGCTCAGTGTCTCCCAAAGCTTAGTCTCACTGAGCTGTTGAACCCAGAGGGCAAGATACTGTGAGAAACTGACTTCAACTGACTATTTCTAGCAGACCCAAGTGCCATCTGGGAAGCAAATGGTGTATGGGTGTGAGGGGGTTCTGAGTATCAGTGTTGGGATTCACCTGGTCACTCACACTCGCCTGCTCTGGTCCTGTTCCCTTCATGGGCAAGACTCAGGGTGACACCTCTCCACTGTAGCTGTTCTTTCCACATATCATTGGGTCATAAAGAAGGCTTAGCTGACACCTTCCCTCCTCTTCCCCACAGCCCACCAGGGAAAGACTGTGGGATGGTTGGGGGTCCATGCTGGCCTCTGTGCATGCCCCAGACCCTGGTTTCTAGGGATTTTGCTTGGTGCTCAAAGTTTCTGCTGGTCAAACTAAAATGCAGTCAGGGAGGGGGCCTCTCACCAGGACAAAAGTCTTGGTATGAGAATATCTGCTGCAAGCAAACAGCAGGCAGACTAAATTTATGGCCAGACTAGCAGAACCAGCTAGACACACCTTGACAGGACTAAAGATAGGATGTTCCCATCAGCAGCAACAAGGGAGTCCCCCAAGCAGCAGCCTCTATTCACTCCCACCTCGCTTATGCCAGACTGCTTTGCATCTTCAACCCACACCCTAACACACACACACACCCTACCTCCATGGACTTGACCACTCCTCTGAATATGATACCCAATAAATGTGAGACTGGCCGGCAGGGAGCAGCTGCATCTCCAGAGATATGGGCCCCTCTTGGTCACTCACTTTCTCACTACTTCGATTTTGAGTTATCTTTCATCTGACCCGCGCTGTTCCCAGTGCTGCTGCCCCATGAGGCGACAGGCCTTCTGACTGGCATGGCCTTCAGAGATTTCCATTAGCTGAATATTTGCGCATTCATTCATTCATTCAGTGACACATTGCTTGGCAGCGATGACCGTGTATGAGATACACCTCTGTGGATGCAATAGGTAAGATGAGAACTTCACGTTCAAGGAGAATTAGTGAGCTCTCAGCTCTGAATACACGTAGAGGAAGAGATGTGAAGATGGGTTTTCCCAACTTTGATAGGGATTTTGATGTGGGAACCGGACATCAATTTGGGGAATGAACAAGAGTGCTGCTAGTAAGAACGGGGCAGAATGAGGGTTTGGACACCGGAGCAGAGACAAACAAGAGAATGCCGGGACCCTGGGAGAGTCACCTGCGGGCATCGTGAGGTTAACGCTGGCGTGCTGTCTCGCCTCCATCCCTGCACTCTCTCCTTACATGTGTGAAACAGTCCAAGGGGAAGCCGAATTGTGACAGGAGCTTGCCTCCCCCACCCCAAGAGCAGCAGCACAAGGGTGCTCAGAGGTCATTTCTCCGTTTTCCGTGCTGAGCCAACCGTGACATTGGTGATTGTTGCCGACAAGGACTCTGGGCCAGCCATCAGGGTAATGACTCCCAGAAGCTCCAAGATCCCCCCCTTATGGTCTCTCACTCTGGGAATAGATTTAAAATGAATGAAATGTTGCTTTTTAGACAGAGATGGTCAGGGTCCAGCACGTCAGGTGAAGGAGCTGTCAGAATCCCACAGATCCATTTTTGGGGGGATGGGATTGCCTCTCAATTGGTCTAGAGTGAAGTCGGTTTAAGTCTCAGTCTGGCGTAGCTTTACCAGAGAGATTTCTACTCTCAGTGCTGTTCGAGGCTCGAAGTTTGCAGGGCTCCCGAGAGCGAACTGCACATCTGGCTTCTCTGTATCACTCCCAGAACTGCCACTTGGATTTCCATTTTAAATTATCTGGGGTGTAGAGATCCCGTTATTTCTGCACTACCACGTCTTAAAGATGTGAAATAGTTCTCATCACAGCTCCAGAAATAGAACGCCAAAAACAGAACTAATGAAACCATGGGCATTTGGAAGTTAGGGGGAAAAGGATGAAATGGCTTGTTTTGTCTTTAAAATAAAAAGGACTAATTTAAACAGCTCCTAGGAGATGGGGTCTGGTAAGGGAAGTTGCAAAGCGGCTTCGTAGTGCTCCTCCCCCTCCCAGTGCTGTTTATAAATGAACATAAAATACTTCTGCTCTTTTCTCCTCTCATTTTCCCAGCTACTCATTATCTTGTATTTATTCTGGGTTTGGTTGGGAAGAGTCATATTATTTTTCAACAAGGTTTGTCGTAAACTTTTCGCCAAAGCAATCACCTCGACTTCTATGATTCATAATGTGCTGGGGAAGGCAGACAAACAGATGTTAGGCTTTACAAATGAACTGTCCTGACTATTATGTTCTAAACATAATTCTGAAAGGAGAAGGTCTCGGAAGTGTGTGGAGCACAGCCCTGGTGTGTGTGCTGACCTTTTAAGGGCGCGCTACACCAAATCCCAGCCTCAGGAGTGGACACGGCAGTGACTCACGAGCTCTTGCGCCCTCTCAGCTACCACTCGTCACTCCAGACACAGTGGATGGAAGGAGAGGAAAAGAATAATGAAGTTGGGGAAAGGGGCACAGAATTTGGTGGTGCCGCAGTGAAGGGGGTAACAGATTTGGAAAAGGAACTAACATAAAAAGCTGCCATTTTACTTGTCCTATCTCACTTTTTCTCTTGTGTGAAAAAAGGCCCTTGTCGGAAGGGCTGTCCTATTTACTTTGTGAACCTCAAGCTCGTAAATTATTTAGGAACAAATGATGTTGAAATAATTTAAAGTATGCCCAGCCCTCTGAGAAACCTGATACCTGGTTTTCATGCAAACCCCAGACTCAATTTACTTAATAGGACAGAAGGTTTCAAGGTGGAGGGGCGGTAGGTCACACTCCCAACCTTTCTTTTAAGTTATATACTGGGAGAAAAGGTTGGGAAAGGGAATTCCATTTTAACAGGGCACAGTTTGCCAGGAAATAAATCAAGGTCAAGAATCTGGCCCCTCCTTTGATATAATTTTTTCATGACCTGCTCTTGAGTTACCCTGGCTGCCATTCAGGTACCTCTCTCACCTGAGGCTATATTTAGAAAGTTATTAGTGGCAGTGGAAAAAGCAACTACTCTTTGAAGGCTTCCAGACAGCCAGAACTACTAGTACCTGTGTTTGTTTTAGAATTTTAAATACTGTATGACTTCTTGGCAAGCAGCCTTTTGCCTTTCATCCCTTTGATTTTTAAATAGAGAGAGAGAGAGAGAGAGAGAGAGAGAGAGAGTGTGTGTGTGTGTGTGTGTCTACACTCACCTACCTGTGCAATGGAGCACATGTTTTTTCCCTAGGAGAGGATTAGCTGCTTGATGGTCAAGTAAATACCCAGAGATGTTAAGGGCCGCTGAGGCGTCTTCCTTGAAAAGGCAGAATACATTCCATCTTTGTTTATTTTCATAAAGAGATACTACATTTAAACTTGCCTACTCAGCCCTATGAAGAAGGGGGCTATAGTTCTACTTCAATGGCGAAAGTCTAAGCCCAAATCAGGGAATCTACCTATCACACACTGGGAGCAGAGTCGCTGTGTAAATTACCTGCCGGTAAAACTTAGATGCTGAGAAAGTGACCCACGCACTGTCATCCTGCAACGTACAAATCAAAGGGGTTCCGAGGCCCTGCCTGCATCTTAGTCGTGCTCTCTGCAGGATTTCACTAACTCTCCATCAGGCAATGAGCCCGCCTCCTGCCACGTGGAAGAGCTACAGTCAGCGAGCACTCGTGGCTCACACACATTCTTCATCTTGCCTCACAGTGGATGGGCGTTACACCTATGTGCTCAGATCCTAGGCGCCCATCACATCTAGCCTTCCTCCGTCCTCTCCTTCCTTCCAGCATCCTTTCCTGACAGCACAGCAGGGTTCTGTGAACAGCATCCAGTTGCAAATCAGAGCCCTTAATTATGTCATGCTCTGAAAGCAGCTCAAATATTTTTTCTTGACCGAATTGATGCTGTGCATTCAGTAACAATAACGAAAGAACTTTGAACAAATGTTTCCACTGCTTCCTTACATTGCTTTTCTTTGAAAGCTATACTTTCAAATATTTCCCTGGACCTTGACAAGTTTTCTAATAAAGGTAAGTTTCTCTAGATGCTTACTCTACAATTGTACAGAGCAAATAATGTCCAATTTCTCAAATTATTAAATTATTGATCCTACCTTGTTTTGCTTACTAGAAATGAAATTTTAGATCTATTTTGAGGTTTCCTTTCTCACCCCAGGCTCTCGCAGGTTTTCTGGGGGCTTTCTCTCTCTATTTCATAGTTGTGACTGACACTATTGACTTTGTGCCAAGAGATGGAAGCTGTTGTTCAACCTTAGGTGGCCATTTTCAGTTACACAGAAACCCCACAGAATCAAGCAAATAATTCCAGTATGGAAATGCCACATAGAAGTGCCCCAGCCAAGGCACTGCTAAAATATTTATCTTGGTAAAGAATACACAGCACTTACACAGCCCAATTTTATTGTGTTGTATGGTTTAATCACAACCCTCAGATGCTTGTGTAGGAGAGAGATTCATAAAAAATTGAAGTTCTCCATGAATCCCCTTAGTTATAGTTGGAACATGTGTTTCCATGGGTAAAGGTTAGAACAGCCATTGTCATCCCACACACCTAGAGCCGGATTTCGAGAGG
This sequence comes from Condylura cristata, assembly GCF_000260355.1. Lineage (NCBI taxonomy): Eukaryota > Metazoa > Chordata > Mammalia > Eulipotyphla > Talpidae > Condylura > Condylura cristata. The sequence goes on from NW_004567129.1 coordinate 10,067,777, forward strand.
AGCAAGCCTGCTACAGCAACTTTGACAGTGACATCTATTATCTTACTTCTGGGACTTCGTTTGGGAACTGGCAAAGGCACTCTGTCACACTTCATAACCAGCCTCATTTTCCATTAAACACACCTTAGACAGTATTCTCAGTGTCCCTGCATGACTCCTTGGAAAGTGTGGTTTTTCTGAAGGGAGATTAGGTAAAATGTTTATATGTAAATTCTTTTCTTACTGAGTAGGGTAGGTTCAATCTGGTGACTGCAATGGATAAAGTCCTTATTTATGTCTAGGTATAAACTCTTGGGTTGTAAAGCTGGTTTAGTTGTCTTTCATATTTCACAACAATTAGGGTTGTTTTCTGGTAGAAATACAGAAACATTTGTAAAATCTGAGTTAGGCATGGTCAGGAGTCTAATAGTCGCTTGGTCTTAGTCGCCCCTCCCCCCATACACACAGGGCCTCCTAGGTTAGCAAGTGGGAGGAAGTTTTAGGCAAAAATGCAAAAACCATGCAAATACTTTTCAGAGCACCTACTATCCCAAGCTCTAATTGTGCTAGTTGACTACTCTCTCTTCTATTTTCCACCTTAAATTGTCTTCCTCCTACTTCTGGGTGCTGTCCCCAAATGGCTCCTAATATTTGATCCTCTAGAAGAACACAGGACTATGCCACTCTGGCTTACCGGGGACACTGAATACTGAAGTGATTCCAGTGTCTATAGGTGTCGCCTCTTTCATCAGGAGATTAGGAAGTCAACAGAGTAATAATAGTAATTGCCACTGAGCTACATCATCAGAAACGCCCAAATTCAAATCTGAATCCCAGCCCACAAGGTCAAGTGATCTTGGATCATTAAAGTTACTAACCCTTGGTTGTCTTACCTATGAAATATGAGAAAACACATTTATTCATACAATGTAGATAGGATTCTAGTAGCAACGTTAAAAAGCCAGCCAAGAGCCCAGGAACTTAGCAAGTGCTCATTAAAGAGAAGCAGTAGCTAGTATATAACAACACTGGAGCTACTAAGCACATAGCAAATGTTACACTTGATATGTGGTTGAATTAAAACCTGCCTGCATCATGGGAGTCTAAGCAAACTACTAAAGATAGTCATCATACCACAAAGGAAGAGGACAAGAGAAGCAGTAAGGGACAAAGTAAGGGACAAAGAACTGCAAGCCATCTACAAACCAACTAACACATTCGAAATCAGTACATACTTATCAGTAATTATTTTAAATGAAAATGAAAATAGAATAAATTTTCCAATCAGGAGACCAAAAGTGGGTAAATGAATAAAGAAACAAGGTTCATCTATTTACTATCTGCAAGAGATTTACTTCAAATATACATATACAGGAAAACTGAAGGGTAAGAGAAAAGGTGTTCCATGCAAATGGAAGCCAGAAGAAATATGGGACAGCTATACTTAGTGTGGGGGGGGGGGGACAGACTTTAAAACAATGACTGCTGGAAGAGACCAAGAAGGGCACTACAGGATGATAAAACGATCAACCCAAAAGAGGTTATACCAAACGAAAATAGGTCTGTGCCCAACACAGAACAGAAATATCTACACTTATAAACTATCAGCACACATAAAGGTGGCTTTAATATGCCACTTGCATTAATGGATAGATCATTCAGATAGTAAATCAATAAGCAGACATCTGCTTTAAATGACACATGAAAGCAGATAGAATTCATAGATACACACAGAACATTTTATCCCAAAGCAACATAATGCACAATCTTTTTGAATACACTTGTAACAATCTCCAGGAAAGATCACATGCGGTCCTAAAATGTCTTAATATTTTTAAGAAAATTTAAATCATTTCAAGTATCTGATTGTAACAGCTTGATATAAATTTAAAAAATAAAACCAAAAATTTCCCAAATGTGAAGATTTACTACTGAATGAAACAATAGGCCAATGAAAAAAAAAATCAAAAGGAATTGTTAAAAATCTAGATACCAAAAATCTGTTATAATTAAAAAAATCAGTATGAAAATCAATATACAAAATCTTTTGTGTTTTAAAATTTATATATATATATATTTTACATCTTTGTTTACTTTTTAAAAAAAGATTTATTTATACATACAGAACTGGGGTACAGGCCAGAGATGCTGGGCAGGGGGAATGAGAGGATTCACCAGAGACAGAGTGGGGATTTATTTATCTTTTAAAATCTGCAGAACAGGCAGATTGACTTAACAGCAAGTTAAGATCAGACATTAAGGAAATACATGGCTAAGGGGAGCAGTGGGTGGGTCAGAAGAGGTCTGCTGCATCATGTGGGTCACCTCCAGGGTCACTTGTGCTTCAGTGGCTGTGGTAGATTCATAATGCTGTGCTTTAATGTATTGTACCACCAGGGAGGACCCTTTTTGTTCATTTTTTAACAATGCTTGCTTTCTTTTCTCAGGTGTAGTGCCCCCAGAATTTCCACTACTAATTTATGTGTGCAATGTCACCACGATTCCCTGTGCGCACCCCTTTATTACTTTCATACACACTAATAATGTACTTTCAGAAGGAGAAATAAAACAATTCCATTAATAATTTCTTTAAGAAGAGTAAATGCAGGGCCTCTCTAGTGGCCTAGGGGTTAAGTCTCAGCACTGTCATCACTATGGCCCACGTTCAATCCCCAGCCAGGGAGCCAGCTCACACAGAGAGCAGCAGACCTCTCCTGTCTCACCTGCTGCTCCCCTCAGCAGTGTACTTAAGTCGATCCAGCTGCTCATCTCCCTACTCTGTCTCTGGTGAATGCTCTCACTCCCTGTACCTCTGGTCTACACCCCAGTTGTTTTATGTAAGACAAAGCAAAACAAAAATAAAGACTGCTTGGGAATTAATGTAGCTAGGGAGGTGAAAAACCTGAATAATAAAGACTGTGAGACCCTGATGAACGAAATTAAAGACACAAGTAAATGGAAAGCTATACTGCACTATGGTTTGGGAGAGTACTTTTTAAATGTGAAAATAAAGGTGGATGTTCAACATTATGGGATACAGCAAAAGCAGTAATGTAGAGGATATTTAAAACAAATGCTTACAAAAAATTTCAATTACACAGTATGACTTTTCATCTCAAGAAATAAAACAAAATCCAAGGTTAACAGAAGGAAATTGCAAAAATATGAGGGAAATCAAAGAAATAGACTGAAAAGACCCTAGAAAATATCAAACAGCTGGCTCTTTTAAAAGATAAATAAAACTAGCTATCTGTTACCTAGAGTCAAACACACACAGACGAGGGAGCAAGTTAAGATCAGACATTAAGGAGGCAATGTTATAACTGGTATTACAGAAATCAAAACATCGTAAGAGAATTTTGTGAACAATTATATGCCAAAAAATTGGACAACTGAGAATGAGAAAAAAATCCTAGAAATATACAACTTTCTGAAACCGGATCATGACGGAGAAGATAATCTAAACCTATTACAATTACAGAGATGGAAAAAGTAACTGAAACCCTTCCAATGAATGAAGTCCAGGACCAGGCAATGCCAGTAGTATAATCTACTAATACAGGTAGAATTAATTCCTGGAATTAATACCTTTGCAAAGGAGGGAAAACTTCTAAACTTATATTAAGAGACCAGTATCACTCTGATCTGATATCAAAACAAGACCAGGCCATCCAAAGACAAGAAAACTGTAAATTGATGTACTTCATGAACACACTTGCAAAAAATATTCAAAACATTAACAAACCACATTTAACAATACATTAAAAAGCCATATGTCACAGTCAAATAGGGATTACTCCAGGGGTGCAAATATACTTCAATACCTACAAATTAATGTGATGCAAAATAATATATGATCATATAAAAATGTAGACAAATATTTGATAAAATGTTCAGCATCTCTTTATTAAGAAAACTTTCAACAATGTTGGTACAGAGAGAATGTACATCAACCTAATAAAAGGCCATGTGTGACAAGCCTTGTCGCACACAGTGGTGAAAATTTCAAAGCCTTTCTTCTAAGCTAAGAAGCACTTTCACCACATTTATTCAACACAGTATTGGGAGATGTAAGATATAACCCGACTGACTTAGAAAGGACGAAGTAAACTTTTCAAATGGCCATCTACAGAAAACCCTAGATAACACCAAAAATCTGCTAGTATTAATAAATGCATTCAGGATGCAAAAATAAGTAAATAAAATCTATTGTTTTATATATATACTAACAATGAATTTTCAGAAAGAGAATTAAGATAATGATCCCAATTTACAATTTCATTAAAAAGGACGAAATGCCTAGGAATAAGTTAAGCCAAGGAGGTGAAAGACCTTACAATGAAAACTGTAAGACATGATGAAAGAAACTGATGACACAAATGGAAATGTTATTCTGCACTCATGAACTGGAAAGGTAATTGTGGTTAAAATGTCCATGCTACCCAAAGCAATCTATAGCTCCAATGCAATCTTATCAAAGTTTCTAAGACATTTTTCACAGAACTAGAGTAAACAGTACTACCATTTGTATAAAATCACAAGAGATCTTTAATGGCAGAAACTACTTTAAGAATAAAGCTAGAAGCATTATGCTCCCTGATTTCAAAACATTACAAAGCTACTGTGATCAAAACAGTCCAGTGTTAGCCTAACAACAGATACATGTATTAATGAAACAGAACAGAAAGCCTAAAAAAGACACAAATGTAGAGAAACATTTGACAAAAGTTCAGCATCTCTTTATTATGAAAATTCAACAATGTTGGTACAGACAGAATGTACATTAACCTGATAAAAGTCACATATGATGCGCCAAGAAGCCAAGAACACGCATTGAAGAATGGGCGGTCTCTTCAATAGTGTTAGATATTCTGTACAACCAAAGAATGTAATTAGTCAAAAGCTTACATCCACTCAAAGTGGATGACAGAGTTAAGCACCCATCTTGAACTTTGAAATTTCTAAAAGAAAACATACATGGTAAGCTATTTGAATCAGTGTTGGTGATTTTTTTTTTTTTGATTAGAAAGTAAAGGCTACATAAGCAAAGTAAACAAAAGTGGGACTGCACATCAAAATATGAAACTTCTGCATAGAAGAAATCATCAAAATTACCAAGACAATCTATTGAATGGGGGGAAATATTTCCAAATCATATCTGATAATGCACTAATATCCAAAAACATGTAAAGAATTCATACAACCCAATTGCTAAGAGCAAACAATTACATTTTAAAAAATGGGCAGAAGATCCGATTAGACATTTCCCCCCAGAACACACTGATGGCAAACATATTCAACATCACTAGTCATCAGGGGAAATGCCAATCAAAACCACAGTGAGGTATCGCCTCATACCCATCAGAATGGTTAGTATCAAAAAGTCAAGAAGTAACAAGTGTTTTGAGAAACTATAGAGAAAAAGGGAGCCCTGGGTACTGTTGGTAGAAATGCCAGCTGGTGCAGCCACTGAAAATGATATGGAGATTCCTCAAAACAATAAAAATGGAACTACCATGGGAGCCACCATTTCCTTTATGGGGATCTGAAGAAAAGGAAAATGTCAACTCCAAAAGCTACATGCATCCTTGTGTACATTACAGCATGGTTTACAGTATCCAAGATAAGAAAAAACTCTGTGTCCACTGATAGATGAGTGGACAAAAAAGTCATGGCACACACACACAATACACACACACACACAGAGATGCTATAAAAATTAAAATAATGACCTTTGTGACAATATGGATTTATTTGAAGGATATTACATCCAGGGAAGTAAGTCAAGAAGAAAATTCTAAATACTGCATCATCTCACTTATATGTGGCATTCAAAAAACAAAACCAAGTTCAAGGGACAGAATGGTGGTGGTCAGAGGTGGGACTGGCAGTGGGTGGATGGGCAAAGGGACTAAGGAGGTCAAGAGGAACAAGCTTCCATTTCTAAAGTCAGTCAGTTACCAGGCTGTAATCGACAGTATGATGACTATGGCTAGTAATACTGTATTGCATTTTTGAAAGTTGCTAAGAGTAGATCTTGTAGGTTCTCATTAGTTAACTAGGAGTGGGAGCAATGTTAATCAGAGTTATTGTGGTGACCATAATATACAGATTGGAATCCTTATGTTGTATACTCCAACAGATCTAACGTTATGTCAGTGATACCACAATGAAAGCAAGAAGTATCTGCATAATACTTTGCGAAGAATTAGTTATTTCTGTAGTACTTTGAGATTTTGCTAAATGAGTATTGTCAATTGATTTTAATTTTAAAATCTGAATAGGAGACAATAATGTAAACATTGGCTCTTTTGAATATCATAATCCCTTTATGTCATTCCTCACAGGTGTCCAATACTGACGATATGGTGTATAGGAAATGTGATGTGTGTGTGTGTGTGGGGGGGGGAGAGGTAGACAAGAAATATGACAAAGATCTCATTTTGTGTTGAATCCTAAGGTGAAATGAAATGTTAATGCCTTTACTTTCTGCTACAAATGATTGCTCACATGCCATACTCATGAACTTTGTAGACATATAGTATTCTAAAATAAAATGGAGATGACTTCTTATACCACTTGCTTGTTATGGATATTGTGTGCTTTGTAGCTACTGGGAGATCCTGAAAGCGCTCCTTGAATTTCATTGTTTCAATAAGAAAACAATGGCATCTGAATCTCCTGGCAGTTAGCATCTGGCAGGGTTTCCCTTCAGCTGGACAGTTTAGATTCAAATATTGTGGGAGAAGTTAATTAGGACTCTAATACCTTTTATAGGACATATAGTCCAAGTACTAATGAAAATGTGACACCAATTTTTAACCCTTACCCTTCCTACAACTGATGATTTGCCAAATAATGATTTTTAGTGTAATTATTTTTTTACATCATTCTTCATTTTGTGCATTTTTCATCTCAGTAGGAATCCCCATGGGTTTCCCACCACCAATTCACCTGTGTGCCATCACCACAGTCCAGTGCATGCTTATTACAGCATTTCTTTTTTGTTCTGAGCAAAAATTCAACCCTCCCAAACCTAGTGAAGGACCTGTGGGCACTGCAGTTTCCTTCCCAGTGGTGACGGGAGTGTAGGTCTAACCTCACCCTTGACACAAAATGAGAGAGCACAGAGCCCTTGATAACCTGGCTGCGTGTTGGTATCAATGGTGGAGCAGACCTGATTCAACTTATTTTCATGAGCAGATCTCTCTGGATCAGAATGGCTTAGGCAGCCTGCTCCATTGGGCCATGGCTGTCCTTGCCTGTAACATGACCATTCATGATGACTGTTCAGCTATTCATTATAAACCTCAAAATGTCACAGGGTACTTAGTATGTGAAATCTTGGTTTCCAGTAGAATGCACAGACTAGACATTTGTAAAGCAAATGTGACTGGGATCTGACAGGAAGAACAAGGGTTGGTTATGAGGCCGGGAACTCATGCATTCCTGGTTTAGAGAACAGGTCAGTAGTTGCCTTTGAAGAAAACTATGCATTTACCATACAACTTTAGAACTATTGCTGGGAAGATACCCAAATAAAAGGTAAAAGAGTTACACATAAAAAATTCTTTTGCATGTATTCAAGCAGCATTATTTGAAATTGTCAAAAAGTGCCATCAATACAAATGTCCATCAACCGAATGGATAAGCCAATAGTGTCTATTAATGGTGTAGAAAAACCTCAGTACTGAAAAATTATTGATTCACACTCCAGTATTAGGGAACTTCAAGAAAACACCACACTAAGGTAAAGGAATGAGACATGAACAGATACTTAGATAAGTGGATAGTTCCAGAACTATGTAGGGGTGTAAATACAGAAAGGACATTAGGAGTTATAATTTGACTAATTCTTATAAAGAGTGGATAGATGGGTAGGAAAACTGAACTCCAATCATTAGAACAGCCAAGTCCTGCAGATATTCTGAGAAGAAGCCAACAAGTGAGGAAATGGAGACTATTCTAGCCAAACCAAGACAATGGGAATCAAACTAGGCGAAGATCATTTAATGGAATACAACAGAAGGAGTATAAGTATAGAAAGAGGCTAATATTTCTTCATTTGTTGTAATTGATTAATGTGTAATTATTTCTTGCTGGTAAATATAGTCTACTAATTAAACTTTGCATTTTAACTTCTTTTAATTTAACAGAAACATTTTCTCTGCATCCATAATGATGATGCTATGAAGTTTCATCTTCAGGAAATTAATTAAAAAGTGAGACGTGCTGGAGATGAGTCCACTTCCAGATAAATAGCCCCTGTTTTAGAAATACATTATCATATCCACCAATTATTACTGCAAGTATTTGAGAATTCCAAGCGACTATATGCAAAGTCTCACTTTTCAACAAACTATCAGTCTCCTCATTTACATAATATATTCTAGAAAATGTGTGAGCACGACAATGAAGCAATTCCTGCAGAGAGGGCAAGCAACAGGTAAGAGTTGTAAATGAGTTGTGAAATCACTGATTGAAACACATTTGAGTTAGAATGTTCATTAACTTAAGTTTTTTTTTTTTTATAATGGTGAACTTTTCCTAAAAATGAAATCCATTGGAATTTTTAACATGCCAATTCCTGGTTTTACAATTAGCTTCTAAGCAATAACTTAGAACTAGAACCCCACTCTATAGAATTCCCCTTATTCAAATGTGATCTTGGGACAACCCCCCAGGAACTGTACTCTAAAGAAGAGTTGTGGTTTTCCCTTTGTTCCAGTCACTGTTCAGTGTCTGATGTTGCAGACATAGGGTGAAGTTGAGCACCCATGAATCAGCCACGGGATTTCATACAGTGAGGATCAACTGCTGATGTCTTGTCCATCCCAAACCCCCATCAGACCATCAAGAGCAAGTCACTGATTCCCCCCCTGAATGAAGACAGTACATGAGGATGTTACATTCTTCCCCACTGTAACCATCTGAGCTGCTAGCAGTAACTGAGCAAGGAATAACCATTGAACTTACTATGATGAAACAAGATGAAGGATGAAACTTGTCTACACATGCTACTTAGTGGATCTCAGTTGCCAATGAGCAAAGTAAATGCTTAGATACATACCTGTTAAAGTCAGAATATAGCCACTGCAGAATAGAGAGAGAGAGAAAAAAAAATACAAGTGAGAAAGCGAACACTAAAGCCAAGTGAGATGTCTGAGATGTCTTCTCTCACCCCAAGTATCTCCCTCAAATCTCACTGCACAGTAAACTTACTCTATGAAATATACACTCTTGTTTGGTACATTCCATTTCCCAGAGCTTATGTAAAAATGGTCCTGTCTCCTTGGAGAACTATTTGATTCTAGATCTGGGGTAGAAAATTCTACCCCTAGGAGATGATTCTAGAAGATCTAGTTGTGCCAGGAAATAGAGTGGCTTAAAAGAAAAAGAAGTGAAGCCAGCAAGAAAGGACAGAGGAGTCATCCGAAGGCTCCCCAGTGGCCAAAGCTGGAAAATTATGAGCCACAAAAGGACAGCATTTTATATAACACAAATAATGTAATTAACACCTGAGTAGATACTGGTTCACATCTATGGCTGAATAGTCCATGTGGGAGAAACCCTGCATCTGCCTACCTTAGGAAAGGACTGGAAATAATTTTTTCTCCTCCCGGGGAATATATATTCCCCTCCAGGTGGTCTGACAAATTCCCTCTCACTGAGTATAGGCTGGATTTAATCACTCCTTTCTCAAGACTGGAATATGGGAAAGAAAAACTAGAAACCAACGTGTAGAAACCTGATATGGATCAAAATGAACACCACCACTAAGAAGTCCTGTTGATGTCATGTACCCCAAGGTGGCAAAGAGGAGGCCACCTTGCCTTTCTTACATTCTCCCTCCAAACACACAACCCAGTTTAATCATCAAAGACCCTAGAAAGTCCACAGGGTATCTTGTCAGCACTCTTCAGTGTTGCCAAGGTCATGAATAAAAAAGAAAATCTGAGAATCAAGTGGAGTTAAAGGAGATGTGATGATTAAATGCAATGGACCGTAAAGTGTCCCAAATGTCATAAAGGGATTGGACAGGACACACCTTTCTCTGCTGAGACCTTCTCTAACATAAAGTTTCCCCCATCCAGGCATGGAGTCTCACCAACCCCACTTGATTACCTGCTGTGGTACAGAGACGTCCAAGAGGGGAGCAACAAACTACAGCTGTCAGGGTGGCAGCTGCTCCCAAGCTGTACCTGGCTCTCATCATCTCCCTTACCTGCATCACACTAGAGAGGCGCCGCACTCTCTACTGGGCCATGTGACTTGCCTGGTGGAATGACCCAAGTCCTTATCAGTAAGTGGCCTGAACTCTGGATTACCACCTTTTATAAGTCACTGATTGCAGCATCTGTCATCTGTCAGAGTTACAGCACACAGGAGAAGCCAGTGCATGTGCCCACTGGATCACTGTGCTTATTCTGGGCCCTGTAACAGTAGCTGTGCTGTTTTCCTAGTATGTGGCTCAATTACCTCTGCAAGTATATAACCTCATTTCCATGTCTCCTAAGATACACCAGGAGTTCTCTCTACTCAGTAACATGAAGAAACTGGGCTACATGTGTCTCTTCATACAGCTGCAGAAGCAAACTAACTTTCTCAGGCAAGTTCTTCCATACACCTCAATGATTGGGTCAATGCAGAGTCCACACCTGAAGAACAGGGCCTTATTCATTCTCTCTGTTGTAGAAGACACAAGGTACTATAATATAATTTCCCTTGGTGTTCAAGTCTGTACTCACATCTCTGAATGTTACTAGGGCATCTAAGGTATTTGCTTCTTTTTAATCAACTTATTCACATGATGTTATAAAAGATCAAAGTGATATTGTGCAGAATATCCAGTGTGGTGAGACACCTCAAAGACTATTTGTGATAGAAAGCAAGAGAGTTAATTCTCCATGAGCTCAGGCCAGTTCCCTAAAGTGAAGTGGTCAAACCAGGAATGACTAGGGGATGCATTTACTGGGGACTCGACGGGCTCCAATTATACTTGTAATGAGCACCAGGAACAAAAAAGCTAAAAGTGACAAACTTAGGGAAAAAAAAAATGAATCACCCATGAATTAAAATAAAGAAGATATTTTAGGCAAATGACTAACAATTAATTTGTTATAATACCAAAATGAGAAAAGCCATTTACTTGTGGTTCAATGAGCCATGCTAAATTTCATGAGGTTTCACTTATATTTACACTTGTAGAACGTGCATTGCATGTGACATCATTTTAAAGTGAATCACTGCAATGAAAAATCAGAGAGAATAGAAATGAAGCTTTAAAAATAATCCAGCTTTATGATTGCAAATATTCTATATTTGGAAAACCCTTCAGCCAAGATGAACTCATTTTGTCAAGCCACACCGTAAAGTGGCTAACACCCGGATCAACACCTTTTTTTTTCTCCCCCCAAGCTTTGATCAAATACAATTTTGAAAGAATTGTCTTGATGTTTACGTCCCAGGGAAAAATCTCTGACACCCACTTAATTGAGCAGAAAGACTCAGTTCTCTGAACAGTTTAAGCATTCATAATATTGATGAAGAGAATGAAATAATAAAGTGACAGTTGGAAATGTTCAGCCACAGGAGGAGATTTTGGGTGCTGAATAATTTTAGGAATAAAGACCAATTTTAGAGTGGTTTGCTCGCCAGTTTAGTGAGCCTCATTACGGAGTATGTATGAGTTCTTGGGAACAGCTGGGAATTGATTAGCGACTGCAAAGGATATGGCAAAGTTTTGTGCAACAGCTGGACCACAGTTAAGTGCTCTGGCCAAGGACATGCTGGCAGAAGAGAGGTTGTGCAAATTCAAGAGAGGCCTTCGGGGGCCTTGTGTATTTCCACCTGTCCTTTTGTGAGTGGGCCTTGGCCAGAAGAGGACTAGCTCTAGCTCTGGTCACCCGAGAAGGATGGAGGACATGTGGAGCGGAGCCACCCCAGCTGCTGCAGCCAGAAGCAGTGCCGCTCGGCCAAGCTCTGCGTGGATTTGTCAAACCACAGCGACCTGAAGGCCCACACAAGTAAATGCCGATTTTGGTAGGCCTTTCAGAACTTGCCATTTTTCAACCAGGGCTGCTGTTTTGCCCATGTCCGGGCTCCAGTCCAGTCACTGTCTGTGTCCTCTGTCCCCTTTGAATCCTGCCTGCACGCAGGGGGCACTGGCAGGGTGGTTATCTCAGGCCATGTGACCCTCCTGTGCGCTTGATTGAAGACCCAAAACTACACTTGCTATAAATTATATTGACAGGCTTCCCTAGGAATCTGTGGCAGACTGAAGAATTGAGCTGATGGTGCAGTTGATATGACACTGAAGAGTCATTTTCCTACCTAGGATCTGGGTAGGAGCTGAAAAGCAGATTATACTAGTGGGTACCTACTCTATGTGTGTAGGACACCTGGCTGTGGATTCTTATTCCCAGTTCTCTTAATTTTTCTAATAAATGTTCCTATGGATATTAAAGGAGACTGAAGGCACAAAAAATGTCAACTGCTAAGGGTTGTGTTGGGGGCGGTGGACTGAGCCGCAGCCACAGGAGCACAGGTACCCATCTTCTTTTTAAATTTTTATTATTTTTGCATAGAAGAACTGGGGTACAGGCCAGAGGTACAGGGGTGAGAGGATTCACCATGGTACAGGGGTGAGCGGATTCACCAGAGACAGAGCAGGGAGCAGAACAGGTGGATCTACTGGAATCCACTGCTGAGGGTCAACTCCATGGCTGGGGATCGAAGTCTGGCTGTAGGTGACAGCACTGAGACTTGATCCGAGGCCACCAGGAAGGCCCCCACCCAGCCTCTTTCCACTATTCCAGGTAACTGCTGGCACAGTGATGCTGTGAGGAGTCGAGGCTCCAAAGATCTCCAGCACCTGGATTTACATAAATCTCCTAACAAAATGACTTAGAGCAAGGGACATTCATCTTCACTTTTTTTCTCAGAAGTGGTATTAGTAAATGATATATCCTAATACCTACTTTCTGATTGCCAGTTAAGAGTTAGCCTTCTCACTGCTGTCACCAATACTGCTTCTCCAAATGAGATATGTGAGAGGAAAACTGTTCCTCAGTCATGACTCTGTTTAGCACCAAGGCAAACATGGATCCTTAACGTGACAAATGTATCCTCTTGCTGATCAAATGTCAGAACTTTTTGGAAGAAACAAATTGTTTTATTGGTTTACAAAATATGGAATGTGCAGTCTGCATTGGGTGCCTGGGCATCAACTGGACTCTGCCACGAGGAAGCGCTAGCGAGGCTACAGGAAACATGGGCAATCCCGTGGTATCACGTAGTCAGCAACCTCGTTCTGGAAACCCGCCCCGTCATTTCCATGTTAGCCCTCAGTGTGAGCTCACAGACCCTGGGATAGCGCTTACTCCATTACCCTGTATGTTAGGAGGACTTTTGTGAGTCAGCTCTGCTCAAGTAGGAAGCTAGACCCTGAGAGGTCAAGAGAACTTTCCAGAGGACAGACAGGACAGACTGAAGGAGACCTGGAAGCTTCAATTTTAGAGCTCTTCAGCACTGTTCTTTGACTTTTCCTCCAAGAATGAGATTTTACGCATGAGGGACAGAATACAGGGGAAAATACTAACTCCTATGTCAGATGAAAAGTCACCCAGAAAGATCCTATGGCAGGATGCATTAAAGTGTGCTATGTGAAATAGGAATAGTGGCTAGTCTAAAAGAGATAAAAATCCTTAGTAAAATCTGCCTATGCACACTTTCTTTTGCTTTTTAAAAATTATTTTTTTTTACTTTTAAAGCAAGTAGGTTTTCTGTTGAAAGAGATAACTAAGAAAATGATGAATCTCCTCATAACTTCCATAGCATGAGCGAATAACCACTCCTCAGTGCCATACAATACCTCTAGTATAGTCTGTAACTAGTAAAATGTGTGGAAAGATTTTTTTTTTAAGTTTGAAGCATTTTGAAGAGAAAAGCCTTGGGAATGAAACATTTTTTACGATTTTCTCATCTCACTGGTAATTGACCATTAGCTGAAATAATTTTCTCATATGAAAAACAAGCATGTTTTAGGAGATGGAAGTAACCTGTTCTCACAGAGACAGAATAGGAAGCCACTTAGAGGGAATAAGACAAATCTGGAGGCAAAGGGAACAAAAAAAGGTAAAATAGCAGGAAAGTCCTATGAGACTAAATACAAACATCACTGGCAGCAGGAGGTAACAAGACGCGACAGCATCTCATTCCCCGGGAATCTGCTTGATATTCTCCACCATATGTCCTGTACATGGCAAGGAAGAATTTCTATTAGTGAGGAGCCTCAAAATAGTTCCTGCTTACATGAAGATCTGCAGTGGTCAAAACTATCAATTATTCTTTCCTGAAAATGTAGAAGGACAGACGTAATTACACATTGTGGGTGAACAGGTCTTGCCCCTGGAGGGAGAGAGCTGATCTTATCTGCCAGCAGCACAATCAGGAGCTTTCTAAAGAGGCCCACAATGAGTGCTCCTGGAGGAAGCAGGGAGAGGATCATAATGTGGAGCTCGGCTAATTTTTCTCTCAGTCAAAATGCACCATGGTGGGAGAAATCCCCCCCAAGCAGCACTCATTTCTTCATTTAATAAAAGGACATTCTGCCCAAAGTGAAAATTCTCATTTCTGAATTATCCAAATTCAAGTTTCCCAAATTCTACTGGTCTTGACACAAGTTTTATTTAGTCATTGTTGGCAAATAAAGGAAATCAGGACACACAAGCCAAACAGTGATAACTTATGACCTACGAACTGGAATGTCACCTAGAAAATAAACTGCATGTATAAACATTTACTAACTCTAGCCATATAGAATTGCTTTCATATTTGTTTCACTGATTCCAGCTAAGTCGATGTTTCTTTATCAGTTCTGTTATAAATATTCCTTAAAAAAACTGACAGTTTTAAATATCAGGCAGACATGGAGCAACTAAAATGCTTACATGTTGTTGGTTGGCAGGCACAGTGACAAACCTTCATGGGACCCAAGGGTGCCAAGCTTAGGTCTTCACCCAAGCAAAAAGGATGGGTGCCCACATGAAAACATTACATTGCAGGTTTATTTCTAATTGTCAAACACTGGAAAAACCTCAGAGCTGTTCAGTGCATCAGTGGAATATCCTCTATTTACTCAGTAGACTGCTACTATGCAGCAGGCAGGATCAGACTCCCGAGGTGCGTGACCCCCAGACGAAGTTCCAGTGTGTGGAGTGAGAGAAGTCAGACAGAGCAGGCTGCTTACTGCTGACCCACTTATATGGCATTCTGGGGTAGGGACAATTGTAAGGAAGGGTTTGGATTGGCGTAAGCTAGAACAGCAAATAGAGAAGGGTACAGACTATTCATGAACCTTTAAGAGTGAATTCAGACACCGTTCACCTTGATTGGAGGGCTGTTACATGACCGCTTACTGCTGACCCACTTATATGGCATTCTGGGGTAGGGACAATTGTAAGGAAGGGTTTGGATTGGCGTAAGCTAGAACAGCAAATAGAGAAGGGTACAGACTATTCATGAACCTTTAAGAGTGAATTCAGACACCGTTCACCTTGATTGGAGGGCTGTTACATGACCGCTTAAGTTTGTCAAAATTCAAGCGGTACCTATGCAATAATTTTATTCCATGGAAATGTATCACATAGCACAAGAAATAGAAAATTTCCCAGAGGATTAAAGAATGCTAGCCTCAGAGGACTGTCCCAGGGCCAAGCACCAACATACCAGACCCATAGACAGTAAATTAGGTGCTGTTTCTGTTATCAGGGAGACATGAAGTGAGAGGATGTTACCTTTCCCCAGATGAAGTCAGTGATCTGGCCTGGGAAAGTGCTTGGAATTAAACTCCAGATTCCACTTTTGGGGATCAATGGAGACCTTTCCCTACTTCTTCCTCCATTATATGCTGTTAAAAAAATACATGTATCACTTAGATTCCAATCAATTCATTTGGGAAAGGACAGACTCTCCATGAAACTGAACATAAAGTTTTATATTCAACAAAGGCTAAATTATGATCCTGTCTGCTTGGGTACACGTGGCTCCCTGTTCTCATGAATCCTTCCCTCTGATCAGAACTACCTCCTTGCCCCTAGTAGAGGGAAGGACAGCTCTGCTTCACCCATCTTTAGTGATGTGGTTTTCACAGAGTCTGGCCAGGGGAAGAAGCAGATGATGTAGCCCCAGGATTTTCTCAGCCAAAGGAGCTGCCAGTGACAAAGTTTCCCATCTCAGGGACAAAGTCACAAGACAGGCCAGAGGGGTGGGGGAGGGAGGGAGGGAGGTGCAGGGGTTGGTCACAGGCTGCTGAGTATCCCAGCCTAGCCCTTGGTCACTTGCATTGACACAGATGAGGCCAGACTAGTAGACTGTCTAGCACAGTTGTACTTTCTAATGAGCTAGTTATCAAGTAAGTTTTTGCTTAGCATGAGCTAGTTATGAACTGAGTTTTGGTTTGGTTTAACATTCCAATGAGTCCAGACTTATAACCCACAGGATCCTGCTCACCAACCCTAATATAAGCAGACTCACGAACATTTACATAAAAGTAATTTATGCAAGCCCTCTCATTAATGTTAATGAGGAAACTGAAGCCTAGAAAGTCATTCCCCATCATCACATGGTATACATGGTATAGCCAGGAATTGCATACAAGGGAAAAGTAACACATGTGTCACATCTGAGCCTCTCGTCATTTAGCACTGGCTATTGATACCTGTCTGCCTATTAAGTTCTGTACTAAAATCAAGTTTTTTTTTTTTTTTTTAAAGATTTATTTATTTGTGCATACAGAACTGGGGTACAGGCCAGAGGCGCAGGGGCAGTGAGAGGATTCACCAGAGACAGAGTGGGGAACAGAACAGGCAGATGGACGAAGTACACTGCTGAGGGGAGCAGTGGGCGGGTCAGGAGAGGTCTGCCACGCCATGTGGTCACCTCCGGGGCAGGAGGGAATCGAACTCATGCGGAAGCGGCTTTAGATTCTCACTACTGTGCTTTAACCCGCTGCGCCACCAGGGAGGGACCAAAAGCAAGTTTTTTAATTAGAGCAATGCAATCAGGGCTCTACCTAATTTAGTTGCCCACTGTCTAGGATCTGCATGCCAACCAGCCTCCTCAAACTTTTATCCTTCTGGCACTCTTGCCATCTGATTGCCTCACTGTTTTAGGTCATTTTCTCCATCCATTTGTTTAAAATCTGTATTTATCTTTACACCTAAAGTGCAATTTTTGTTAACAACATTGATTTGGATCATTTGCTTTCATGTATTCAGACTGTCTATCTTAACTGGTACATTTAGATCATTGATATTCAAGGTGGTTATTGGTACTGGCTGACACTAATCTTATTTCTGAACCTATAATGTTACCTCTTGCAGAATGTCATGTAACAGGAAACATCTAGTATGTAGCCAGGGGTTAGGCTTCGTTCACTCAGCATAACGCCTCTGAGATGCATCTAAGGTGGTCGTAAGCATGGCAAGTTCATTCCTACTACTCAGCTATAAGAAAAAGATGAAATTCTGCCACTGGCAGCATTGTGAATAGACCCAGGGTGTTATGTTAATGAAACAAGGCAGAGAAAGACAAATACTGTGTGATTTCAACTCATCTATGGCACATAAAGAAACAAAACTGGTGAAGTAAAACAAAAATAAACTTACCAGAAGGGAATGGGGGAGGGTTGGAAATACAATAAAAGCAGTCAATTGTTTAGTGAAGGATGGAATTGGACTTTGAGTGGAGGATGCATGTATTATACACAGAGGTTCATTTCAAATGATGCACACCTAAAAACCAATAAAATGCTACAATGCAATGCTACTTAAAAAGAGGGGGAAAAAGATCCTTCCTCTATAGTTCTGAGAAGTACTCTTTGTAGATCTACTTAACTTTCCACTCATCTATTGAACAATGGGTTATTTCCAGCTTTTGACCATTACAATTATCCATCAAAGAAGCCTAGCATATAGAAGTACTTATTTTTTAATCCAAATATATTAAATGAATTAAAAAAGATTCTGAGAATTTTACCTTTTAGCTTACTTTTTGTTGACTGGATGCAGAACTCACTAATGAACTGCTTTTGAGGGTTTAATTTTCTCTGTGCATACGTTCTACTCTGCTTCTGTATAGATGGGTTTGCCCTGGTTACCCCTAATCAAGCTCAGAGAAAGAAATAAAAAAAGAGGACTGACTCTCACCACTGTCTAGGAGTCCATACTCTATGGTTATCCATGATGAGGTTGATGGAGTGGAATAGGGAATCACAGGGAAATTATGAATGTCTCTTCTAAGAACTGTGGACAAAGACTATTCTGTGCCAAGTTTGAGGAGCAGGTCTCCAAAGGACAAGAGAGGATTTAAAGAAAATCCAAGGGTGGACAATGGAAAATACCCAACAGTATCTTGTTATTGATGAAGTCACTGCATGTGTGCTTCTCCACAGCTTGATAATTTCTACCTCCATCAAAACAAACATTCTCCTTTCTTAATTTTATAGAGTAAGAAATTTAAACCAAGGTAAGTACTGAGTTTTATATCAACATTATGACATTATGGAACTTTGACAGCCTATAAAATTCAACTTAACCAAACTGTGGGAAACCTATCTGGAGAAGTCACAGTGGGAACAAACCAGAAAGCAATCAGTGGGTAGAGAGAAAACTATAAATAGCTAAGCAAACCCTCTAGGGAACAACATGCCACAGAAAGAAAAGTAACCTCCAGAACCCAACAATACTGACAAAGAATTTCTTGTTGTCAGATGAATTCAAAATTTCTGTAATTAATACAGCCTTAAGAATTTGACCCAAAATGAAACTGAGAAAAATAGATGTGAAGATGCAGAAAAGAAAACAAATGTTATGAGAAACATTATCAACAAACAGAGCAAGATTGAATATTAAATAAGGACATATAGGAACTATGGGATATAAAAAGATCAATGAAAGAGGTAAAAAGTTCTGGAAAAAGTCAGAGAAAGCAAGTAAACAATATATGAGAATGAATCAGTAACTTGACAGATGTGAAAGAATCACAAAAGAAAAAACACAAAGAAGAAAAGGAAGAAATACTTCCAGAAATACCTGCATCCATGAGGAAAGCGAGTTTAATAATTATAGGAACCTCAGAAGGAGAAACGAGAGAGAAGGGAGCTGAAAAACTATTTAACTGAAGAAAACTTCCCAAATGAATAAAGTGAAAATCACCATACAGGAAGCTAAAAAGATGCCAAGCTAACATTATGAGAGGAAACAACAGCAAGACACATATTAGTCAAGCTTCCAGGAGTTCAAGTCACAAAGATAATGATGCTGATGAGGGGGGAATAAAAAGGGAAACTGATTAGGTTAACATCACACTTCTTTGAAGAAACACTATGGGCTAGGCAAGAATGCAGTGGTATGTATGTATATATATATATATATATATATATATATATATATATATATATATATACACATATATATATATATATATATATATATATATATATATATACACACACATATATATACATATATACACATATATACATACATACACACACATTATATATATGTATATATATGTATATGTATATACATATATATACATATATATATATAACTCCAATACAAAAAATACCATCTAAAATATGCTATCCTGCAAAGCTTGTCTTCCTATAAAGCTCTCCTTTCTATATGTGGGGAAAATAAGGACTTTCTCACATAAACAAAATTTCTGGGAATTTGTTCCAACTAAACACCACTGCAAGAGTTATTACAGGAAGCCTTGGGATCTAAGCCAGCAGAGGAATGAGCACGTAGAAGTCAAGAATTGAATAGAACCACTAAAGATGAGCAAAATGGCAGTAACAGACTTCCATTTATCAATACTCGCTCGAAACAGTTATAGACTAAGCTCACTAAAAAAAATGAGATTAGAAAACAGAATCCAACCCTCTTCTGCCTCCAGGAAACACAACTAAGCTCTAAAGATCAACACAGATTCAAAGTGAAGGGCTGGAAAATAATCCTACAAGCAAATGGCACCCCAAACAAGGCAGAGACAGGCCATACTTTCATGAAGTAACACAGACTTCCACTAAAAAGCTGACAGGAGACAAGGATGTACACTATATAATGGTTCGGCACACTTGAACCCTCACCAGTCATTATCATCGCTGAAAATAGACATTAGGGAAAGTATGTATGTGGAGGACAGGGCAACACTCCCCTCTCCCCAATAGACAGAACAATGAGATCGAAAATAAACAAGGACACAATAGTCCTGAAACAAGATCTGGACCATGTGGGCCCAGAGACCTGGACAGGACATTGCACACCAAAAAATCCAAATGCACATTCTTTTTTCAAGTGCACAAGGCTCATTCTACAGCATTGCCCATATACTGGTCACAAGACAAAGCCAACAAATACACGGATAATGAAGACACAAAAAGTATCCTCTCCAGGGTTATTGGGGCGAATTGCCCGAGGGGACGCCAAGGGAAGAGGGGTGGCACCAAGGGAGTGCAGGGAGAGATTTATACCGAGTGTGGTAAGGGGAGGGGAGACCAGAGTTCAGAACAGCCATGGCAGAAGTAAGGCCCCAGTGCCCCCCAATCTGCACAACTGGGAATGTGGGCTGAGCCCTGTTACCAGGACATCTGCCCCTCCTGGACACCACCAGCAGGCCACAAGATGCTGCCCGGGGGTGGCCCAATAGAGAAAAAAAATAGTAAAAATAAAAAATAAAGAAAAAAAAAAGAAAAGAAAATAATTAAAAACCAAAAACCCCTGTTGGAAAATTAAACTGGAAGAGTATATAAAACCAACCCTACCTTCAAGACAGAACATCTCTTAACCTAAAGATTGCCTGTTGGTGTGTTTGTGTCTATGCAAGAATAATTTTACAATAAATTTTCTGGGTGCAAATGAAAAAAAAAAAGTATCTTCTCCAACCATAAAGGTATTAAACTAAAAATAAACTACTAAAAGAAAGCAAGGAAATCCTCCATTCCATAGAGACTGAACATGTTACTGAAATACCACTGGGTTAAAAAGGCAATCAATGAGGCAATAAAGACTGTGTCTTGAGACAAATGATAATGAGGACATAACTGTCCAGAATGTATGGAACACAGCAAAAGCAGTGATATGAGCTAAGAATATAGCAATATAGATCCACATCAAGAAATAAGAAAGAACCCAAAGAAACAGCCTAACTTCCCATTTCAAGAACTACTATGGTGATGATACATGGGTGAACTGAAGGTGGAAATTCATTGGGGACTACACCTGAGAAAAGAAAGCAAACATTTTATTTTATTATATTTTTTAAAGATTTATTTGTGCATACAGAACTGGGGTACAGGCTAGAGATGCAGGGGTGGTGAGAGGCTTCACCAGAGACAGAGTGGGGAGCAGAACAGGCAGATCGACCAAGTACACTGCTGAGGGGAGCAGCCGACTGGTCAGAAGTCTACCACGCCATGTGGTCACCTCCCGGGCGGGGATCAAACTCGCACTGAAGCGGCTATGGCTGGCTTGCAGTGCTGCTCTTTAACCCGCTGCACCAACAGGGAGGGCCCAGAAAGCAAACATTAAGAAAAAAAAAATTAAACAAAAACTTTTAAAGATGTTAAAAAAAATTACTACAAAGAATAAAAATCCCAAAAGTCAGTCGAAGAAATGAAATAATAAAAGTTAAAGGAGTCCAAGAGAACAATGAAACCAAAAGCTGGTTCTTTAAAAAATAAACCAAATAGACAAAACTATAGAAAAAACTATTTAATTGAAGAAAACTTCCAAAGTGAATAAAATGAAAATTACCATACAGGAAGTTAAAAAGATGCCAAGCTAACATAGTGAAAGAAACAGCAAGACACATAGTCAAGTCAAAAAAATAATGATGCTGATGAGGAACATAAGTGAAAAAAATTCAGAGGCCACAGATTACTATGAACATTTATAGACCAACTGTTTAACAATCTAAATGAGATGGACAAATTCTTAGAATTACATAATCACCCAACGCTGAGCCAAGGAGAATAAGAGAACAAGTTACAAGCAAGGAGACTGAAAGTTATCAACATTCTCCCAAAAACAAAGGTTCAAAAGGTTCAAAAGATGAACTGATGCCTATCTTGTTAAGAAACGAAGAAAATTTGGGGTTTTTCCACACAGCTCTCCATACTGGTTGGAGAATTTTGCATCAGCAATGGAAGAGGGTTCCATTTTCTCCACGTTCTTGCTAGCATCTATGGTTGTTGGATTTTTTGATGTCATTCTCACTTGTATGAGGCGGTGTCTCATTTTTATTTTGATTTGCATTCCCTGATTATAAATGAAGTTGAACATTTTTCAAATATTTGTTGGCCATTTGCATTTCTTCTTTGGAATTTCTTGCTCTTTTGCCCATTTTTTGACTGGATTATTTAGCTGTGACCCACACAAACTACTACAAATGGAGCTACCATATAACCCACCACTCCTGGGAATCTATCCAAACACACAAAAATATTAATTTGAAAGAAAACCTATAAAACCCCTGTATTTAGTGCAGCACTACTTACAAAAGCTATGATACAGAAACAACCTAAATGCCAAAAAAAAAAAAAAGATGAATGGATAAGAGATGTGGTGTACACACACACACACACAAATATACACACACTGGAATACTATTCAGCAGTCAAAAAGTTAAACTCATACATTTGTAGCAAATGGGAAGGATTATGGTCAGTGAAATAAGTCAGAAGGAAAAAGAAAAATATTGGATGGTTTCACTAATAGGAAGAATATAGGGAAACCATACAATGGATCAGGAAAAACAACAACAACAACAACTAGCAGGCAAAAGATAAACTGGAGACATTCTACAGGGAAGGAGGAAGGAGAGTGAACAGAACAGGGGGAGGAAGAGCACCAGAGACTATGGTGATTGCTCACAGGTGACTTACGGGTGAGAAATCTATGGGAATTACACTGAAGAATATAAAAATATATATACATATCAATTAGAAATTGAGGAAGAAGAAATACTATCAAATACATTTTATGAGGCTAACATCACACTAATACCAAAACTAAAGACAACACACAAAACAAACAAAAAAACTACAGACCTCTTTCCTTAATTAACAGATGCTAAAGTCCTCAATAAATCTTAGCAAACCAAATCCAACAATGCATCAAAAGGATCATAACCAAGACCAGTTGGGGGTTATTCCAGGGGCACAAGGATGGCTAAACATTTGAAAAACCGATTAATTTACCACATCAATAAAGAGTGTAATAAAAATCATCAGATTATATCAATAGATGCTGAGAAAGTATTTTATAGAGTTCAACATCTATTTATGATAAAGGCTCTTGAAAAACTTGGGGTGGAACATCTTAACATAATAAAAGTGATAGATGACAAACGCATAGCTAATATTCTCAATGGTGAAAACTAAGTTTCCCCAAAAACCTGGTACAAGACAAGGATGTCCACTCTCACCATTGCTTTTCAATATAATATTGTTAAATCCTACTTAGAGCAATTAGGCAAGAAAAAAATTTAACAAGAACCCAAATTGGGAAAGAAGAAGCTGTCACTTTTTTTAGATGATGTAATATATAGAGAGAACCCTTAAAAGTCCACAGAAAAACTAATAAAATATACCAGTTTAGTAAAGTAGCAGTTTATAAAAACAAAAACAAAACAGTCAGAGGCCCTTCCTATATGCAAACAGTCACTGTGAAGAGAAGATGAAATTTAAAAGTAATTTCATTTACAATTGTTTTAGAAAAAAGTAAATACCCGGGAATAAACCTAACAAAGGAGGTGAAAGATCTATTCAAGGAAAAGTATGACATTGCTAAAAGAAATAGAAAACAAGTGGAAATACAATTTACGGAGTCAAGGAAATTTCAATGAAAATCTCAATGCCATTCTTCAAATAAATGAAACATTGCTGAAATTCCAATGGGTTCATAAAATTCTAGTAACTCTCCAGACTAAAATGGGTAAGAACAAAGGAATTACACTACCAGATTTCAAACTATATTACAAAGCCATAATAAAAACAGCATGATACTGCAACAACAACAAAATACAGCTACACAGACCAGCAGAATTGAGTTCAAAACCCAAAATAATGCCACACATATATAGAAAAAAGAAAAAGCCTCTTTAATATATGGTGCTGGAGAAACTAGACTGCCACTTGCGGCAGAATGAAACTAGACTATCCGTACTCTACACAACAGTCAACTCAAAATGGGTAAAATACTTGGATGCAAGACCTAGAAACCATGAGAGAGAGAGAGAGAGAGAGAAAACACAGGCAAAACACTGCATGGTACAAATTTTAGAAACATCTTTAGGGTTTAAGCACATAAGCAAGAAAAACAAAGAAGATACACAGCTGGGACTACATCAAACTAAAAACCTTCTGTACAGCAAAAGATCCAGAAACCAAAATAAGGATCCCTCATTGAGTGGGAGAAAATATTTGCACACATACATCTCAAAAAGGACTGATATTCAGATCTGCAGAGCTTATACAATTAAACAAAATCAAAGCAATCATTCAGTCAAAAAAGTGAACAGAAGTGTTACAAAGATACTTCTCCAAAGAAAAAGCACATGGACAACAGATATGAAAATAATGCTCAACATCACTTATGAGAGTCAAATGCAAATCAAAACCATAATGATATATCACTTCACACTTGTCAGAAACGCCTATATTAAAAGCAACGCCAGTAACAACAAATGCTGGCTAAGATGTGGTGAGAAAGGAACCCTCTTATATTGCTGGTGGGAATGTAATTGGTCCCACCACTATGTAAAGCTATGTGGTGATGTGGTGTTTCCTCAAAACATTAAAAGTGGATCAACCATAAGACCTAGTGATTCTCCTCCCAGGTACCTACACAAAGGATACAATTTCACTTTTTTAAAAGGAAACCTGCACTCCTATGTTCATTACAACATTATTCACAGTAGCCAAGATATGGAGACAACATAAATGCCCTCAAACAGATGAATGGATCAAGAAGATGTGGTCTATATACACAATGGAATATTACTCAACAATCAAAAATAAGTACACTTTTTTTTTGGCATCATGGATGGAGCTGGAAGAGATTGTGCTGAACTTAAGTCAGGCGGAAGAAGAAAATTATCAGATGACAACTTATATGTGGAATATACAGAAACCAAGAAAAGGGTCTGGAAATAGACAATACTTGCAAGCTGACCATAGATCTGAAGAGGGGATGATGGAAACCAGGGTCAGAGCAGGGAAGGGAGTACACAAATGACTGAGGATGGATCACAAGTGCTACGGTGGTGGGAGAAGTACAGGAACTACACCTGAGGGAGGGGTTCAAATACTTTCTAAAACTCAACAAAGATGTAAGAAAATAAATTAGCAGTAAAATAAATTTTAAAAATATGAAAGTCATTCATCTTCATTATGGAAGACATTAAGAAAAGTCCAAAATCAGCCATAAACCCTAGTTACTCAGCTATTACCATTGCTGACATTTTAGAATGTTTCTCTGCTAAAATTTTATAATGCAAAACATTATAAACAAAAATTACAAATAAAAACAAAATTACAAATTAAAAACATAAATCACTAATCTTGAAATAAAATTTCACTAAAAAATCCTTTCTGCTCTTCCTCTACTCCTTTCCCTCTTTTTCCTTTTCCCCCATAACTTAAAATACTCAGTTCCTAAATGTCAAAAAAAATCTTGAGAAAAACAGAAAGGTAGCCCACAGTTTTCAACTAAAAATAAGCAAGTGGAAATGAAATAAAAAGCTCATTAAGACTCCACCGACAACATGGCAGAATCAGCAGGATGGGGCCAACGACAAAGAAAGACTGGTGCAAGCTCTGAGCAAAATCCAGATGCTTTAATCCAGCTACACAGCCCCATGACTTTTCCAAGGGTTCGAGAACTAAGGTTGGTGCTGCTGAGGGAAAAGAACAGGTGGAGGTGAGGGGTGGGTGTCAGGAATGGTGGCTGATTTCCCAAAGAAGCCGAGGGATACTTTGGACATTGTAAAATTCTGTGGAGGAATTCACCTGTTATCAGGATGGGCCCAGGCCCAACTTGGGTCCGTGGGAGCATGACACAACCCAACTTGTAAAACTGAAGCCCTGCAATTGGAGTGGTGTGGTGACTAAAAGGCCCCTCTCCTCCCATGCTGGAAGAGGTCAAATAGCCAGGACTGGCCAGGCCAGACTCCATTAAAAAAAAAAAAAAGACACCAGCTGAGAGAAAGACTTTACAGGAAAGTCACAAATCGCCTGGAAGGCAAACCAAGGGTATCTTGGAGTTCCCAACCCTACAGAAGCAGTAGCTGAGGCAAGGCCAGGGCCGTGTGGCCCCTGCAGACAGGTGTAGAGTTAAATGGACACATGTGTGCCCACAAGACACAGTGCTGCTTCTGAGCCAAGTGCAGACTCCCAGAGTGTGAGTCTGCTGGTTCTGACACTGCCGTCCTCGCTGGGACCCAGCTTCACAGATTACAACTCTCAAAAGAAAAACAAAAGGAGGCAGGAACGGGTTAAGTACAACCTAAGTGCAGAATACAGCCCCATGCTGAACAGAAGGGGCAGCGGTGAGTAAGAACACTCTTTACATCGAGATTTAGCATGAAAGCCCTGGACAACCCCTCCTACCTCCACCACATGAAGGTAAATTGAAAAGAGGCTAAGTGACGTTAGGTTCCCACCCCCCTCAATCGTGGCAGATAAAGCAAGGAGCATCTTAACACAAGATGGAAAAGCAAAATGAGGACAGAAGTTGCCGAACAAATATGAAGGAAACAGACATCCAACAACTAACTGACAGACTTCAAAATAACAATGTAAAAAATGTTAACTGAGATACTGGACAGTCCATCAAAGACAGGTAGGCAGACACAGGATTTTAGAAAGCTGTACCAGGAACAAAGTTGTTCACTAAGGAGACTGAGCATAGGGGAAAAAAAAAAAAAAATCACAAAATTGAGATTCTGAATGAAATGCAGACAAACTTAGTGCTTTAAATAGAGTTTAAAAAGCCAGAATTTTAAAAGACCAGATTTCACATTTAGAATAAAAGAATCAAGACTAAAAAAAAAAAAAACAAAAAAGGAAACTGAGAAATAGCAGGCTCAATTGAAAGAGGGAACCTAAGAATAATCTGGCTCCAAAAAAGAGAGAAATAGAAACCCTATTTAAAAAATAAATGAGAACTTTACAAACCCACAGAATGAATTAAATATGGAAGTCCAGCAAACAAAGAGAACAATTAAGTTCTTAAATACAAAATGATCTATACCTGGACACACTATTTTCAAATTGTCAAAATTTTTGCAGGAAGCAAGGAAAAAAATAACTTATAAAAGGCTCCCAAATTAGGATTTCTCTGGATGTCAGCCTAGATACTCTCCAGGCAAGAAGAAATTAGAAGGAAATATTCACTGTTCTAAAAGACAATTGTCAGTCAAGAATTCTCTATCCTGCGAAATTATCATGTAAGTTTGAAGGGTATTGAAGGTTTTCTAAGACAAACAAGCTTATGGCATTTGCCAACGTATGCTCTTTAAGTAATATGAAAAGTTGTTCTACAGGAAAAGCTGAAGCACGAATTCCTTAGCAAAATGACAAGAACAATACAACATCAGTACCAAGAACACGAATATGATGAGTTAACAACACCAAATACACAGAGAGAGGAGAAATGGGTAGAACCACTTCTCAGAGCAGACAGCAGCTCTTAAAGGAACTAAAAGAAAGGAATTCAGGTAAAGCCCCATTAAACAACTAACCAAAAGTCCAGAATAGAGACCAACAGAAAAAAAACAAATTGATAGAAGTGTTAAGGAAAGAAATACAGAAAGTAAAAAGAAATGAGGTGAAAGAGAAACAGAAAAACATAAAAAACACAATGGCTGAAAATAAACTTACACATCAATCATCAACCTAAATGTGAATAGTCTGAATTCAGCAAGAAAAAGACATTAGCTAAAAATGTGGGTAAGCAACTCCATCATTACTTTGTTTATAAAAGACCCACCTAAACCCAAAAGATAGGAAACTATAAGTAAAAGGACAGAATAAGATCATACATGCTAATAACTCAGGAGATCGGGAACTTGCTCTTCTTAGATCTGATAAGCTAGACTTTGAACTGGAAAAGGTAATTCAGGGACAAACGTTAGACACTATATAATGATCAAGTGAAAAACTCACCAAGAAGATATAACTCATTAATATTTATGCTCCAAATATGAGAGAACCTAGTTATATAAAATAGGCCTAACAAAATGTATCAACAAAAATACAATCATTGTCACAGACTTTTACACGCCGCTGACACCAATAGATAGATCATTCAGACAGAAAATTAACAAAGAAATAAAGATCTAAAATTAAGCATTAGCTCAGATGGATTGACTGGACATTTCCAAAGTTGTCCATCTTTTCTACTGCACACAGAACATGTTCAAGACTAGATTATATACTACAATATAAAATAAGTCTCTGAAAATAGTAATTATATCAAACATCTTTGCAGATCACCATGCTATTAAGCTAGAAATCTATCATACAGGAACCCAGGAACTAACCAAAATATATGGAGACAAAACAAAATGCTACTGAACAACTATTGGGTCAATAAAGAAATCACAGAAGAGAAAAAAATAGTATCTAGAGACTAATGAAAACAAAGAGACAAGCTACCAGACCCTGTGGAATGGGCAGGTCATAGCAATATAGGCTTATAAAAACAAAAAGGCAAGATCTTAATTCAACAATATAACTCTGCAGTAGAATTAACTAGAAAAACAAAAGCACCCCAAAAGTAGAAGACAAGACATAAAAACTTGGAATAGAAATCAATGAAACAAAACAGAAAGCTCATCCAAAATATCGGTGAAACTAAGAGTTGGTTCTTTGGGAAAAAAAAGAAACAAAAAACAGTATTAACAAGCCATTAGGTATGCTCATGAAGGGAGAAAACTCAAATTCACAGAACCAGAAAAGGAGATGAAATTCAGAAATATACAGGATCATAAGAAACTATTATTAAAGCCTCAATACAAACAAACTGGGCAACCTGTTCTTAGCCTCATAACCTCCTAAGCTTGAACCAGGATGAAACAGACAGCTTAAACAGTCCAATCCCAAGCACTGAAATTCAAAGAGTAATAAAAAGCCTACCCAAGAATAAAATTGCAGGACCAGATGGCTTCACCAGTGATCTACCAAACCTATAAAGAAGATATACTATCTATAATACTCAGATGCCTTAAAAAAAAAAATCCAGAGGGATGCAATCACCCCAAAACATTCTACAAAGTCAACATTACCCTGATCCCCAATCAGACAAATATAGTACCAAAAAAAATTATAGCCAATACCTCTGATGAATGTAGATGCAATAAAATCTTAGCAATTTATCAAGCAAGTTGTCCACCATGACCAAGTAGCCTTCACCCCAGGGATGCAAGACTAATTTAACAAGTGCAAATGAATCAATGCCATCCATCAGAACAAAAAGGAAGATAAAAACCATATGATCATCTCAGTAAATGCCAAAATGGCATTCGATAAGATCCAACATCATTTGCGGTAACTAACACTCCAAAATGGGAATTGGAACCTATCTAAATATTATAAAAACCATGTATGACAAACCCACAGCTAATTATCATACACCACACTGAAAAGCTGAAAGATATAAATGCCCACTATTACCACTGTAACTCAACAGTCTGGAAGTCCCAGCTGAAGGAGTCAGGCAAGTAAAAGACATAAAAGGAATCTAAATTGGATTGTCACTATTAACAGATGGCATGCTAATCTACCTAGAGAAACCAAGAGTCTACAAAAAAATCCTTCTAGAAATAATAAGTACAGTAAGGTGGCAGGATACAAAATCAGTAGACAAAATAATCATTTCTAGAAGTCAACAGTGTTATCAGAAGGCAAAAAAAAAATGGATTTACTGAGAAATCACACCAAAAAAATGAAATATCTAGAAATAAATTTAATGAAGGAGGTGAATACCTATACAATGAAAACTATAAAACTAAAGGAAATTAAAGACACCAAGAAATGGAAAGATATCATGGTCACAAGTAGAAAGAAATAACATTGTATCAGCCATGTTACCCAAAGCAATTTAAAGCACTGATTTTTTTTAAAGATTTATTTATGCATACAAAAACTGGGGTGCTGGCCAGAGGTATGGGATTGAGAGGATTCACCAGAATGGGGAGCACAAGAGACAGGAGACAGATCTACTGAAACACACTGCTGAGGGAAGCAGCAGGTGAGATAGGCGAGGTCTGCTGCACCGTGTGGGTCAGCTCCCTGGGTGGGGATCGAACTTGTATTGCAGTGTCTGTGACAGCCTCATAGTGCTGTGCTTTAACCTGTTGAGCCACCCAGGTGGACCCATCGATATTTTTTTTTTTTTAAGGAAATAGAACTAAGAGTTCTCAAGTTTATGTGGAATCACAAAAGGGCCCAAGTAGCCAAAACAATCTCAAGAACAAAGAATGGGGCATCACACCTGCTGACTTCAGTGTTTCACAGCAACAGCTATCAAAACAGTATGGCATGGGACAAAAATGAGAGTCAGACCAAAGTAACAGAACTGGAAGTGCAGAGATAAACCCAGATAGTCACATGGATAGCTCATTTTTGACAAAAGAGTAATGCCACAATGGCAGACTTTTTAATAAGCGGTGCTGGGAAACACGGGTAGCCACATGGAAGAAAATAAAGCAAGGTCCATATTTAACCAAAAATATATTAAAGATTTGGACATATGACCCCAAGCCATAACATATTTGAAAAAAATTATAGGAGATACACAATAGGACATGTACCATGCAGACTATTTGGGCCTATAACCCCAACAGCAAGGGGAACAGAAGCAAAACTTACACAAGGGTGACAAGTTTTGTGCATTTCGCAGCTCATGAGGAACAATTCTACATACAAATACATCCTTATATAAGCAGGTTCTCAAATGTGTTCACAATGCAAACATTCCCTAGCGAAGAAAAGAAATCAAACCTATCTATAGAACTTCATTTTGATTTGTGCAACAGACGAGCAAAAAATAAAGACTTTATGTCTTTCCTTGAGCAGTCTCTATTTCCATTTCCATTTGTATGCTTTGCTATACATATTTTTCTTTTCACCACCTATTTATTCTTAAATCTTAGCAAAGTCACCAGGGACACTAAAAAAATGAAAGGAAAGCTATGCAAATAATGTACATAACATAGTACCTAACACAATTCAACTTTAAAGAACAATGTACAGGGAGAAAACCAAGAGTACAACACCCTTAAAGCGAATGTTGCAGTGCCATCTGGGTCATCATTTCTCTGACAACTCAGGGAAGCTAAAAATGGGCTCACGACTATTGTTCTACCTGAACAGATCTTCATACAAACGCTGAAAGGTTTTTGTATCCACAGGGGTGATATTTGTGTCCCTGTTTCTTAGTACTGAACTCTGAAGCTGTAAGCAAACTTTCATTTTTATTTCCCAGGCTGCCTGCAAACAAGTAAAAACTTGATACTGACATCTTCAATACTTAATTTTTTAATAAAAAATGAAGTCACAAATGTTTATTAATGTCACGTATTTTATCAGTTATCTCAGAGATTACCTATATGAAAACTTAGTCATTTTCTAACCTTTTTGAACCTCATTTCGAAAACACGTCCAGCTCAAAGAGTTACTGGGGAAAATAGACTTCAGTCTTCAGAAAGTAGCACACAGTAAAATGGTCAATAGTATTTGCTATTGTTATTACTATAATTCTGGGACATCTGGAGATCACCATGGAATAAAATGCTTTTTAGTAATCTGGGAGACTACTATATTTGGAAAGTGCACAAAACTAATTTACTGTATTTCATTTGGAGATAAACAGTTCGAAACTAGAAATTAATGTGTACCCTGAGATTACCCAGAGGCAGTCATAGAGGAAGTTGCCGCCAGCAGGTGCTCAACAAACGCCTTGGCCAGGTCTGCATTCCACACAGCAGGGGATGGTGCCAGTCTCTCCAGTGTGTATAAGGTAGTGCGGACCAGGGATGTGTCTAGTTGCCTGAGTGACTGCTATCACAAACTTGTCCTGATTCTGAAATTTAACCATGCCAGAAAGTCATCCTCTATCTCCCTTCATTCCTGTAAGAGACATCAGATTGGACATTTCCTCTCATTTTGCATGGTTTCACCTTCTCTAATGGGTTCACTACAACAAGAGGAATTTGAAAACAAAATCAATGTTAAAACAAATAGTTAATCATGTTCTTCCTACTTTTTTGTGTGCTCATTTCAATGTGGACAGTGGGTCACTGAACATTTCAAAAGCCCAGGAATGGGTTTTGGGGGTGTCTGTGTTCATCACCGTCACCCACATATCCATTTTTCTGCCTAAACTGCACCTGGCTTGTTTCTTGTTCTTTCAGTTGGCGGTTTCTTATCTGTATGTGTCTGACATGTCTCCATTGAAATATCTAGGCTAAATAAAGATGACTTACAGAGCATATTTCTAGACCACAACTTTAGGGGGGGGGAAATAAACCCAAACTCAAGCACAATGAACCATCTAAAACTCTCCCCTGCTGATTTCAGAAAAGATCTCATCTCCTTTCATAGATAAAACACAAAACCAACCAAATATAATTCAGTCTGGATGAGTTTAAAAAAAAAAAAAAAACTCTTGTAAGACAGTTTACTTTCTGGCAAAGTTCACTATTTTCCTGATGTTTATTTCATACTAATTTCATACTAATTTCATGATGATGAAAAACATCAGCTATAAGCAAAGTTGAACATACAATTCGTTACTCAGGATGACGGGGTAGGATGCTGACAGTTCTTCAAACTGAAGGGTTTGAGGGCTACTGAAGTTATGTAAAACATTCCAAGAGTGAGCTTTAATTGCAGCTTGTAACAGTTTAGTTACAGATTACTAATAATCTGTTACAAGAATTGCATTAAGCTAGAAAGTTTTGCAAAATCCTGGATACCCAGCATCTAAAAGTTAAAAATGAGCTTCTAAATTGATGTAAGTAACCTGTTTGTATTTGCACATTTAAAATATAAAAGTATCTGGACCAAAGTGAGAAAAGCAAGCCACTGCCTCCTCCATCAGGCACCACACACAGATCCCAAAAACAACAAAGCATGATCCTATGGAGTTCAGAGTAGGAGTCTTCTGCTTCTCCATGTTTCTGGCATGTTCTTTCCGCATGCAAATGTTTCAAGAGCTGGTACTCACTGAAAAATCCTTGCACATGCAATCCAATGGGCCTCAAGAAATAAAAATGATTTTATGCCAGTGATATTCTTTGTGATATTCTGTACTTGCCACAGACAGACTCTTGGACCAAATTTCCCTAAGAACTGGCATCTAACAGATACTGGTGGCTCCTATTTTGAGGCTTTGTTGGAAAATACCAGCCTCTTTCTGCAAAATGCTTGCCATGAATTCAACAAGATCAGCAAACAGAAGGGAAGCTTTTTATCAACAGAAGGCCAATTCTAGAAATGTAGGAGGGCTTCATCACTGTGAGCCTAGTGTAGAAATAATTTATGCAGGAAAGAACAGCCAGGGCTGCTGAAATTATTAGGTGAAAGCTTGTTTCTGAGCAGTTTCCACATTTCTCACCACAGAACACTAGGATCACCAAAGGAACAAAACACCCTTCCAGTGGAGCAATTGGGTCTACACCTCCTTAAACAAAGTCAGTACCACGATAGCCTAAAGTGAAAACAGGTGCATCCTGGTAATAATTTACCAAGGAGGACAAACTAATTTTTGTAGCCGTCTGCCAAAAACAAACAAAAAAAAAAACTACTTAACTTGAAACATGAGCAGTAATTTGGTACAACCCTGAGGGATAGACTAAAACACCACCACGCTAACCAGGCTATGCTCTGTCAAAGCTGTACAAATTGTAGGCTGGGAGTGGGAACCACAGCAGCTAAATGCACTGTGTGGCCATGACTGGATGTTGGGAAAGAACAAGAAAATTGCTGCATGGACAGTATTGGAAGTTGGCAAAATGCAAACATGGAAACACTGATAACATTGTCGAGTCAACATGAAATTTTCCAAATTTGATCTTCTCACTGATATACAAGAATATATCCTTGATAAACCCTTGTTCTTTGCAAAACAAACTGAATTATTTAATGGAAGGCCAGGTCTTTTCAATTTACTCTCCCATGTGTGACACAACAGAAGAGTATTGACCAGCTGGAACAGAGAAAGCAAATACAACAATGTCAGCAATAGGTGATCCAGATGGGGGTGGGGGGAGAGGAGAGTTCTGGCTTCAACCCCACCCCAACTTAAAGGGATCAGTGAAACAAAAGAAGCTGAGATCAGATCACCATCTCAAATGTTAGCTTCCAACAAGATTAAAAAAAAAAATTAAGTCGCTGCCTCTGGTTCCTCTGAAATGGTCACTCAGCATCTTTTGTATCCCCCTTCTAGCGAAAAAGGCCGAAAGCATCAAGCCATCTGTGAGATCTCCTTGGAGGCTGAGAGCATGGCTGCTTCCGCAGTGCCACAGAGCTTTTGCAGAAACATACCTTGTCAACAAGACGTCCTGGGCGTCCAGATGCAACTGCCATGCAGGGGTCCTGTGATCGAAGCTCTGTGGACTCCAGTTTCATCTGGCAGCCTGCAAGCTGCCTATGTGTGACAGACAGCAGCTGCCAAGTGGCGGTGGCTTCCTGCAGCCAGCCCCAGGTTCTGGGGCCGCATCCCAAGCGTGGCTTCACCAAGATTACACATCTCCAAGTGTGCGCACCCTGGGCACCTGTATCTTATATAAGATGCATCAGCTGCAGCTTGTTAGGAAAGCAGGGCCTAGGTCTGCCCCTGGCCCTTACCTGCTGATGAGAAGCACGTGGTGCTTCCCAGCAACCTGCATTTTAACAAAAATTGGGTGTGAGGCAAGGGCGAGGGGAGCCTCACAAATGCCCCAGCTCCTGGGGGGTCATTCCGGATTGTTCTAGACCCAGGTAGAAGGACCATCCTGGTTCCTGGACCTATGCCCCTTCACTGAAAGAATCGACTCTAAATCCCTGTGTTAAATTCCATCCTGTTTAACATCCATCAATCAATCAATCATCAATCAATCTCGGCTCTTAGAACAATTGTACAAAGTAAAAATTTACTCTATTTTTACAATAAACTAAACAAGCCAGACTCAGAATTTATTGATATTCAACAAGGGTATATTTAAGCAGGCCTGGATTTGAATTGCAGTCTCAGGGTCCAAGGCTTTGCACACAGATGGGTAAAGTCTAGAGGGTTATTAAACTAAGCCCACATGCTTCTCACTTGAGCCCAAATGATAACAGATGTTGATGGAAGCAAGAGATGAGTCAGATAGCATCTCAGATAAAAACAGAGCCCCTCATTTTGGGGATGCTGCCTATTAATAAAGCCAATACTACTGATACACAATGGACTATTACTCAGCAATCAAAATAGATAAACTCATGCCACTCACAGCAATATAGATGGAGCTGGAAGGGATCATGTTCAGTGAAATTAGCCAGAAAGAAAGAGAAAAATGCCAGATGGTCCCACTTTTAGAAGGAAAGTAGAGGATCCAAATAAAGGATCAGAGGTAAAAAGAGTAATTATAATCAAATAAAAATAAAAATCAACAGGTAACTATAAGACAGAGACTTTGGGGATGGGGTGGGATGGAGAGGGAAATCGGATCAGAGTGGCGTGGGAAGAGCCCAAGGCACTAGGGTGATGTGCATGGAGTGAACTGGTGGGATGATAATCAAGATGAAAAAGCATACATTATACAAAAACAAATGCTGTAAAATAGATATAAAATAAATAATAATAAAAAAAAAGCCAGTACTGGGTGACTGGAAAATAAACAAGTATGTGGCTATCACCAGGTAACTCCAACATAACACACAGCCATAGAAGTAAACTACTGCTCCTAAGCAAAATGCACCCACAAATCCTAGTAGGGAATCAGGCTATTCTTCCCACAGCAGGTCAACACTTGTTCTTGACGTAGAAAGTAGAATTTTCTGTAGGCAGTAAACTCACATGCTGCAGAAAGGGCCTGTTTGTAATTTTTAAAGAGAACTGTAATTGTTTTCAATGCATTTCTCAATTGCTTCCAAGAGTTGTTAAAATAAAGATAACTGGATCTTCACATGGGCATGAACTGTGAGGTGAGAAGACCGCTCAAAAGTCTTTCACCAGAACTATGACCCAAGAAACCATCCCTTTGAGGCAAAACAGAAAAGCCATTCAATTAAGGCAGCGTTCACCTAATGTCCCAGACTGCGCTTGTGGAGATGAACTTTTACATATTGTTATGGCCTTCCATGCTCCCAGTCTATCTGTTCAGAAGTCCTTAATTATATCGACTACCAGTTACTGGGGTGGGGGTGCATTCAACCAGGGGGTGGCAGGAAGAGATCACATAGATTGTAACATTCTGAGTGAGTTTTCCTGCTTAATGCACTGTGTGAGTTTGGATGTTCTTAAATATCTCAGTTCAGCCCAGATGATCACAGGGGGTGGTCCTGTGAGAGTCTGTTCACAGGACAGAAGAAGCCAATAAGAACTCTTTCTTTCACACTCAAGAAAGGTGGTTTGCCAGCTCCGTCCAGTTCGGAGAAAAAGGTGGGGAGACCACACGGAAATCAACCTGCGCCCAGCCTTCCCGCCGTGCACTGTGGAGGGCGGTCGCCAGGTTTTCACTCTTGCATTGATTAGAGATGATGGCAGGGTGATTTCCCCTCCTGTGGACAACTCATTTGTAATGCAATTTGTTAATAACATCCTCAAATCCAACAATATTAGAGTCACTGGAGTCCCCACAGACACCAGATTTACTTCCGCGGCACTGAGCTCACAAGCAGGGCTACAGGGACAGCTGCCGCTCCTCGTGACACTGTCATCCACCCGACATTCTTGTAGGGACCTCGGAGTGCTAAGGGATTGCAACAGATTGGGTGCAGCTCGGGAGTCTAAGTGAAGCCATAGGCCGTTTCTCTCTTCTTGTGCTGGTGTATGTATTAGGAAGCAGCATTTCTTCTAGCTGGTGGCTGCATTTGGGTATACCCCATATTTATATTTATGTTATTTATAGTATATTTATATTTATGTTTATTTATATTCATAGTCAATATTTCCCTCCACATACAAGTCAGGCCAAATTTATTGAGCAATATATACAATGGCTATACCTTTGGGCTTTGGAATCAAATGCACTTGAGCTGGAATTTTGACTGGCTCCTCCAATGTACTTTGGAACACGTTTCTTTCCTCTTCTGCCTGTTTCCTCATTTCAGAAATGGAAGTGGTAATAATCCTTTTGTGTCTGTAATGAGCTGCATTTAATGAAGATGTGGATTAAAGTGCTCATGTACCATAAATGCCAGCTCTAGCAAGAGCAGCTCGTGGAAATGTTTTCTGCAGCCAGAATGTACCGCTTCTCAGACTGTACTTTAAGTGAAACAAATACATTAGCTATGAGATTGGATTAAATATATGCCAACACTTTCCAAATTACATCTTACCTACCAGAATCTTGGGGCGCCAAATGAATATAACCCCATGAGTCATTGGAGTGATCAAATCAGCAGACAATCTCATTAGAAATATGGCCCTACATTTACTTCGATGTTTTAGATGGAGGGTCATTTTCTCCTATCAATCATTCTCTTTCACTCTAAGGGCTTTAGTTTTGGACTTGAGAGTGTGGTAATTGAAGATTTCGGCTTCTAGTTATGATGGATTCATTTGCAGCTGACCATGCTGCAGGGCCAGAATGACCAGAAAAGGTGGATGCAGAAAGAAACACTCTGAAGGTACCAGAGAGCTAGCAAGGCAGCGAGAAACTGCAGCCAAAAACCTGGAGAGAAGGGAAACACTGCAGGACAGCCCCGTGTCCCACGAGACATTTCTAGCCAAGACCCTTGACTGTTACCATCCTGGGGTAGGATGTAGAAAAGCTGAGCAGGAAGCAGCAGCCGTTGCTTGGTGGAAGCCACAGGTGGGGCTCAGACTTTCCAGTA
This sequence comes from Condylura cristata, assembly GCF_000260355.1. Lineage (NCBI taxonomy): Eukaryota > Metazoa > Chordata > Mammalia > Eulipotyphla > Talpidae > Condylura > Condylura cristata. The sequence goes on from NW_004567129.1 coordinate 10,105,854, forward strand.
GCCAGGACTTGAACAGGTGTGGGGAGGGAAGAGCGACAAGGCAGCTAAGCCTGCTCGGGGCAGGTGTCTGTCATTGAAACGGGGTCAGGGCAAGGGCTGATTAGTGGGTCCTATATGTGTGCAAAGATCCTGAGACTAGTTTGCAGGGTCAGAGAATAGGAGGGTGAGAAACGGGCTCCTGGTCCGTGAGGAGAAAGGTCACCTGATCATCAGCACGCAGGAAGAGTAACCGGAAACAGACTGGGTCTCCGATTTCATAACCAACCAAACACTGATCGATGCGATCGAAGACTGGAGAGGGGTTCTTTTTGCCTGGAGGTTAGGACCAGGGTTCCGGTAGCTACAGGGATTCTGCAGGGCAGATAAGGTCTATCTTAAGTGACAATAGTTACATGAATTAAATGCAGTTGCTTATTTATGTGCTTGTGAAAAGTACATCTTCCTAATTGCTGAAAAAGTTAATTCAGTCCCTGAGAATCCCTCAAACTTGTCTTGTTTTTTCCCACCCTTTTACTAATTTCTAATTTTTTTACTTTGCTATTTTTTTTTAAAGATTATGCATACAGAACTGGGGTACAGGCAGAGGTGCACAGGCAGTGAGAGGCTTCACCAGAGGCAGAGTGGGGAGCAGAACAGGCAGATCAGCGAAGTACACTGCTGAGGGGAGCAGCGGGGGGGAAGGGGGGGGGTCAGGAGAGGTCTGCCGCGCCATGTGGTCACCTCTAGGCGAGATTGAACTCACATTGAAACAGCTGCGGCTAGCTTGCAGCACTGCGTCCTAGCCCCCTTGAACTACTAAGGAGGACCCACATTTCTGCTCTTGAACCATGTTTGCTGTCTCTCCTCAGGTGTAGTCCCCATAAGTGTCACGCTCCCCGTCCCCCCCCCACCTGTGAACCACCGCCCAGGTCCCTTGTGTTCCTCCCACCTCGATCCCTTCCCTCCCCCTCCCCCACCTGCTTTAAGCCTCAGGTCTCTCAAACTTGTCTTAAGTGTTTAGGAACTTACCATCCTTCAAATCGAACCATGGGTGGGAGGTTGCCTTGACACATAACCAGGATTTGTTTTCTCTCTACCCAGAATCTTGTCCTTAGGTTCCCCAAAGAAAGATCGCCTCTAACCTCAACTTCCTCACAGAGCTCGCGGCAAGTTTGTCTTGGGCCGTTTCTCATGCTGATACTGTTCTATGAGAGAATCAGTGCATGACCCGGGCTCCTGGACATCAGACCAGAGGGACACTGGCATCCGTGCTTGTACTGGCCTCCCTCACGCTATCCGCCCCAAAGCATTTCCCTGCTCATCAGTCTGCAGAAGTCCAGATAGTGAGTGAGCGACAGGTGAATGCCGGGGCAGGGGGTTGTGACCTCCCCACCGACACAGTTTTACTTTAGGGACATTTATTTTCTTACATTTCAGTTGTTACCCTTTAAAGGGATCCAAGATTCACCATAGTTGATCTGCCTAAGGGAAAACTTAACATTAGTATCACTCCAGGGTAGTTTTGCTCTTGTTTTCAATTTGCTTTGTTTTGATATTTTTCTGTTTTGTTTATTTGGTAGGGTAGGCATGCTCTTGGTTCTCACAATGACACTATTTCTCTCCAAAGAGAATGAAATCTGTATTTATGAAAATGTTACTGTAATTATATTTGCTTGTGTTTTAGCTGTTTCGACAATCTCACAATATTTTATCTGCACTCTTTGCCGCTTTACTAGTTCTTATTATCAGTTTTTCAAACTCTACCCACATTTCCTCCATGATTTGGAAGGAAACTTATTTTACTCTATAAACAGAATGCTGGAATTGTCCACTGGAAACACTAAAATGGAGGTTATGATCACCTTGCTGCTCTTTGAATCAATATCCCATAGGCATTTTAGCCAAAAACATCTGGATCAGAGGAGCTGCAGACTGGTATTGTGTCTGGGGAGAGGGAGTGAGATTTGGGGAGCCTGGCAATAGCAGCTAGTGAGCTCTTCCCTAATACAGTTGCGTGTTTATCAAATCTCTTTTAGCTTTTACAAACTGGAAAAGGGAGTACAGCTTCTGGTAATACCAGACTAGTTTGTGACAGCAACTTTTCCACTGATAACTATGAGAAGAGACAGACAAAAACAAACAAACAAAACTGTTGGAAGATATCAGAGAGCTGCCTTTAAGGCAGAGAGCTTTGGGGTCTAAGACCTGGGGAAAGAAAAAAATGGAGAGAAGTGTGCGTGGAATTTGGCCTCGTTCCCACTCGAGGCAATGATAATTCTCAAAGCAGTTGCTAAGAGACTGAGAAAATCACATGTAACCTAGTAATAGGGGACTGGGAAAAGGAAGCCAAAGTGAGTTTGTAGGCCCCTTCTGTCCGTAGGCACACCCTGGGGATCCGCAGTGTTTTTGTTGGCAACTGAAACAGGCTAAGACAGATTCTAGGAGAACCTGAAACCAGCTCCCATTCATACAAAGACATCACTAAGATCTGCTCAAGTTCCAATTAGATTAAGGTGACCTTCCTCAATCTAGCTGTGTCCCAGAAGCAGAGGTAAAGCCTATTTCACATTTTAATGTGAATATCTAGGGTTCAATTCAAGGTGATTTGACACCAAAGAAGAAAATACTTGAATCACCAAAGAAACCCACATAATAAAAACAGATCAGAAGAAAAACAGGGAGAATACCAAGTATCTACTGTGAAGACTTGACAATTAGAATGTTTAGAATATTGGATCCTCCCTGGTGGCTAAAGGGTAAAGTGCAGCACTAGGAAGCTAGCAGCAGCTGCTTCAGCTCCAGTTTAATCCTTGGCCCGCCAGAGAGCTGACACACATGGCGCGGCAGACCCCTCCTGACCCGCCCGCTGCTCCCCTCAGCAGTGTACTTCATTGATCTGCCTGTTCTGCTCCCCACTCTGTCTCTGGTGAATCCTCTCACCCTCTGCATCTCTGGCCTGTACCCCAGTTCTGTATGCATAAATAAAATAAATCTTAAAAAAAAAAGAATGTTTAGACTATTAAAGGAAAAGCAAGACAGAACTGGACAGAAAACTAGAAACTCATATTTTGGGAAATGAAAATTCTAGGAATAAAACTACATGAAACTGAAGCTAAATGCTGAACATAATGACAGGTTAGACAAACTTTGAGCATTTAGGTAGATAGTGAGTATAAAATACTAAGAATGAAGCATAAAGTAAAAATGTATGGTAAATACTGAAGAAGAATTTTATAGAGATACTGGTTGTGGTAAAATTCTGACATGTGTGTAATTATAGACCTAATAAAGAGGAGAAAGGTTAAGGAACAGAAGCAATATTTGAAAAAACAAAAAAGTCACAAATAGTTTTCCAGAATTAATTAGAGGCATTAAATGACAAACTTAAGAAGTGTTACAAATGCCAAGCAGTATAATTACCTAGAAAACCACATCTAAACACTAGTAGAACCCAAAGAAAATAGAAACTCTTAAAACTCAGCCAGAAAAATAAAAAATGCATTTCCTTCATAACAGGAACAGTAGGAATAATAGCTGACTTCTCAACGTGAACTAATAAAAGGCAGAATACAATCATTTCTCTTTTCTCAAAAGTGCTGGGAGAAAAAGGCACTCAATATGGAGTTTTGTACTCGGTAAAAAGCATTTTTTAAAGATTTATTTTTATTTATTTATGCAAGAGCTGGGGTATAGGCCAGAGGGTGAGAAGGCTTACCAGAGACAGAGTGGGGAGCAGATCCACTGAGATGTACTGCTGAGGGTTCAGCTCCCTGGCTGGGGATCGAACTCAGACCATGAAGGCTGGTGACAGGTTGCTAGTGCTGAGACTTATTCCCTGTGCCACTTGGGAGGCCCCTCAAATCAAAGCATTTTTTTTTATTTGTGCATACAGAACTGGGGTACAGGCCAGAGGCTCAGGAGCGGTGAGAGGCTTCACTAGAGACAGTGTGGGGAGCAGAACAGGCAGATCGACGAAGTACACTGCTGAGGGGAGCAGCGGGCGGGCCAGGAGAGGTCTGCTGAGCCATGTGGTCACTTCCGGGGCAGGTGGGAATCGAACTCATGCGGAAGTGGCTTTAGATTCTCAGTGCTGTGCTTTAACCCACTGCACCACCAGGGAGGGACAAATCAAAGCATTTTTAAGCCCAAATTCGAGAGCACCTATCAGCGCATACCTTCACTGAACATAACACTAACAACTTTCCAGGCAGGAGGGAAATGTTATTAAAGGCAAAAGAGGAATAATTGAAAGTGAGCAGATACATGTGTGAGTAAACATATGTCATTATTTTGGTACAGAATTTCAGTTTTGCAAAGTGAAGTGTGATGAAGATGAAGATGATGGTTAGAGAATATGATGTGTCTTCAGTACCTCTGAGCTGCTCACCCCAAAAATGGGTGAGAGAATACACTTCAAATTATGTGTATTTTAGCACAATAAAAAGGGGGGAAGGACACACAGACACACACACAGATACTTTAACAAATGCTCAGTACCTACCAGTAGCTTTAAAATACAGTGTTTCTGTTAAGTGAGGTATCAGTGATGAATTTCAGTCCTCATGGTTCAGTGGCTACTTTTCTTCCATTGGGTGAACACAGGGGAGACCAAGTAGCTGATAAATACCTTGTAACTTGATAGCAATCCTTCCCTTTCTTAATAAGCCATCCTTTCCTAAAAGAAAAGAAAAGAAAGTCATTATTGATTGCACAGAGCAGTGCATCAGGAAGTTTTGTGGGACCTAAAATCCACTTAAAATAAAATATTCACTATCCACAGTCCCTGAGTCAGAAAAAGGGAAAATTATCTGAGGTTCATGCAGTGGCCAAAACATGGCAAAAATCACTCAAATAAATTTGACTTGCATTAATCAAGAATGCAGGATGCAAACTCTAGATTTAGGCACTCCAAAAATATAATAAAATCAATATATTAAGCGGATAGAGAGGTAAATGGATTAATAAGATAATTAGGTTATAATAAATCAGGTTATTTTATCATTGGCTTGGTCACAAAGAAAAAGCCTGAAGAAAAAATACTCGGAGCTGGTAGATTTGGGGAGATTGTGATTTTAGGGAGTAGACTGTGATTTCAGCACAGCAGGAGCTGAAACAGAAAGAAAAGAAAGCTAACATGGAGACATGGACCTGGCTTAGCGCTGTAAGGGTCTCCAGGCTACATCCTGGCATTGCTGGAAGGACACTTGAGAAAATGCAGGTCACTGCTGGAAACGTGGGAGAAGGAAGGGGGACTGCAGCTCTGTCTTCGGCCTCAGCACTTGCAGGTGGCCCTCTGGGCACTGACCACCCTTCTGCCCCCATGTTGGGCAGTGTCTTCAGACAGTAAAAGGTCAGTGGCAAAGGCAGGTTCACAGCAAGGCGCCAAGGGATAGCATCTGCACAAAGCTGATGGAAAGTTCTAGAAGCTAAATCCAGAAGCAGTGATTGGAAATAGCAGAGCCACTCAGTTTTTGGACAGATATGCAAGAGGCCATGTTGTAAGATGTGGGGTGCTACCCCTGGAAAATCCCCCACATCTCATTCTTCACACCCTAGAGAGACTGTGAACTACTCAGTTTTCTTTTGATAAAGCTCCATTTTGCCCAAGTGATCCAGTTTTGCTCAAATGATCTCCTGGATGTGATTAAGAATTCTGGTAGGAAAGAGTGTGTGATGAATATTCAGATATCGTCCTGACTTGCAAAACCCAAATATTTAAAGGAATATCAACCAGAAATAATTAGGATTCCCTAGCCAAGACATTAACAACAAAAGGTTGCTTTATAAGTTCTATTTGAAGCATGCACTAAGTGTCAGGAGAACCCTGAGTACTTTGAGAACTGCAGGATAAAGTTATCCAGTGAAACCAATAAAACCATTTGAGTTTAGACATTAAAAGAGTATGTTCTAGATAGGCAGAAGGAAGCTATTGTCAAATGTTGACCTAAGGAAGGTAACTTGCAGCTGTAGAAATAATATCACAGAGACAGTCTTTCAGCATATAATCAGGCCTAAACACTACATCTAAATACAAGAAAAATATATAGATTTTTTAAAAAGATTTATTTATTTATCCTTACAGAACTCGGATACAGGCCAGAGATGTGGTGGGTGAGAGGATTCACCAGAGACAGTGGGGAGCAGAACAGGCAGATAGACAAAGTACACTGCTGAGGGGAGCAGCGGGTGGGCCAAGAGAGGTCTGCCATGTGGGTCAGCTCCCTGGCTGGGGATCGAACTCATGCTGCGGTGGCTTCAGAGAGCTTCATAATGCAGTGCTTTGACCCACTGTACCAACAAGGAAAGAGATCCCAATAAAGAAAATATTTTTAAAATCATTTTAACTCAAGAAAATCAACATAAAAAGTGAAAGCTTGATTTGGGGTGGAGGTAATATGTGCATGAAAGATAAAGACAAGAACTTATATATCCTTAATTTGTCTTTCTTCTTTTGCATTAAGCTCTGAAATGGACAGATAAAAATATTTAAGTGAAGGCAGAAGGCAAAGAAATGTGGTAAGAATCCCTTGCTACTTCAAAATAATTTAAATTTGCAAATTCATAAAAGAGCAATCCTTGGTATTATACTAAAGTCATGTTTCAGGTAAGGAAGGAAGAAAAGAAACTATTTTCTGGAAGACAGGGCTTAGGCAGAATCTCCCACAAATTAGAGCTCCACAAATCCAATGGGAAATGATGTCATTTAAGGCAGAGTTTCATTTTGGGATAATGAAAAAGTTCTCGAGGTAGATGGTGGTGAAGGGTAATTAATACCACTGAACTGTACACTTGGAAAGAGTCCAAGTAATAAATTGTATACCATGTCTATTTTACTCCCGTTTTGAAAATGCTTTAATGCTGACAGCCAGGGTTTTCTATGTGGAATCGGGACCAGCAGTCAGCCTTGCTTAAGTATTATTAGGAAAGCAAATTCTCGAGCCCTGCCCCAGCCCTACTGAGTCAACAGATGCTACAGGTAGAGACCACAGTGTGTTGAAACAAGCTCTCAGGTTGATTCTGATATCCTTGCAAAGTAAAGTTTGAATTTATAGGGGGAAATAAATGTTAGCACATGGCTTCACTTGCCTGCGTTTATTCTGTTGGCTCTCTTGATTCATATTTCCAGAGAACATTTGTATTTTGCTTTCATTCCTCATTTGCCTTCACAGCCATACCTACTCTAATTTCTCACTGCTAAACTGTATAATTGAAGAAGATATTTAAGGATAAACAGTACTGAAAGTTATTTGCTGGCAGAGGTATCTCCCCCAGGCTTATCTTTCATGTATTTGAGTAACAAAGAGACCAGAGGTCGTTTCCATAGCAACGTGTATTCTGCGATTCATACATCGCAGAACGTAGAAGGAAATTATTGCAAATGCCTGGGAAACTGAAGTTTTCAGAAGAATGCCCACAATACCTTCAATTGGCATGTCCCCTCACATGATAAACACAGAGGTTATGGGCTATTTAAATGGGTCGTAAGCATGTGGGGGGCACTGTAATTCTCATTAAACTTCCACTAACCGTAAAGACCTCTTTATTCTTAAAGTGAACATGCTGTGAAGGAAGTCACTGCAAACTACCCAGACGATGACAGTCATTAACCTGCTACATCAATAACTTCTATCTTTACCGAACTCCAATAAAATAATAATAAAAAAATAAACCCTAGAAATTTGCAACTGGAAGCACTTCCCTTCTGCAATAACCTTGGCTTTTTGTGAGCCCATAAATCATGTCACTTCTCCTTTTCTGAACAAAACCAAAAACTAGGTTCTTCTCCCCCATTTTCATCAGACCCCCTAGGGAGACAACTCTACACCCAGTTTCTTATAACAAGACAACTTGCTTCAGGACACCCGGCACTATGAAAATGGGCGAACTGGTCAAAATTCTTCCTCTTCTTTATTTTTGCAGGAGCTGAAGCATGTTTAATATCTTCAGGAAATTGTGACAGATGTCTAGAATGGACCGCTTGTTGATCAGCGTGTCTGAAAGCTGATGATGCTCCCCAGTGTGTCTCGGGGCTCTGAGCCTGAGGACTCATTTCCAGGATTAGCTATGCCACTTCCAGGCTGGCCTCCCTCCTCACTCACCTGGGATTCAGTTTCCATGTAAAACTGGGCTTAATTCTTTATACACTTCTAATTTGAAAGGCTCCCGTGTTATTCCTCCCAAAGGGGAAGTTACTAAACGTAAGTTGGATGCTCATAAAAAAAAAAAGTAACAACCCAGAGAAAGTACAAAATAAGAGTGGTCCTGGCTCACCCAGCAACTTACACCCACAGTAGCTTGAATCCTAGAGGAACCAGAATGAGAACAAAGTCAGAGTTGCCTGAATTTGGTTTTGAAGGGCCATCAGCTGTTAGGCCCCCTGTATACAAAACCAACTTTAGAAACTTCACATTGAGGTCATTAATTGACTCCCCATACAGTGAGAGGGACCTTCTGGGGGAAGAAAGTGTGGGTGGGGGGGCTCCTGGAATGGCTACAGAATGAGAAATTTAAGGGTATCTCCATCTATAGAAGGCTCAGGGTGCATGCTGAAATCTACACTTCAACAAAAGTACCTTAAAAAAAATGTGTGAGGCCCACATGATAACTACTACACTTCACCAACACCCTACATCTGCTTGTTCTGTTTCCCATTCTGACACTGGTGAATCCTCTCACACCTCTGGCCTGTACCCCAGTTCTTGTATGCATAAATAACAAAATCATTAAAAACTAGAGTCTGGGCCTTCCCTAGTGGCGCAGCAGGTTAAAACACAGCTCTAAGAAGCTAAAGCCACTTCAGCATGAGTTCCACCCCCACCCTGGCGGTGACCCAAATGGTGTGGCAGACCTCTCCTGATTTGCTCACTGCTCCCCTCAGCAGTGTACTTCATCAATCTGCCTGTTCTGCTCCCCACTCTGTCTCTGGTGAATCCTCTCACTGCCCCTGCACTTCTGGCCTGTACCCCAGTTCTGTATACATAAATAAAAACAAATCTTTAAAAAACAAACAAAAAACTAGAGTCTGTGACTTGCTCTGTAATCCAGCTCCTGAAAGTCACAATCCATGACAGGGCAATGGAGATTCCAGAAAATGACGTAAAAAGGAACAAATTCAAGGTAACAGTTTTTCCATTTCAAGAACAGTTCTTTGTGTTTAGTTCTGGTTTTCTGGGATGTTGGGGACCAGCCCCAATCACGTATTATTGGGGGGCAAAACAGGCAGGGTCCAAAGGTGGAAGCAGCGTTGGCGAGTAGAGATTCCTAAAGGGAAAAAGGGGAGCAGACGTGAGGAAGACACGGGAGTCGGAGTTGGGTGCAAGTCTTCCTGCTCATCTTTTTTCAGGTCTTTATTTATACTGTTTAGCAAGATTAAGTTATAATAATGCATCAGGTAAGTTAATAAGAAATCAGCATAAAAATTCTAAAGGAAGAGGGGAACAATGCATCCTCTTCCTGCTACTTTATGGCATACTAGACTATACATCTTTGTGATAGCTTTCACATATACGGATGTTTAACTATGACTTCAAAGGAAAAGGGTCTGGGAAAGGATGAGCTGTTAGTAAGAAATTTAGGAGTCCTAGGGAAGGAATAAATTGTGTTAGCAGAGTCGTCAGTGATATTCTAAAGAAAAACTAATGGCTAACTTAAGGTTAGCAGAGAGTAGCTAGTGTTTGTTTTAGGAAAAGGTTAATTAAGACTAGCAGAGAGTAGTTAGTGATTATTTTAAGAAAAGAATAAATTAAGAGGAAGGCACATAGTTATGCATTAAGCAAAACCTGTGTTGATAATGTCAGGAAATTGTCCATGGGTCCTTATGTCCTGGGAGTTATCTAAGATTCACTTTTTGTTTCAAAAGACCAAGGAAGCTCTCCAGGGTTTTATCTCTCCAAGAGCTTGCCTTTTGTCTTCAGTCAAAGGAATCTCCTGCCCTGAAGCAGCTCAGCTTGTACTTTGCCCAGGCCAGGTAGCCAATTTAGAGCTAAGGCAGTCCAGTTACAAACTGATGTTGCTACAGTATTTTTGATATTATGATTATACAAAAAAAGGGAGGTCATAACATAAGTCAGCAATGGAAGCTCCGATTTTTCAGAGCGTTCCCTATCCGCCCAGAATTTGTCAGTCGACAGAAATTGTATAGCTTGTGTCACTGGGAGAAAGAACCAGCAAGGTTAAATCTCTTTTCAAGGCTGCCTCTCCATATCCATGTTTTGCTTGTGTCTTCTCATTAGAAGAGGCCTGGTGGGTGAAGGTGGGGCCTCGCAAACCCTTCAGGTGAGTGAAATTGTCCCACAGGTCCCACCTGCTCTCCTGCGAAGTGTATGTCTGTGAGAAGCTTCTCTTTCCTGCTACTGAGAGGGGCAGGAACATCGATGAGACCCGGTACTCACTGCTGCGTCGAGCCTTCCCACAGGCCCATCACTGCCACTGCTGAGTCCTGGCCCGTTGTTCAGGCGTCCACTGCTCACAGGCTAAGTATGCGTGTGGCATATCCTGCCAGAAGCTCTCCAGAGCCCCATGTGATGTACCTGACAGTATCCTCAGGGGGGCCTGGACTTGGAACACCATTTCAAGGCCTCTGAGTCAGAAACTGCCCTTCCACACCCCCTCCCACCCTGCACTGTGAGCTCCATCCACAGTTATCTGCAGATCGCATGCAGGCAGACCCTCTTCATGGAGTTCAGGTGCAGCGTCTGTCTCTCACGTCCTACTTTGAAGAAGTCTGAGGGGTGTGTGGTGTGCTGATCTCCTTTCCAGGCCCAGGACAGGACACTGAACCCGTGACGGCCCCGAGACCACCACACCCCCATCTCTCATCTCTCTTCCTCCCTAAAGCTCTCTGCCTTCTCTTCCTAGTGATGGCAACTCCCCATCCAGTTCATTTTCTACCTGACATCCCCGCCCCTGCCAAGGTGACACACCAGGAAACCCACAGCCAGCTCACCCTGCCTGAGTTTTCATGCCGAAGAGAGGTTTGAACTCAGCACATCCCTCATACCAAAAGCCAATGCCTCTGCCACAGATTCCCGGTCACTGGGAGCACAGAGCTGAGTTCTGAGTCAAGAGTGAAGACCGATGCTGGCTTTCTCTCCCTTTTTACAATACTGATCTTGCTGTGACAGGTGCCTCTGGCCATAGGAAGAACATGTGTGACCTGCTCAGGAGCTCATGGTGTTGGGCTACGTTCTAAGTGCTTTATCCATTGACGTGATTCACATGATTCATTCTCTCTGCCCTGCTGGGAGACAGGCACATTTATCCCCACCCCCTAGCACTGCACAGTGGCCAACAGGCACAGTCAGCAATGGCAGAGTCTTTGGAAGGAGCCATCAAAGAGCCAGAAAAATGTCCCCATTATTATATACATATATATGCAACGTCGGTAGGCACATGTACATATGCTGTATCACAGGCACATGGACAGAGGGGCCTATGTATCTATAAGCATGGACATATATTTCCTACTTATTTTTTAAATATTTCTTATTTATATATTTTATATGCTCACGAAATACTAAAGGATTTAGTGCTTATTCTCTTCCATCTTCCTTTTTTTTTTTTTTTAAAGCAAGAGAGTCACTTTCATTAATATCTTGGATCGTCATGGCAAGAGGAGGACTCAGGTGAAAGCAGGGAGGGCTCTAGCAGCCAGTCCAGGCTCCCTCCTCCCAGGCAGCTGTGCTGCAGCCTTGTTCTCGGCAGCCACTTTGCGGCCCCTCCCCCTGCAGGTGGCCTTGTCATGGAAGGAGCTTGTCATGCAGATGCGAGGGCTGGCCTGGATTGGGGGCCACCCAGTCGGGTTTCCATTGATGGGCTGCAGCCGTGGGCTGGGTTTCCATTGCTTACCCCACTGGATCTTGCATACTCTCCACTTGTGGGGGAGACCCAGGTCTCCCCAGCAGAGTGTGCAAGTAGATGCTCATCCTCGGGCTCACTTTGTGCCAAGGAGGTGTCGTGTTTGATTATGTGTTGTGTTGGGACGGTGATCTCCTGTCCACAGTTGAAACCTTTTCTTCCCACATTGACCTATCTACCTGAGGAGCTGTTCTTGCCTCACAGGCAAGGATCTCTATCTCCATGCAACGTGCTTTCTGGCAATCATGACATCAGAGGAGGTCATCCAGCACCCCTGTGACCCCCAGACTGTCTCTGGTTCACTAACACCCAGCACTTGGTACTGTACTTGGGACCTCATAAGCACTCAACACGTGTTTTCTTAAATTATTAATTAACTAATGGCAGTAGGTAGTGCTCTCATCAATTGATTTAAATGTCAATGCACTAATTATCCTCAAGAAGCAGATGTGGTTTTACATGCTTAATTTACGAGGAGGAAGGCTTTTGATTATCATGGGTTTTGTTTTAAAATCTTTAAAAAAATAGCAGAGGGATTTAGTGATTTCATGAACCATGGAATTAATTGCTTGCTCTATCCAATTTCAATTACTCATCCCCGTGTCCGTCTGTTAAAGGTGCTTTTAGCAGCTTTGACACTTGGTTGTACATTATCAACAGCAGGTCAACTCTCTTTGCATCATGAACAAAGAGCATGACCACTAAGTCGGTAGGGAGAAGGATCAAACTTTGCACCCCAAATAGTCACACAGATGTGCTGCAAGTTTATAACTTAGAAAAACTCTGGTTGTCTGTATTGACCAGTGTGAGTCCCTGGGCATGCAGGCATCATCACTCAATGCTTTCCTATCATTATCATAGAAGGAGACTTTCTAACACATTCTCTAGACCCTCTAGGGAAATGGGAAATATTCACCACACTTCGATCACACTATCTTAAAACTGAAAATGCAACTATTTCCTTAATAATCATGCTTTGGATACCACGAAAGCTAGAAATTTGTGAGGACAGTGACACGTTTTTCAAAAGGAGAAATGTTCTTGACAATGCCCCTTTTTTATTATTGATTAAACTCTTATTTTCTTATGCTGCTCCATTTTTGTACAGTATTTGATTTCTTCTCTCAACTGTAGTCCCATAAATCTACCACCACATTCCCTTGTGATCTTCCCTCCCTTTTTTTGACCCCCTCCTTTCTCTCCCTTGCTGACGGCCTCAGAGCTATAATTTACCTACATGTTTTGTCTTTCCTTTTCACCTTTTTTTTTCTGTTTCCCTCTACTCCCCCCATAAGTGAAACCGTCTGATATTTTTCTTTTTCCTTCTGACTTATCTCACCAAGCATAATCCCTTCCAGCTCCATCCATGTTGCTGTGAATAACACAAGTTTATCTTTTTGATTGCTGAGTAGTATTCCATGGATTCATCATACTATTTTAAATTACAGGTATAGCCACTCAGAGGTCAAATGACTTCAAGTGATGGGAATGTTCAAGCAAAAAATAAACATATAAGGTAGTCACATCCCAACAAATGAGTCCATCTTTCTACTTGCACTGAATCTGGATGAATATTCTCAAGGAAACTGAAAGCATGAAAACAGATGAGATGTCTGGATTTTCCCTGCCATGCAGGTGCTTCACATAGGAGCACCTCTCTGAGAGGAGACATCCCTCTCCTCTGGGGAGCATCCACTTGGCATAGTTCTCACGTCTTGTCTTGCTTTCTACTTTGGAAATGCATTTCCCCCCAGAAATATTCAGCTTTTGAGTAATAATTAGGTACCAGTTTTCACCACAGCATTGAAATCCAACTTTCCCACCAACCTGCCTGATCATTGACCAAGAAGCCAGAGTTGGGACGTGGGCTGTTCAGGTTCCATGTCTTGGTGGGCTCCTCTGTGCCTTCTTCTGTCTACAGACAAGATGCTAGATCACAATTGAATCACGTCACAGTCGTGTGTAAATGCTTCAGACACAGATTCACCACTGCCAAGCACAGTGACTGCCTGAAACCTCACCAATGTCTTTTCCAGGAAGACATCTCTATTCCTCACATACCACGAGTTCCTTCTCATCTTAATTTTATCCTGTATTTAATTATGACCCCCAGGAAAGACATGATCTTTCAGATAAATACCATGAAATCAGAGGGAGAGTACTGCTTTCTAAAACCAATTTTCATTCAAAAGAAAATACAAGGCTGACCTCAAAAAAACCTCTTCTCAAGCTTTCAATTGTCATCTCTATTTTTTTTTAAAAAAGCTATAAAGCCTCATTTGCAATTTAAAATGCCCTTAGAAAAGGCCACAATTCCATGAAATGCCACTTTCAGAAATGCTTTCTTTCATTGCTGATCATTTCTCTAAAAAAGTAGTGAGACTTACATAAATCGTGCAACTGGGTGTGTGTGTACTGACGGCAGTACTGAGGTCGCATTCAAAAGTTCACAGGCCCATCCCGAATGGTGACCACCCCCAGCCCCTGAGGGACAGCAACTGCAAGGAAACCCCCAGGCACACTGTGGGCCATGGGGAAAGCACCATGTGTTGCACTTTTCACCATTACCACCATTGCAGGTTTCCAAGAAGTCCAGGGAGCCCTATTTATTCATGGCGGTTTAACATTTCTAGCATGTTGGTGGCCCGGTTGCACCCAGCTCTTGGGACTCCGAGGAATGCGCCCACCGCTGTGCTACCATGGCAACAGATGGTTGAACCGATAAGGTGGACGCAGATTTGTGGTCATCCTATCTAACAGCCTGAGGCGCCATAAAGGCCGTGAGGGAGTGCCCACACCTGCGCCATAGGGAGTGCAGGCGTCTGGCAGTTGCCGGCCGAGGTGTGATAAGAGAAATTCCTCACTTCCCCCATACCTCCTTCTCAGTAAATTTCCACTCTTCTCCTCCAAACTCCCACCCTTACTGCCTAATGATATATAAAGGGGGTCACGGACAATAAAGAGAGAGACTCCTGGATGAAGAACCTTGGTGTCCTGTGTTTTCTTTAACCTCATCGTCCCTCGCCGGACTCGGCTCCGATTAGCCGGACGCGGCACTAGCAAATTCTTCCCAGTGTTGGATTTCAGGAGCCTGCCCTCTTGATCCTTCAGTCTCCTCTTTCCCACCCACATCACTAGCTGACTGGTCCCCACCCTCCCCTTGGCCCCTCGGGGTGTAACATATACCAAGAAGCTACACATAGCTTCCTTCTTTACTCCTGCAACACTGAATGCTCAGCAGGCATTCAGCTCATTGTAATGAAACACAATGCCATCAATTAACAACTTAAATGTTGAAGGGTCTGTTCTGCAGACAGGATGGCAGCCCATTGGAGGAGGCGAATCCATTTCCTGTGATTGCATTTCCCCACTACGCCAACTTCCTCTACTGCATCTCATCAACTCATCATCATCCCCCATAAAGCTGTGAGCCACAAGAAGCCAGAGCTGTCCTGTGAATACCTTCATTTTTTTGTTGGTGTTGTTAAAGATTTATTTATTTATGCTTACAGAACTGGGGTATAGGCCAGAGGTGCAGGGGCCATGAGAAGATTCGCCAGAGACAGAGCAGGGATCAGA
Source organism: Condylura cristata (assembly GCF_000260355.1). Taxonomy (NCBI): domain Eukaryota; kingdom Metazoa; phylum Chordata; class Mammalia; order Eulipotyphla; family Talpidae; genus Condylura; species Condylura cristata. Next base: position 10,121,268 of record NW_004567129.1, read on the forward strand.
ACAGGAAGATCGATGAAGAGTACACTGTTGAGGGGAGCAGCGGGAGGGTCAGGAGAGGTCTGCCGTACCATGCGGGTCACCTCTGGGCCCGGGGATTGAACTTGTCCTGAAGCAGCTGTGGCTAGCTTGCAGTGCTGCGTCCTAACCCATTGCACCACCAGGGAGGACCACTTTCAATTTTTTATTGCAGCATGTTGCAATCACCAGCACAAAAGAAGATCCACAATGAACACACGATGAACGATGAACAAATGAAACATGAATGCCCACTACCCCCACCCTGTAACTGTAGGAGTTCTGGGCTTAATGATGTTCTATTGAATGACTGGAGGATTTCTATGCTATCAGTGACACTACTGACATTTGTCTAGATAATTATTTGGTGTGTGCAAGAGCACGTGTGTGTGTGTGTGTGCATGTGTGTGAGTGTATTTTAGGAAGGGGGTTGTCCCTTTCATTGGAGGATGTTTAGCAGCTTCCCTGAATTGTACCTCCCCCATTCCTGACAATCACAAATGTCACAGATGTTGTGTTGGGCATCAAGATTGCCCCTTTGAAGCAGAAGACTGCTGTGATTATCTGATAGTTTTCTTCTTCTGCCCAAATCTGCTCACATGTTCACATTGCCAACCATGACATATTTCTAGAATAAAATTCCCAGCTGTGACTCTTGCCTAAATACTTTTTTTTGGAAAGATTTGTTTAATTATGCATACAGAACTGGAGTATAGGTCAGAGGTGCAGGGGTGGTGAGAGGATTCACCAGAGTCAGAGTGGAGAGCAGAACCAGCAGACTGACTAAGTATACTGCTGAGGGGAGCAGTAGGTGAGACAGGAGAGGTCTGCTGTGCCATGTGGGTAAGATCCCTCGTCAGGATCAAACTCACACCGAAGTGGCTGCAGCTAGCTTTGCAGTTCTGTGCTTTAACCCAGTGTGCCACCAGGGAGAGCCTTGCCTAAATACTTTTGACTGGGCTCCCACATTTTACAGAGTTTGTGGTACAGATAATGGCACGGTTGGAGCGGGTCCTGAGCTATCGTGGCAGTGTTCTGTTTCCTCAGAAGTTGCTACTCTGACCTTAGCAAGTCCAACCACCTCCCTGGTTTCCAAGGTCCTCATTCTAAAAGTCTAAAATGGATCAAAGACTCAGCTGTCAAACCCAAAACCATAAAATACATAGATGACAACATAGGCAAAATATTCCATGACATAAATGTTAGTGATGCCTTTAGGGATTTGTCCCCAACAGCAAGGAAAATAAGAGAACATAAACAGCTGGAACTACAACAAATTTAAAAGCTTCTGTACAGTGAAACAACCCATAGCTAAAATGAAAAGAGGGAGAGGGAGAAAATATATATCTGATAAGGGACTGATGTCTAAGGTAAGCAAGGAACTAAAAAAAAATCAAAGGAATACAAAAAACCCAATCAAATAATGGGCAAAAGAACTAAACAGACACTTCTTCAAGGAAAACATTAAAACAGCCAGCAAGCACATAAAAAATGTTCACAATAACTTACTATTAGAGAAATGTCAAGCAAGACCACAATGAGGTACCATCTCACACCTGTGAGAATGGCCGTATCAAGAAGACCAGAAACAAGGGCTGGTGAGCATGTGGGGAAAGGACCTTCCTGCTCTGCTGGTGGGGACACAATCTAAGTAGGCTCCCTATCAATATCTGAGAAAGGGAAGGAGCAGTATGTTGAACTAAAAGGAAACAAAAGCCTAATATCTAGAGTGATTTATTACAGAATGGTGGATTCATAAAGATTTTTCTCCAATACAATGAATAATAAGTGATCTTTTTAAATGATCAAAATTAGCTACTTAGGAATGCTGAAAATCAAATAAGGATTTGCAACAATCCACATAACATTTATGAAGTAGAATTCATGAAGACAGTGGCATATAATGGAATTAACTTACTGAGCAAAGACTACCAGACTGTGTGGTGGAATAACTTGCTCTTTCCTGATTTCTCGCTTTCCCTCTCTCAATGTCTACCAAAGCTGGCCCCGCCCTTTCAGAAAGCAGTACAGAGGTGTCCCAACATATTAACAATGGATCTGCGACTTAACCCAGTAAGTCTACTCCTTGGCATCTACCCCAACATTCAAAAATACTACTTTGAAAGAAAACTGGCACTCCCACATTTATTGCAATGCTGTCTCCTATCTCTAAGCTAAGGAAACAACCTAAGTGCTAGAGAACAGATGAGGGATCAAGAAGATGTGGTAGGTATAAATAATGGAATACTACTCAGCCATCAAAAAGACAAACTCATGCCATTTGCAGCAGCATGGGTGGAGTTTAAAAGGTTAATGCTAAGTGAATAAGTCAGAAAGAGAAAGTTAAATACCACGTGGTGTCACTAAAATGTGGAATTTAAAGTAATCAAATGAATAGTTAGATAATGACAAACTGAAAAATTAACCTAGGTAGCTGATTACAGAACTAAAGCACTAGTGGGGGCCACAGGTCGGGGAGGGGAAAGAACAAAGAGGGAAGGAAGCACAATGGTCTGAGGTGGTGGAATATGATGAGCAAGTAGTGGATGCCCTGTGGTGGTAAAACCTGATGGAGGTACCAAACATTACCTTGGTTAAATATAAATAAGATAAAAATAGCAAAGAAAAAAAGTTAGGCTAAATCATTTATAATATTACTTCCATTCTAACATTCCCAGATTATTTATATATTGCAGCTGTCCATGCAAATTTGCAGACACTCTATGTACAGGGTTAGCATTACATTCTCACAGATCTAGTGTTTAAGATCTTTGAAAAGCCAGATGGGTCTGGTCCTACACACTTTCTAAGAACTCAGGATTTGATCTAATGTCCTTCTGTGAGGTATCATGAGGCCCTAGGCAAAAACTTACACCTGGCATTATTTTGAAAATAAATTTTGTTTTGTCTGACATACTCCTAAGTCTTGCCGTGTGGCTAAAAGATGATACCCTGAATCTTAGTGACTTTTATGTGACCTCAGGAAGCTGACTTAACTCCTCTAATCCTAATTTCTCCCATCACAGATTAGGAATTAAAACAATATTTACTGTGTGGTTGTTGGGTTATTGAGAGCCTGACATAACACCTGGTACATAGAAAGTGTTTAATACATTTTACTGTTTTTTTTTTTTAAAACCAATTTCATATTTTTTTAGTGATGACAATTGTGTTTCAATCAGCAACTTTTTCTCAGAGGCATATCCAAGATATATTCTCTTTATGGTCAATGGTGTCATTGATCAGAGAAATTTCAGTATCTTTGAGATTTTCCCTGCACTCATTAGATGAGCTCACAGTGCCAAGTGCCAAACCATAAAGGGCCTCAATATAGATTTGCTGAATTAACTATCATTTCCATACATGCCTACTTCAGTGAAATCACATTGTTCTATTATATGGAAAAATGTGGAATCCAACAAAACTTACTTGTTTGTGAGCTGTACAGTCAGATTAAAACTCACTTATCAAATTATCCTCATTTGCATAGAATGTCCTTTAGTGGTAACATTTAATTAATAGTGGGGTGCTGAATAACAATGTATGCCAACATCCAATTTGACCAGTCCCAAAGGAATATACAGGGAATATACAGTTTTTCAGACTTCTCATACTAGAGTGATTAAGGCCTAAAGATGCTGCATCTTTGCTTATTTTTCCCCAGGCTGCTAATTATAGTCTCAAAATATGATTAGTTAAAGCAATTTGTATGCATAGCACATCCAATCATAAAAGTTCACACACTGCCTTTACATCTCTGTCACGTGGTTCCTTAGCATACATAACCTGACTTAATAACCAGTATCAGGAAGGATAATCTGTGCACCTGTGAGAACAATGAGTAAAATGGTGATTCAAAATGTGTCAGTAAATTCAGAATTGAGGTTTTAAACATTAAATGCAATTAAATCCAATTAGTATTAACTGAGCAGCTTTGAATGGTTAGTGGAAGTTCTGAAGTTAGGTTAAACAACAATCACCCAGGAATCAGAATATTATAAAATATTTCAGAATATCTATAGTAATATTTCCACATAGTGACAGCTTCTAAAAGATGTGACGGTGGTTCTAAACTGCACTATCAGAAAGGAGACATTTCCCTTATACCTCAAGGTTATTCTTGAATGGTCAAGCAATCAGATTATCATTAGACAACTGATATCTATTGCATACCATGCATTTAGCTGTGAGGAAGAAAAACTATATGATGCTTTACCTGTGTGACTGTCTGTCTGACTTATTTAAGTAGGAGGAACCTATATTGGTTTTCTGAATTTTGTCAAATAATGAAAAAAAGTATGAACCTTTAAAGTTTCCTAAGAAAACTGTAGTAGAGCTATTTTTCATTTTGCTATAATCCTTTCTGTCTTTACATTCTCAATATTTTCTAACACAACCTAAAAAAGGTCAGTGAGTATCAGTAATCTATAGATAATTAACCTCAAGCATAGAAGTATTTGATAATATGATTGTTTGTGGGAAATCTGCTGTTACTTTGAATAAAAGCAAAACCACTAACTCCTGATCATGCGGATGATTTCAGCTCATAAAGCAGAGGGTGACTGCTTACAGAAGGCACCGGAGGGTACAGTGAGGACAATTGTGTAAAAGGGGTCACAGCACTCTGAGGGACTGTACCTGGGGGGGGGGGCACAGAAATGTAGATTCTGATCTGATTACTCTGCTTAGAATCCACTGATAAGTTTGCTATATTTTGGTCACTCATTTCATTATCAAAAACCATAAATACAAAGATTGCATGGGAAACTAATTTTATGATTTGAGGACAAAAGAGAATTTAGGTAACATACATTGTTGGTCTTATCTATGTCATACCAAAAACAGGAATACAAACAAAAGCAGATCACCTGATTTCTGCAGATGGCATTAAAATTCCAGTCCTGATATTTACTTCACTCCCATCCTTTTTGGTGGACAGATGAAAGGAATCATTTCATACATCTTATAAAGCCTCACTCTCTAGAGCAGACCTGGTGCAGTCAGAATCATTTACCCTCAGCAAATGGATCATAAAGAGTATTTACAAACATCTACTGATTTTAAGTATTACATGGAGGGAGCGTTCTCTTTTACAACACAGGGCCTATACTGGCTCAAATGCTTAATTAGTTTATTAATTCCATAGTTAATTCAGAATACCGGGGCTCTGGGGGAAATGTTGATTTGACTTGACCTCATTTCCTCTCGTGTTGTCCCCGTGGGGTCCAGACTCCCCTTGATTGAGAGTTATTGCTTTGCTGCTTGATCTGGGCTGATCTTATGACCTATGTTGCCCCATGGATGTCAAAAGATGTATGAATGCCAGTTCTCAGGCTACGATTCAGGAAAGTTTGCTGGCTTATATGAGTTCTGAGACTCTAATGACCTTGAGAGGACGTGAGCCTGTTGGGGGTGAGAGGCAGCACAGAGAGAACTAGAGCTGAGAGCTGGACAACCTTGGCAGCAGAGGTGCCTGGCCGCACCAAGCCACGGAAAAGAGGTGACACCGTTCAGCTGAGACCAGAAAACTGCCTGCCGGGTGCAGACTAAAGCAGCACTAACAAAGCATTAGCATTTTAAATTAGTAAGTTTTGGGGTAGTTGGTGCCACCGGGCAGAAACCCGAACCTGGAGGTTGGAAGCTGCCACAGCGAAGATCTGAAATAGGTGGCGTTGGGAGGAAGAAAATATTAACCAGAGATCAGCAACCACAAATTGCAAGAACCTTCTTGGTTATGGCTTGGGAGTGGTAAGAGCCTTTTTATTTAAGTAGGGGAAAATGGAAAATGGTGAGCTGTGGTCTATAGCGCCTGCACAGTACTGTCAGAAAACAGAAAATAGAAATAAAGGGTCTAACAAATGGTGGGTTCTGCACTTTCCAGGTAGAACGTATAAAGATGACCTGAATTTTTTGGGCTGGCTATGATAAGGTATAGCAAGAGTGAGGTGAGTTGGAGTTGCATGAAGCACATATGAAGAAAAAGAAATTTCTAGCTGCAGTTTCCAGAAGTGATCCATCACAGCTGGCAGGCTTTGCCAGGGAGCCGCCCCATGATCAAATCGACGGTATTGGTTTAATTTCAGCGGCTCATCCACTGCGGTTGCCAACTGAGATTTTAAAAATCCTTTCATTTTACACGCTAATCTTTTGATAATTCTCCATAAAACAGGCAAATTTACTTGACATGCTTTTTAAAAATGCCACATACTTGTGTCACTCTGTATGCTTTCGTCTGCAACCTTATTTTTCCATCCATTTCTCGCGATGGAGCTTTGGATGCACGTTAGGAAGGCTTTACAAAGCCATCATGTCGGGGCTTTGTTTTAGTTTGCATGCCGATTTGGGCTTTGCTGATTTAGAAACAGTTTGAATTTCCCCGGTAATCCTTCATTTATTTCTTTGTAAAATTATCTTCAGGACCCTCAGAATGAACACAGAACTTGTCCAGTGCTAGAGGAAATTCAAAGAAAATGCAGACTCAATTTTTACTGCGTGTACAGCCAGAATTTTTATATATGTAGAAGTCAAGATAACATCCCCCCCAAATGGGTAAAAGCATCATCTCAGGCTAAGGATGGAGAAAAATAAATGTAAATTTCAAAACCATCCTTTGTAGCAGTTTCACCTTTCTATTTATCTCTGACCCCCCAGGTATCTGTTGTGCAGCAAGGAACACACTTACAAACTGATTTATTCACAATGCCATTATTTCTGCACTAGCCTTTCCAAATAAAAAAATTAAGTACCTGTAATTCTAATACAATATTCAAATATTTAAACAGATAAGGTGAATCTATTTTAAAATGTTACCGAAAATAAAATTTAAAAAAATTTTTCCTGATACCAAGTCAGTGCTCCTGAGTATGATGCGTTTCTGTCAAAGTGGATGATTTCCCTCCTGTACCCACACTATGTACGTGCGCTGAAAACATTTCTCGAATATTCTTAGGAAACAGAAAGACCTGCCTTAATGATGATTCCATTTCAAACTGGTATCTTTCCAAAAGGACAGGTTTCAATCATGTCACTCTTAAAGCACATTCAGTCTTTTTTTTTTTTTTTTTGCTAATAATAATAATAATAAGGCAGACAAGCTGAACTGATGTTTCATTTCTGCTTCAGACATGCTAGAGAATCTGAAGTTTTCTCTTAGGTATTTTTGCACCATGTTTGTTTTGGGTGCTAAGGAGAAAATAATAACTCACAATGGTATTCCTAGCTGACACATAATATATGCCTGATAAACAGCTGGTAAATGAGTGATTAGAGAGAAAAATCTCATTTTCCACAGCTGGTGGGAAAAAAAAGACATGAAAACATTAAAGGTGTGAGCACAGTCAGGGAGCGCGGCATGGAGGCCTCTTGTGGCCCCGAAGCTTCATGGCGCGCGGGTTTCCGGTGCCGGCTGACTTTGAACTAGTCGGTTTACACAGCTGAGTCTCAGCCTGCTCGTTTGTATTAGGAAGTCGAACTTCACCATGCAAACAGTGCCTGATTTTTGGTGTTAGAAACCTCTTCACAAATGTGACTCTTGTCAGGGGTCTAGCAATCTTAATGGTGTCCTTCCTTCCTCCCTCCCTCTTCCCCCCATCTTCCTTTCTTTTACTTATTTTTTTCATCTCATGTACTCATGCGGATTCTTTCTCTTAAAGAGTCTGTCCAGGGAATGGTGTTCTTTTTACCAGAAATAGCAGTTATTTGTGTCCAGAAGAAATCTTGCAGATGATCCTTTGCTATTTACTCATTTTTATGAAAACTGATATTGTGACCCATCGCACGGATTATTTTAAATTCCATATCCAATTGGCAGGAAAGCTGGAATTCTGGGTTCTCTGACTTGAGGCAAAGAGGGAACTCTTTTATTCCATTGTACTGGTGCAATAGAGCCAAGTTTGTTATTTAAGATTTTGTTCACATTTTGCTTTATTCCTCCTATAATCTACTTTTTTTCACTACATGAACAGATAAAGTACCCTTCAATCAGCAATTAACTAATCTAGCAGAAAGAGTAAAATGCACATGTGAGGACTTTAATAAGGTTATAATCAGTGAAAATATATTTTTTTAAAAATAATGCAATAATCACCAAGATTATTCATTGATTAAAAAAAATTTTAGCATCAGAACTTTAATAATCAACCAAATGATTCTGAATATTCTTAACATAACCCAAATTTTTCACTTGGGCGCATTTTACTTTTTTTTTTTTAATATATATTTATTTATGCACATAGAACTGGGGTATAAGCCAGAGGTGAAGGGGCGGTGAGAGGCTTCACCAGAGACAGAGTGGGGAGCAGAAAAGGCAGAAGGCTGAGGGGAGCAGTGGGTGAGACAGGAGAGGTCTGCTGCGCCATGTGGTCGCCTCGGGGCTGAGGATCAAATTCTCACTGAAGCAGCGGCCAGCTTGCAGTGCTGTTTCCTAACCCATTGTGCCACCAGAGAGGGCCCAAGCATTTTACTTTTAAGGAATCAGAAAAAAAAAAAAAAAGAAAAAAGAAATTTTCTCTCACACCTTCTCTTCCCAGTCACGTGAATTGCCCTGTACCCTAGTAACATGGAATTGAAATCTAGGAAACACCCGATTTTTATTACTATCACTACACGTAATATCTTTCCCTGGGACTGGAAGGAGATGGCTGTCTCAGAAATGTAGGAGGGTGACCAACCGCAGCTATTTTCCTGAATTCAGGGTCACAACACCATGGGACCATTGCTTATGGTCCAGTCGTGCATCCACTCTGCGAAGGGGTAGGATGAGCGGCAGTTGGTAATGAATGTGGTTTTGCAGGCCTGCTAGCTCCTTCTCCATGCTTCCCTGCACCATTCTTGGGGACAGAAGCAATACTTAAGCCGAACACGTGACCAGAACTCTACAACACCTGGGGCCACTCCATAACCCATCTTATTTTCCAGTCAGCAGGGATGCAGTAGGCACGAGAAACAGTTCACTAATGAAAGGAAACTGAAGTCCTAGGACTTTTACTCTTGGAAATAAGTTGGGCTTCAAATAACCTCCATGCTTTATTCTTAAAGGCAACACATGTCCTACATTTCTCTTCAGTTTCATCCAATGATAAGCAATAAACCACTTAATAAAACTACTGACCGATTTGATTGAAAGTAGCTCAGGTTAGCATCACTGTTGTCACTTGAGCTAAAACATAAAGGTGATTACTAGATCACAAGCATTTGACTTTGGCTATAAATCCAGGCACTAAATCCTTGGTCACACATCTTTCATCACTCCCTCCCCTGTAGTTTATGTGAGCATCATTCTTTCTGTTGTCTGAACGCCTGCAGTAATAATTACACTTACTACATCAGTTCTTAATTACCTTTCACTAGCCTTTGCTGAACAGAACGTGAACACTTGACCGGACCTTAGTAACCTTCTCAGCTAACCTTGTCGAACAGAAAGTGATCCAAAATCATCAGTAATTTTTACAGTATCCATTGCATGTATTTAACATAGAACAGATCTGAAATGAGACTCAAAAGGTACTGATGTCTGGTGCAAGTATTTGCCAGCTTTAAAATGAAATACTTTTGTCTCCCAAACCAGATGGCGAGGGCCTCTGTGCCCTCCCTGGGAAGGGATGAGGGAGAAAACTGCAGAGAATGTGGGGAAAGAACTGGACTACAGTCTGTTCTCCTGGAGGATGTCAGATAGGGAAAGACACTTGGAAAAGGGCACTCCTGTCAATTTTACACTTGTCATCAACTGTTGCTGTGATTGACAGGTTGAAAAAAATCTATAAAGCATCTAGAAAGTGTAGTGACTTTTGGTAAGATTTCACTGGAGGCATCACCTAGATGCCTCCAAATCCGTATTTCCAAATCCGTATTCAGTTCCAAAGGAGTCATCTGATCGAGAGAGATCATGTGGATTATCCTACTCTGCCAAATCAGCATGAAAACTCTTTGCTTTGCTCACTTAAAACATCGCAAGGAAGATTATTTTTCGGAGGCATCCACATGTCCAACCCAGGATTCAGAGGTCCTTGGTGAAATGCCCATTCTAGACCAGGGTAGAAATATCCAACGTGAGCTGATGTATTTTGCAGGACCCAATAGTAAGAATGTACTAAAAACAACAAGCCAATGAGCTAAGTTGAAGGGACATGTTAGAGGGACACAGGCCCCAACTAAGATTCCAGAGGCTAAGATGGGGAGGATTTGAGCAAGAAAATGAATCAAGTAGTCTTGGATTACAACACTAAGTCTAAAAGAAATAGCCAAGAGTCCACACTGATTAATAAATGATCGAGTAAGAAAATGAATGAAAGAGACAAATCCAAATGAAATTCCAAATATCTTCTGTAGACATTTGGCTTCAAGTGAATGGGGTATAAATCCCCCTCCTTCAGTATGGGCTAGATACACAGAGACCTCCTCTGGCATGGGAAGGGGACAAAACAGAGCAGTTGTTTTATGACTGAGGAAGCTCACAAAACTACCACCTCAACTGGAGGTCAAGGTTAACATCGAGTCTGATAAGCCTTGACAAAATGACACCAGGCCAGTGTTCTTCCTTCCTCAACCCAGACTTCTCATAAGAAGCATATCAGAAAAGACCCAATAGAGGGACATTTACAAAATTTCAAACTGCAAACATTTCAAGGGCAACAAAAAAAGCTGAGTCCAGAGAGCCCTCAGAGATAGGTATTGCCGAAGGAGGCATGACAGCTCATGGACTACAATGTCAAGAACAGAACAGAAAGGCTCATAGGGTAAAAAGGAAGAAAATCTGAATGATGTACAGTTATTAGTAATATATCAGTATCTTTCTAGAAATTTACAAATACACCACCACACGGTGAAATGTTGATAGAAGACACTGTGGGCAGGGTTACAATGCATCTATAATTTTTCTGTAAGTCAAATCTTCAGACTATGCTCAGTGAACTGAAATAAGCCAGAAAGAAAATGTATTGAACAGCTTCATGTCTATAGCTATAATATAGAGAGCATATATAATATAGAGAGATGGAACAAAGGATCGGGAAAGAGACAAAATGCACAGCCTGACCACAGTATACAGCAGGGGAGGAGGGAGAGAGTGAGCGGGATGGAAACAGGGGAGGGAAGAGCTCACGGGACTATAACGATGGTGCACGCATGAATTGGTGCTGGGAGTTTTATGGGGACTACACCTGAGGGGAGATATCAAACATAGTGCAAAAATGAACAATGATGTAACATAGGTAGACAGATAGATAAATAAATAAATAAATAAATAAATAAATAAATAAATGGAATACTACTCAGCAATCAAAAAAGATAGACACGTGCCATTTGTGACAACTTGGATGGGGCTGGAAAGGATTATACTCAGTGAAACAAGTCAGAAGGAAAATATTGGATGGTTTCACTTATAGGAGGAATAGAGGGAAACCAAAGAAGGGATCAGGAGAAAAATAATAAATAAAAAACCAAGATTAAAAGGAAACTGTAAGTCAGAGATATTCTGCAGGAGAGGCGGAGGAAGAGGGATCAAGACGGAGGGAAGAGCACAAGGGACTATGGGGGTGGTGCACGGGTGACTTGATGGTGGGAATTGTACAGGGAGTATACCTGAGAGGAGAAAGCAAATACCGTACAAAATGAACAGTGATGTAAAATACAAATAAATAAATAAAATTTAAAATATAAAAATAAAAACTGCTGAAATAAAACCTTGTTTTCAAATAAATACATTGACAAAATATTTAAACACCTAGGTTACAGAGTACACTATGCAGATGGCTCTTACACATATGGAATAGCCTCATCAGTCATCGGGCACTTGTGAATTAATGCCACATGGAAATGCCACTGGCCAGCAACACCCAAAGACATGAGGATTCGCTGCAATGTTTCCATTTGCTGCATGTTTCCTTGCCCCCTCAGACCCTCTCCCCAACACTGATGGACCTGCTGTAGAATGACGAACCCAGCCAGGAGCTGACCTACGTGGCGTAGCAGACCTCTCCTCTCTCACTTGCTGCTCCCCTCTGCAGGGTATTTCAGTGACTCTGCCTGTTCTGTTCCCCACTCTGTCTCTGGAGAATTCTCTCACTCCCACCTCTGGCCTGTAAACCAGCTCTTGTATGCATAAATAAATTTTTAAAATCTTTTAAAAATAAATAAAATGTTAAACACCTATTTCCATATGAGTAGCAAGTCAACTCCCAGATATTTACTCAGTGGAGGGGAAATACATCACATGGGCCACGCTCACAGGGGTGCAGAGCGGCTTTCTTAATAGTGCTCTCCCTAGAAATCAGTGAGAAGTGCTTATAAACAAACTGTGTTCTCTAATAAATTCCCTATAAGTAATTCTCTAGTAATTTTGCTCTATGCATTGCCTCCAGAATATCAAGACAAATATAAACACAAAAAGGATGATCCTGTGTTTTATGGTAGGGTTATGATCATTGATGCTACCTGTTCAAGGCTAATCCATCTATTTTATTTTTAAAGTAAAGCATTTATTCAACTTTGTGGCTTATTTTTTTAAAAGATGTGTTTATTTATGCATACAGAACTGGGGTACAGGCCAGCATTGTGGGGGCAGTGAGAAGATTCAAGGATTCACCAGAAACACAGTGAGGAGCAAAACAGTCAGATCCATGGAGTACACTGCTGAGGGGAGCAGAGGGTGGGCCAGGAGAGGTCTGCTGCGCCATGTGGGTCACCTCCCGGGGCGGAGATGGAACTCTCACTGAAGTGGCTGTGGCCAGCTTGCAGTGCTGCATCCTAACCTGTTGCGCCACCAGGGAGGTCCCTAACCCATCTATTTGAAAAGAATTTCTCCTTAGAGAAATTAGAGATTTCCACTCCAATTCTGATTATCTCGCCACAGTCAGTAACATTGAGATAGCTTCTTTCAAATTACATAAAGTAGGATCTTTGTTCAATATATTTTTTATCTCTAGTTAGTTCAAGTCAGATCTACTTCATAGGAAACTAGCTATGACTTCTCTTTTCCATGGGACATTGAAATGACTTTCTAGTCAGAAAATCCTTTGCATGCATGGAAAATGTTTAGATGCATGGTAGAATGTAATTTTTATTTCTGTTTTCCAGACGTGGATCAATTTTTTTTTTTTTACTTTCAATATTATACTCAACCACAACAAAAAATAAAATATTGCATTTATTTCTTTAATAATGATATATTTATAACCATGGTTGTTTTTATAGAGGAACAGTAATTTATATAAAAAGTGAAACATACATGTAATTATTCATATATTTTGTTTGTTACATTAAAGCATCTAAGTAATGATTAAACAGCTTATAATTCAAAACAGAATTGTTGCCTTAAAGACATATATTTTCATGATGTTGAGTAAAATAGAATTATTATTTAAACCCACTTTTTGCCAACTTATAATTTAAAAAAATGTTCTGTCGAGATTCTTTCATTTATTTAAAAACACTCAAGTAATCTATACTGATCTTAAATGATGAGCCCTCTCTGTATTTTTCTACTGACACTAATATTTCAACAGCTGATATTTTGCCTCTGATTTAAGATTCTGGTTATTGGCAATGAAGATAATCCATGAGCCCTGCTTCTTAGACAGAACTGCTCCTAGAAGATGTATTACTTTATTATTTAGACATTATTTATTGCATATTTCAAACTTAAAATTATTTGGAGACAAGAATTACTTTTAAAAATACTCTCCAGCTTCAAACTCTCCTATCTTGTTCTGCAAACATGCCTGAGTAAATCACTCCGCAGCGGCAGAGCACAGAGAAGATGAAGGTCGCGTGGGGACACATGAAGGGTATTTGCTAGGACAGTCCTGGACTTTGCCACAGCTAAGATGCATCCACACATATGAGCCTTAAAGTGAGCAGCTTTCTCACGAATGTCATTTGCAAAACAGTAATAGTCTCCAAATTTCAGCGACAGAGAGAACAATGTGTGCACCCAAATTTATAATTTTGCACCTTCCCTTTCCTTTCACTTGAGCAAACAATCTAACATGTATTTTTGGTAATTCCTATTTTCTTTAAGTCTCATTAGTCATCAATTCTAAACTCCAAGTAGCTTTAGGAAAGTCTCTTCACATCTATAACTGTAATCAACCTCCTAGTTCATATTATCACTTTCTTGTCGCTAGATAATGGCAAAAGTCTTGGAATTTCCTATCATAGGGGGTGTAACTGTCTTCTTACAATGGAAACTGATCATCAGATGCATCTGCTTATAACTGCACTCACTGCCTAATTGCCCAAAGGATAAAGTATATTTTTTGTCACCGTCTGTGTGGATTTTGAACACACTTTCAGGTTTATTCAGTCTTTCCCTTTTCTGTGCTCAACAGAACACTGGGCTTCTATCAGGTTGATGACTCCCCACAGGGCCTTTGTACAAGCTGACCTTTACCCTGAAATGCCTTGGTCATTCAGAGCCTTGTACAGACCCACAGGCTACAGTTGTCCCAGTTCCTAGTGCAGACAACAGGCCCTGTCTATACACTCTTTCTTTATAATAACAATGTACATTTTTTTTAATTGCTGGATGTTTAATAATGCATTTTAAACAGACACCAATTTACTCTAAACACTAAATACAGTAAAACAAACCATGTGATGAGCGAATAAGTTCTGATAAAGCACCTACATTGTTGCTGACAGTGATCAGGCTCCTTTAAAAATAAGAGCAAGATCCTCTGAAGCACATGATTCCTAGAAAATGAACAACAAATTATCTATCAGGAAATCTGTTCAAATTCCGGATTGGCTCCATGGCTAAAAAACACAACAGGTAAAAACAGAGCAGAGGGACGGAGAGGCAGGGAGGTGGATGTATTCTCACATCCTCTGGTCAGACGCTCTCTCTGAGGAAATGACGTCGGAGACCGACATGACCTGGGGCGCCGGATGTGTGGCTTTCGGGCCACGTCACATTGGCTGTGGCAGGCATGTGGCTTTAGATCATTGAATTTCATTCAGAATGAGCTGAGAAGTCAGTAGAGAGTTAGGAGCAGGGCGAGACGCGGTCTGACTCAGTAAATAAAAAGATGTGCTCTGAATGTGTAATAAAGGTGCGCTCTGGTGTCGCTCCGTGAAGCACACACATCAGCACGGAAAAGCCAGGAGCATGTAGATGACTTAGCTGGTTGCTGCGAACATGCAGGAGAGAGATGTTTGGATTCTAGATCAATTTTGTAGAGAGAGCTTCTAGGATTTGCTGGAGTGGATGGGATTTCTGAAAGAGGGGGTGGGATGTACAGAAATGACCCCAGGATTTGAGTTTGAGCTGAGGTACATGTGCGCATGTATGTGTCTCTGTATGTGCCTGTGTGTGTGTGTGTGTGTGCACACAGGGTGGGTAGGCTTGGAGGCAGAATAAAAAATTAATAATTATTTTCAGAGAACCCAATTTTCTTCATGGGTGAAAGTAGCTCAACATAGCAAATAACTTGCATTAGAGTCTCGCCTTCAGGAATCATGCTCTCTCAGGGGACTCTACACTGAAATGTTGACATTGCACCGTGAAGAAATTATAAAATATTTAAACAGTGGTAATTAATTTTTAAGGTTTTTTTTTTTTGAGTTGGCTTATAAGGTCAGTACAAGGCCTGATAGGAATTTCTCTAGATGGTTTAAAGTCTGTAGTTTGAAATGATTATAGCAAACAGCACTTAATTCACTAACTCTTGACAGTGTTGATTGATTATAATGTGATGATATTTGCTGAGGGCATCACTACCCTCTGCCTTACTAAATAATTATAATGATTTCATATTTACCTCTTTTATATGTCCTATTTAGTGCTCTTCTAGTTAAATTTAATTAAATGACTAATATTTCCTTAAACTCTATCTATAATTAATTATTAATAAGCCTAGGCAGCTCTTATGTGTTGAGGTTTAGATCCATAATCCTGTTGAAATTGGGGAAAACTCAAAAATTTAAAGTTGTCCACTGCTAGATATCATGGCTGCTAACTCTCAGAAGCCAGTAACATACTTACCAAAGAAGTTGATTTTCCCAGTAGGCCCACTAAGTATGAGCTCATCATTCAGAAGGGTAAACAAAGGTAGGAAAAGGGACATAATTTGTGAGAATGATCAGGGAAGCAAAGTAGAGTCAGAACCCAAGGTGTATTGTGGAAACTGTGTATAAATGTCTGAAAAAGAGTAGGTCAAAATGTGAGAGTTCTTTGACAGTATAGAGTTCTTTGACAGTATGCTTAGTACTCATAAATGAGTATTATAATTAGTACCAAGTATATTCTGTTAATTCTAGAGCAAACACCAAAAATCTTTGAGATAAAGCACTTTTGGAAAAAATAAAATTAGAAATGATCAATTAAAAATGAAATGGATGAGTTGGGGGAAATTAGACACAGGTGAAAAGAAGCATTTTGGGGGATACAAATATGAAGAAATCATGCAGGTATAGTCTTGAGATTCACAGGTTAGAAAACATGATAGATGCAGACAGCATTTAGGTGAGGAGCAGCCCAGGCTTTACCTCTGAGAAAGACCACCCAGCCTGCCATGGAGGATGGGGAGACATTCTAGATATAAGGATTAGACAAGCAATTTCTGAAGCCCTTCTGATTGCAAAAAAAAAAAAAAAAAGGCAAAAATACAAGCTGAGGTGCTCTGGGCTCTTGCATCCTATTCCTCTGCGTGTGTGGTGTGAGTGTAGGGGACCCCACTTACAAGTGCCGGACACTAGCAGGCTAACTGAGAGTTTGACTAAGTTCTGACACCCAGAAGCAGTATCAGATGCCACAGGTTAAGGGATTCAGTCCTACAGGACCACATCCCCCTCCCACTTTAGATGTCAACTGCACTCCCAGGTTGTTACCTGAGCTTCTGACTGATGGTCTATAAACCAGTAGTTCTCAAAGCCCCTGCTTGGCTTTCACTAATTTGCTAGGGCAGCTCAAAGAACTCAAAGGCCCCATCAATTTACTAGATTACTGATATGTGTGTGTGTGTATGTATATGCATACAAGAACTGGGGTGCAGGTCAGAAGTGCAAAGGGTGAGAGGATTCACCAGAGTGGGGAGCAGAACAAATGGATCCACTGAAATATATTGCTAAGGGGAGCAGCAGGTAAGACAGGAGAGGTCTGTCTGGTGCCATATGGGTCACCTCCCTGGCTGGGGATCGATATTGTACTGCAGTGGCTCCAGGTAGATTCACAGTGCTGCAATTTAACCCCTTGCAGCACCAGGGAGGCCCACCAGTTTATAATAAAAGGATGTAACGTGATAGCTGTTAGGCAGAAAAGATCCCTTGGCCAAAGCATGATGGGAGGGCACAATCTCCATATCCTCCGCAGGCCACTTTCCAAATCTGAGTTTACCAACCAGGTGTTCACCAACCAGGAAGCCTTCCAAACCCTTGCGCTTCTAGAGTCTTACCAAGGCTTCATGGCGCAGTTCTGACTGGCCAATTCATCCGCGCATTCGCTTGGTTCATGCTCCCCCCCTCTCCCTTCCGGGGACCTCAGGGCACAGTGACTTCACTGCCAATCAGTCCCAGTTTCTCACAACATAACAAAGACACTTGTCACTCTCGTCACTTAGCTGATTCCAAGGGCTTTTAGGAGCTCTCTGCCAGGCAAATTTGGATAAAGACCAAATATATTTCTTATTATAAACCACACACCAGATGAGCTGGCCAGATCTGAACAGGTTCATGAACAAAAGTAACTTTGGCGAGGCTTCGCATCATCACTCAGTGAAAATGATGGTATGAAATCTTTAGTAGTAAAAGCTCAATCGTATGCTTGATAAAGTGGTGAAAAGGAAAATATTTGGAAGACACAAACACACATACATTATTATGATAAAACTTGACAAAAAATACTTTTCTGTACTATGGCTCGCTTATAGGTTAGAGCATATGGCATCTGAAGTATTTCAATCTTCTCGTTCCATGACCAGAAACATGAGATGATTAAAATGAACTCACTCCTAACATAGAGGAATGCATAACACTCTAAGGATTTTATGATGGATTTTTTACTACCTAAGTGAAACAAAGAATACCAATAGCCATTGGTTGTTTTGGGAAATTACTACCAATTATCAATAACTATTTCAAACTTTACTATTGTTATATTTTTTCAAGGATTTGAACTTGTAAAGGAACATTATTCGTGCATCTAGTACTATGCGAGAGAGAAGTAAAATATGTGCAAATTTAAGCATTTCCTAACTATAAAGCCTGTTTTGTTCTTCTTTGGGAGAACCCAGGTAAGATTGACTTATTGAACAGTGGAACTCCCGGATCCTTTTGCTGTGATATGCTTCTCGAGGAATTACGTTGGCTGCTTTGTTTGTTTTATTATAATTCCTTTCTAATTATACCCAGATAATTATTCACTTCTAATCTAATCATATCTGAGTACATTGAGGAAAAAAAAAAAAACCCTAGTATTCTCCTAAATAATACCAGGGAATTGAAATACATAACCTAAGGCAAACATTTAATTCAGGTATTATATCATGCCTATCTTTGATATTGTGTGGCTGACAGGAGAAAAAAAATAACATTACCTTTGTGCTTGATTATTAAGGTGTGTTTTCAACTAAATGAAATGTTAGGGAAGAATGATTGCTGAATTCAAACAAATATTTTCTCCATGTCACATTTACCAAGATATTCTTTTTAGAAGCTCGCTAATGATTGTTTTTAAAGTAACCTTCACCATCTAACAAAGTCCTAAGAGATATTCATCAAAACAGATTAAGAAAAATGTTTCATTTACATTTGCTAATGTAGTCTGGTGTATAGGTATCTCATTTCTATTACTGCGCTTATAATAGACAGCAAATCTAGTGTGGAGGCGGGTAATATACACCATGTAATGCCCAAGCCATGCCCATGAGACATAGCTGTAAAAATACCTCCCTAGGCCCTCCCTGGTGGCGCAGCAGGTTAAAGCACAGCACTAAGAAGCTAAAGCCACTTCCGCATGAGTTCGATCCCCGCCTGCCCCGGAGGTGACCACATGGTGTGGCAGACCTCTCCTGACCCGCCCGCTGCTCCCCTCAGCAGTGTACTTCGTCGATCTGCCTGTTCTGCTCCCTGCTCTGTCTCTGGTGAATCCTCTCACCCTCCACATCTCTGGCCTGTACCCCAGTTCCATATGAATAAATAAATAAATCTTTAAAAAAAAAATGCCTCCCTAAAATCAAGCTGAAAAGACTGAGTCTGGCAGAAGTATAGCACAAGCAGGAAAGAAGACAGAAGAAGATGAGGCACAGCAGATTATTTTTGAGAGAAGACATATTTTGCCAAAATATTTTTCTCCAAAATTGCTTTTTACAGAAAACATTAAATTATACTATCAATTACTGCTAGAGAAAATAGTCTGAATGTGAGGCATAGACTCATATATCTCTTCTGTCCAATTTATTTAAATCCATCTAGGCCTTTTGGAATTAATTCTGTCATTTTAAATTATGAATGAAACCTAAGGTTTGAAAGACAGATTCAGGCCCGTGGTTGACTATAAAGTAAGTGGACATTGATTAAAAAAAAATCTAAATTTTACAACATTGTAAAATTGTGGGTGGGAAAAAGTCAGTTTGAGAGATGAATCAATAGATGAAAATAAGTGTTGTTAACAAATCTGATTAGATATCTTAGATAAATTAATGAATAAAATGCATTATTTTTTTAAAAAAGGCCCAAGATGGAGTTGTTTCTCTGGACACCATCAAGATTATGTCGTATCTAACCTGACTGCAGTTTTTTTTTTTTTTTTAGATTGATTTTTTTATTCACACAGAACTGGCGTGCAGGCCAGAAGTGCTGGGGGGTGAGAGGATTCACCAGAGACAGAGTGGGGCACAGAACAGGTAAATCTTCTGAAACACACCACTGAGGGGAGCAGCTGGCGAGACAGCTGCACCATGTGGGTCACCTCCCTGGCTGGGGATTGAACTTTATTACAGTGGCTGTAGATCCTCTGTGCCACCAGAAAGGCCCCTAATTGTTTTTCAGCCTCTCCCCAAAGGGGAAATCCAGTCAATGTGGAGTTCACAGTGGAGGCACTGTGAGGATATCTGCATGCAGAGCTCCTCTGCCGTCCCTGAAGGAGGAAGGCTCTGTTTGAAACCACCTATGTTTTCTTTGCCAATAACCTTGCCCCACCCTCTTTCTGACTGTAAGAACCTTCCATTTTATACCACCCTGCAGCATCTACCTTCTTGCTAATTGCTGCCAATTAATAAGTGAATAAAGTTAATTTGATTTCTAAATTTATTTGGATAAATTTTGCTTTTGAATTGGGTGATATTCAGTGACACATGCTACATGTCTTGGGAGAACACAAGTCATCATTATAGACTGTACATTCGTATGAAATAAGTATGAACCATAATCACACCTAAAGATTAGTGTGTACAACCAAGTTAGTCAAGTCATTGAGTAGTGACACCTGAAAAATAGGCCTGAATCAAAGAAAGACCATGTTCCTGTAAGGTGACGCCTGGGGGATCTGGGCAAAAAAGGAAAAACAACCCAAAGTCCACTAACAAAACTTATGCATCGCTAGTGGAAAACAAAGAGGGCCCTGCTTGCCCAACTGGATGGTAGTTTACCAACCTGGACCTAACCCCCTGCAACAAAAAAACCCCTACCTTACAATGTCCCTTCCCCTTCCCCGCCTGAAAATTTTCACTCCCCAAAGACCTCCTATCAAGGAGCCTGTACAGTGGGTGTGAACTTCTCAGATCCCATACTCGGGATCTGTGAACCTTGCCTGGGAGTGCAATAAAGCCTGCTTTCACTCCCATTTCTGTCTCCTTGCCTCATTCTACCCATGAACCTTACAGTTCCATGTTGTAAGTTTTAAGAGGAGGTGCCATTTTCCCTGCCCAGATTTACTAGCAGCCATCTTGGATTTTGAGTCCCCGTGTGCCAGGAAAAAGACTTGCTGATACTGGGAGCGCCTCTGGGAACTTGGGGTGGAGTTAAGCAGCCAGGTGAGTATGTAACTGAACAGACGTGGATTCAGGAGCTCCTGTTTCTGTGGCCTGACTTCTATCCTGCTGCTGCTTACAGAGAAACATGGATGGAGACATATAGAGATACTTAGAAGAAACATGGAGTGAGAAGTGTGGGGAGGCTGTGCTTGACAGAGACAATGGCAGCTGTTACCTTGATTGGTACTTTGATTTTGTTCCTTCTGTCCCAGACTTTTCCAATCCCTTTCTTATGGCTCAAGTTTTCAGGCCTGAAAACAGCTGGCTTCAAGCTGTTTGGTTAGGGATTTCCCATGAAGGGATAGGTAATTTTGGTTGTTTTTCTGGGAAGTTATTATTACGATAATCTTTTTCTCTTTCTCGAGGCACACAAATACTATTAAAGATGTTTCATAGGCCTCCCTGGTGGCACAGTGGGTTAAGTTACAACACTATGAAGCAACCCATAGTCACTGCAACATGAGTTCGATCCCCAGATAGGAAGGTGACCTACATGGCACAGCAGATCTTTCCTGTCCCTCCTGCTGCTCCCTTCAGCAGTGTGTTTCAGTGGATCTGCCTGTTCTGCTCCTCCCTCTGTCTGTAGTGAATCCTCTCCCCCCTACAACTCTGACCTGTACCCCATTTCTGTATGCATAAATAAATAAATCTATCACTATGGACAGAAGGGGAATCAGAACAGACAGATTGACAAAGTACATAGCTGAGGGGAGCAGTGGGTGAGACAGGAGAGGTCTGCTGTGCCATGTGGGTCACCTCCTGGGGTAGGTATTGAACTAGCACTGAAACATGGCTGCAGTTAGCTTTATAGTGCTGGGCTTTAACCATTGCACCACCAGGGAGGGCCCAACAAAGAAAAGCATTGAATGGTCTCACGTATAGGAGGAATGTAAAGTAATCAAATAAGAAATGTGTGTGGGGGGGTAACTATAATAAAGTGAAAATCAAATTCATCATACAATATAGATCAGAGACATTCTGTAGGGAGGAGGAGAGAGAAGAATCAAGACAGGAGTGGGAAGAGTTCAAGGGACTATGGTGATGGTGCTCTGGGGAATGAGTGGGTGGACTTTTATGGGGAAATCATACATTTTACAAAATGAAAGATGTGATATATTTTTAAAAAGAATGTTAAGAAAAAGGTAGTGGCCAAATGTCTTCCGTTTCACTCTGTCCTCTGTCTTCCTGAGGAGATGGCAGTAAGATGGGAAAGAGATGGGAAAGACTTGCTAAAGTGAATTAGTTTGTAAGCACTGGGCGGGTCACAAGCTCTGCTGTTTATTCAACCTGCTCCCCAAGCTTGTCAACCCCAAAGAACAATTTGTTAAGCTTTCAATGGTATGGTAAGATAGAACTAACAGCCCTGTCATGAACTGGAAATCAATAAAACATTAAAAATGCAAATAGATTCTTGTTAATATGATATAATTGTGAAGAACTTTTAGGCATTCAATTACCATTTAACGCAAAAGCCTGTAACAATTTAATTAGGAATACTTCACCTAATTGAGGTCAAGATTGTTAGCAGTGGATGTCTAATTAACTTGCTTACTGCAGCTATCTTTTCTTGAAAATGCCCTGGATAAACTCTTTCCTTGAAGAATATCCACCCCTCAAATCCTCCACCCCCACACAAGGCAAGGAATGTATATAAAAGTTACAGAAATCCAAATAAAGTTGATAGTGCAGTAAATAGTATTGTAACACCATTGACAAGATATTACACTTATACATTATCGTTGGGGGAGCTGGATGAAGAGCTCATGAGCTCTGTAATTCCTTTGCAACTTTTTGTGAGTATCACACAATCCAAAATAAAATGTGATTCAAATGCATGTAAATCTTTAAGAGTCACAAGTCATTTTTATTGTCTACTTTCTCTTTTGAGGTTACAGTAATTACTTTAGACAATAATTGGTTCCTTGAAATAGGGCAAAGTTTATGTGACATTTTATATAGTTCGCGTAATACCAGGCTGGTGAACCCAAAAATTAATTAGGAAGATTTTAGTTCACAGGTACATTTCTGGAAGTTGTAAGAGAAGATTTTCCTGTTTACATTCCTAATTTGCTTTTGGCCAGATCATGACATTTCACCACCCATGTATACAACCTCAGCAGGAAATAACTGAAATCAAGTCATCAAATCACTCTCGTTTGTCTGAGGGAATAAATAGTCCATTTTATGTATTTTATGATTAAGGCTTCCCAATTATGATGAAGAAAAACACATAAAAAGAAATAGTATTTCATTATAGGCTAGCAAGAATCCAGGGAGATTTATTGTTACAGGATCAAGAATCTTCAGTAACAGCAATGACTAAGTTTTGTCTCCTGAAGCTCTAGAACTTTGAGGTAGATCAGGAAAAATGGGGGAGGGGAAATATAGCTATTATAAATTGTTTATTTATGCATAATACGTGCTTCCATATTTAAAGATCTGAGGATATTTGGGGTTATCACAGCCTATGCTGGGCAAATTTTGGCCTTAGAATTCCTTCCAAAGTTTCTAATTGACAACTTTGAAAGTCAGCATTCTACAAAACACATGTTGTGCGACTACAGTAAAAGTATACGGCCTAAATAATGCTTGCATCAACAGTCCAGATTAGACATGCAGGTCACGCCCAGCTGGGACAGTCATTTGTAAAGTAGGAATTAGTTGCTTTTAATGAATTGAAGCTTTTATGAGTTTTGTTAGGGTTACATCATTCATCTTAGGATGGGTTTTAATTATTTCTTTTTTCATTTTAAAAATTGCATCTTAAAATCACAGAGATGAGACATTAATTTTTATCTTGGTTATAGATCATGAAATTCAGGACCTACAAGACCAGAAGCAGCTCATGTGTCCCTCCTGAATTGCTTCAGCCTTGGGAGCTCAGTGCTCTGCATCTCTACTGACTGCCTTTCAGTTCTCGGCACATACATGCTCTTCCACACAGTAGGCGCTCACGCTGGAAGCTGCTTCCTCCACTGGAATGCATTCTCCTGAATCTATACACCTCTTGTGCTCTTTCTGCCCCTATTTTGATCCTTCTGCCTCTCCCTCCCTTGCTAACTGTCTCTCATTTATTGTTGCCCGTTAATTTTGTTGTTGATGTACATGTATTATTATTGCTATTTTTTCCTGATCCCTTATCTTGTCCCCTATATTCCTCCTACAAGTGAAGCCATCCAATGTTTTTCTTTTTCTTTCTGGCTTATTTCACTGAGCGTAATCAACAATGAGCATTTTAGAAATAAATGTAAAGGTAAAAACTAAAACAGCTGTTATTCTACATTCAAATGACATTTGAAGAGCTAAGACACTATAGCAATATTGATTTTAGATAGGGATGCTTGATAGTCTTTTGGGATTTTCACACCTGAGAGGAAATTCTGGTGTGAAATCTTCCACGTCTGTCTGCAAGGTGTCTGGTGAACATCCCTCCTACGCAGGGAATAGCTCCTTCCAGTCATCCAGAGAAGTGGGATGGGGGAAGGTGAACTTCATCATGGAGGTGCTCCCGGATCCTCCAGGATCCTGCCAACATGGGCTAATGGATCCATCAGGAGAAATGATGGTCAGAGTTGTGCCAAGGCACGTGCTATTTAAGTGTCTATATTTAACTCATGATTGGGCAATCTATTGTGTTAGAATGTATGTCCTTAAACACTGTTTATATATTTTACCCATTTCATTCCACTACCAGCTTATGGTGGAATATATGATAATACACTAATGGTTAGTTTACTTATCCAGTGCCCAAACCCCTCTTCTCTTCTCTTTTCACTTTTCTCATCAAGACCACAGTTAATTCCACTGCTTTCATTCTTGGATGGCTTCAAAGTTGAACAAAACTTTAACTTTGAACAAAGATTTTTGCTAAAGAAATAAAAATTACATAATCCTTGTGAATGAATGATGTTATTCATTCATCAAACACATCTTTCTAGTGATCCTGTTGAATGAAGCTGTCAGGAGCTTTGCTGGAAACTTTTACTTGTAAATGTGAATATTCAGCTTTGCTACCCTTGGGTAGAGAACCATCATCTCTTGATAAATCAGGTGAGTTATCAACCAGAAACACCTCTTGGCCTCTCCACCTGTTTTTTCCAAACTCTCAATCAGCAGCTACTACATGGATCATATATTTTTAGATCTAAAGATAAAGAGGAGCAGTACTTTATATTATCTGATATTTTAAAAATAACATGTCTCTATTGACCTTGACAGTTTTATGAATATACTCAAAATTAAATCATCCTCTCTTCAGTTTCACTTTGAACTTTATTGTAACTAGTTATTGATAGAAAGCTCAGGTATGAGTAAAAGTACAGACATGAGGCACTGGACAAAACACAGAAGTATAGGAAGGTGCTTAACGAAACGAAACAATTAAAATGATAGCTTGAAAATTCATGCACAATAGCCTTTAAAATTGCCTGCAGGGCACCCCCTGGTGGCGCAGCGGGTTAGACTGCCAACTGCTGAAGTTAAGCTAAACCATGGCTGCTTCAGTGCGAGTTCCATCCCAGACTCGGAGGTGACCACATGGCGCGGCAGGCCTCTCCTGACCCGTCCGCTGCTCCCCTCAGCAGTGTACTTGGTCGATCTGCCTGTTCTGCTCCCCACTCTGTCTCTGGTGAAGCCTCCTACCACCCCTGAACCTCTGTCCTGTACCCCAGTTCAGTATGCATCAATAAAACCTTTAAAAAATAAATAAAAAATAAAATTGCCTGCATGTGTCACAGGCTTAGTCCCAGGAATAAAAGTAACATTTTTTTATACAATGCCAAAGTTATAGTAATAAAAGAGGCAAGCGCTTCCCACAAGTTAGCACTGTCCCGGCCAGTTCAGCAGGCTGTGTCTTACAATCGCGTGTGGAGTATTTTCATTAGGGATTTTTCTCACTGAGTTCCTTCCAATAAAGATGATAGGTCTTTATGGAGAATGTGAACAGTGAACTTGAATCAGAAAAAGGGAAGTAAACAACCTTTTTGGTGCCATCAAAAATCATTTAGTTTCAAAGTGGAGTCATTTCAATGGATGTTGGCCTAAAACATTCAACATGATGGATGTTGCAATTCTAGTTGCTTCTGACCAGAGGTAAGAAAAATTAGGAGCCCGCCTTTGGTTATCTGAAGATTCAACATGGTTATCTGAAGATTCAACATGTGTTCTGCGACCCTTTACACAGAATGTTAATATTAGGTCAGATAAATTACTAATCTCAAATAAACTGACTAGTATTCTAGCAGATGTTTCTTTGTGCTAGAGAAATATGCCCAATACTTTGTAAAGAGATGAATTGGTAATTTTTCTGCTAGACTTATATACCTTGTGCAGCAGAAATATTTCCTAGTATTTATATATAGAATACGTCACAGAAAAAGCTACTGTGGCCAACTCAACAGGACCTCAAGTGCACCTGTCTGCCCTGGCTAATGTTGTGCATGAGTGAGCACACTCCCCAGTAAGGCCAGCAAACAAGTTAGCAGAGCACAGTGCACTCTGTCCGGCAAATAGCTGCGGCCCACTACTTTGTTTCAGTAGAAACTACAAGAAGCCCCAGGCCCGCTACAAACATCCCACTCCCCGCGATGGTCGGGCACATTTCCTGTTTTTCCTTGCACATACAGATCCTATGTATACCCATGGGCAGTCCTAATAAAGTCTCCGACCTCCAGACCCCAGGCTCCTGCTTCATTCTCTCATGTCTCCTACTTTCCGGTGAACACAGTGGTCAGTGCACCCCTCGGTGGTTAGCAACAAGCTACAAAGAGCTATTTTATGTTGTAAATGAGCCTTAAAAAAATCACAAAATATCCCCAAGTAATTTTCAGGGAATAGAAGAATTTACATCTTTACATTTTAATTTAAATGCAGTCATTGCTGATTGCATTATTATTTTGTCTAACAATCAATTATGAGTGAATATGTAGCCTCATTACTATCTGCACATTTTTCCTAATTCTTTTTGAATGAGAGTGGAAAATGACATTATGATTTAGCTATGGAATACAGTTTCCTAGTTTATCCTCTCTTAAAAATAAAAATTCTCATCACTACACATGCCAATGACAAGAGATCATCAACTATTTACATTTTAGAAAAATGGAGGTTTTTGGCCAGCTTGACATTCTCTTTGAAGTTCTTAATCAAGGACATATTCAAGTGGGGACTGAGGCTGAAAGGACAGGAAAAGCAGAGAGGGTAACAGAGTTTGTCTAGATAGCTGGGGAGGAGTCAGGACTTTAAAAAGGGGTCACTGTGAAGTTCTCCATCTTCAGCTGGACAGAACTGCACCCTGAGTGATCAGCTCAGTTAGTCTGGATGGATTGTCAGGGATCAGTACAAGCACCCCAGAAATGCCGCACCCAGAAGCTCTGGTCATGCGATACAACAGCCTCCTGCCCAGGTCAGCAAGCTTTTCCTATTTCCTCCTGTCTACATCTAGTCTTACTCTTTTCCTTGGCATTTCATATACAATACCTGTATCCCCAGCACACATTTTCATCTATTTATTTTGTAGAATTTTTACCCCACATATTATCGTGATTTAAAGAAAAGATTTATTTATTTATGAATACAAGAACTGGGGTACAGGCCAGTGGTGTGGGGGGGTGAGAGGCTTTACCAGAGACAGAGTGGGAAGCACAGCAGGCAGATGTACCAAAATATACTGCTGAGGGGAGCAGTGGGAAAGACAAGAGAGGTCTGCTGTGCCATGTGGGTCAGCTCCTTGGCTGGGGACTGACTCATGCTGCAGTGGCTGTGGATAGCTTCATAGTGCTGCAACCAACTTAACACTTTGCATCACCAGGGAAGCCCTCCAACCCCCCAAAAAATACACACACACACACATATTATATATATACATATAGTGTTTGCTGCTCAATACAAAGTCCTTTAAAAGCAAAGATAACCTCAGTTTAAGTGGTTAATTTCCCTTAAATTGCCATCTCTCCTTGTCTCCAATATAACAGTGTGGGGCAAACTCCTTCCTTTTGTTTTCAGTCATACTGACTGATGACCACTTTGCATTATGGGACATACATATCTGTGTAGACGGGACAAGATTTGTGTGTATATACAAGCAAAGGAATCCAGTTAGAAAAAGACAAATCAAGAGAATGAATTGTGTCAGGAATACAGCATCAGGTAGGTGGGAATGAAATGTTGTATGAAGATTTCTTCAGCAGGAAAATGGTGAAATTTTGGGGAGGGTAGACCCATGTTTGTGTGTGTGACAGCACCAGAAAAATGAGATTCCACTTGGTATATATTAAATTCCCTCCCACACACATAATAACACAATGTTTCCTTTACTACCTTCCTGCAAGCACACTTAATTTTTTTCATATTTAATTAAAAAACGTTTATTGGAGTAACAGTGATTTATAACTTTCTAAAGGCTTCAGTGCACAGCATTATGACTTGACATCTGTATCTACTGCATTATGTTTGCCACTAAAACCCATTTCCCCATTTCCATCCTTCATCATACAATTGACTCCTCTCACCTGATCCACCCACCTCCTTCCCTTCTGGTAACCACGGCTGTGTTTTAATAGTCTACAAGTTTGCTTATGGTTTGTTTTGTCTGTTCATTAGTTTTATTGTGTTTGTTCATGAGTTTTGTTTCTTTATCTGCCACAGGAGTGAAATCACTTGGTGTTTGTCTTTCTCCATCCCACTTCGTTCACTCAGCATAATCCCCTCAAGATCCATCCATGTAGTCACAAATGACAGAATTCGTGCTTTCTCCAGAGTCGTGCAGACTTCATTTTTATCTTCAGTTGAGAAGAAAAAAGTCCTCCACCAATGCGCAGTTCTAAAATGTTGATGGGAACAGCACAGAAAAGAAAGAGCTGGCAAAGACTGGTGAAGACTGCCATCCCTGGGGTGTCAACAGAGACCGAAGCACATCAGGACTATGGGTGGCTTTCAGCCAACTGCAGTTTTGGACACCAAGCCAGAGTTTCTTCACATTTAGTGTGAAGAGATCAGCTCCTCAAAGCAATCCTGGAGTGCAAAGGACACCCATTTGCAGGAAACGTTCTCAAAGGCAAACAAGGGCCAGACTCCCTGCTGTAGGGAGCCATGAGTGTGTTTGTAGCAGTTCAGTTTGGGGAACACAAGATGGCAGCCATTAAGTTACTGCTTAATTCGAAATGAATCAAGGTCAATTAGAAGGTGAAAAGAAATAATGAAAGATAAATGAATGGTGGCTGGAGGCTGGGGACAGGATGGCAAGGAGATGCTGGGGGAAATCCCTAGTAACCAACATGAAAAACGTTTTCAGAACATGGGTGCCTTGTGCTCAATTTTGTTTGTTTTCTAGACAAACTCTAGACTCTGTCTCCCCCAAACTCTAATTCTTCAACTAAGATGACTAAATCCACAGCTTTTCTAGGCGATGTTCTGTTGTGTGTCAGTGAATGTGTAGAAATGCAGACAATTTTCTAAGCTGACACCCTGTGGAACAGACACGGGGGCATACAGGAGAGTAACGTGATCAGAATGTGTCAAGATGAGTGGTGAGCCAGAGGGGACCAAAGAATACTGTTGCCACTCTGGAGCAGCACATAATTTGGGATTGCATTTTGCATGTACACAAAATGGACTTTTCGGTTTCAAACCCGTTTTTCTGGCAGGCATGCAGCAGCTGGCATTCAGGTGACAGAGGAAGTGGTTAAGAGAAGAGCGGCTTGCATGATAAAGTGGGGCCCTTCAAATGAAACTGGTTCCTGGCAGCCCGGACTACAGAGCGGAAGGGACTTGAATCCAAACCAGTGCTTGGGGACAGCAGCCCAGAATCAGTGACTAACTCAGTCATCTGGTGAGGACGTGAGGAAGTCAGCTGCACTGTGGCAGGAGATGGGGGCATGGGAGAGGATGGGGGGGGGGCGTCAGTGAGGGAGAGTTGCTCCCCTGGCTGACCACTGCCTCTCCCCTCAGTCTCCTGCTTCACAGTGCTTTGCAAATCACACCCCTCCAGCCCTCATGCTCCTGTCTAGCCCTGTTTTGATCTTCCTTGAAACGACTATGGACTGCACATAAGCCATGGAACTGGACTGTGGGCATGAGGTCCCCAGTGCCCTTTCCTCGAAGCCCATTCTTTCTCCTGGGGCATAAGGATGGCTGCCCTGCTACCCGCCACAGGAAACATAGGTAGGCAGGAGAGGCACAGCCATTCTCATTTGAAGATTGTGCTCTCCTGGTCCTCATCCCACTAAGATCTGTCAGTTCTAGAATTTTCTCTGGGTCCAGCACTTGCTCTCTGGCCCAAGGAGTTAGTCAGCCACGCATTGGAACATGTCTCAGAGGGCCTTCAAGCCCCAGAAAATCCGTGGCACACACAGGAGGGGCTGGCTGGGGCGGGAGTCCTGCACGCTGCTGCCCTCTCCACCAGGCCTCCCTGGTGTCTGCAACCAGACCGCCGTCACAAAACGGCAGTGAGCCACTTTTCAAAATGTGGACAGTTCAAAAATGGGACATTTTGAAAGACATTATGTTTCTTGCAATTTTCAGAGTAGTTAAACGTTCACATAAAGCAACGCTCACATAACTGTAATCTGGCTGCTTTGCAATTGCTGGGCATTAGCCACCCGGCTTCATGGAAATAAGCTTCTTGTTCTTTAATGTCCAGCATAAAGACTCCTGCTGGCACTTAGATGAAACAATGAGTAAGAATAACGGCACTGT
Organism: Condylura cristata; assembly: GCF_000260355.1. Classification (NCBI taxonomy): domain Eukaryota; kingdom Metazoa; phylum Chordata; class Mammalia; order Eulipotyphla; family Talpidae; genus Condylura; species Condylura cristata. The sequence goes on from NW_004567129.1 coordinate 10,151,939, forward strand.
AATTATTCCTGTTAGGGACTGAGGTCTCCACCTCGAAGAACAGTTTTACTTCACAGTATTTTCTTAATTGCAAAATCTCCTTCCTGCTCCTAGGCACCTCTGGGCCATGGGGCATTTTCGTGTGTCCACTGACTCCTGGGAACCTTTGTTCCCTCTTCTGTCTGAAGTCATTCTTCAGGGGCGAGGCAACAACACTACTGGATTTCATTCGGCCTCGCAGCCCCAATCCTGTTTTATATCTGAATGACAGCTTTTCTAGAATTTGAAAAATAAACAAATAAACGAATGGAGCTGATTCTGTTCTCTTTACTTTTAATTTTGGGGGTTTGCTTATTTATTTGTTTGACTGTTTTTACTCTTAATAAGAGAATTAGAAATTTCATTTGGCGCAACTTCTAAGTAAGTTCAAACCCAGAGCGTGTTCACGGGCAAATCCTTCCACAGGACTGAGATACATCCATCTGCTGATTAATGAGTGCAGATTTGATTGATTCAAATGAGTAAATGTCAAAGTTCTTCATTTTTTCCCCTCAAGTCAATCAGGTGTATTACATGACTATTTTCTAATAAAATTTATCTAGAACAATTGAAGAGACACAGGAAAATGGTAAAGAGACTACAAAGAATCACAATAAAGCCCACATCCAGTTTCCCCTACAGTGAACATGGTAAGAGGATCCTTGTTAAATTACTAAGCCAATATTGATATATTTCATTAGTGAAGGTGTGTTCCTTGTATCCCATTGCATGTATACTTTTTCTGTTGCGTGCCCCGCCAGGATTCCACCAGGCCTCCTTAGTCCCCTCTTGGCTGTGACAGTTTTCTCACACTTTCCTTGTTTTCTGGTGGCATAAACAATTTTCAGAGTCAACATCACAGTTTACTGGGCACTATTTTGAAGAATATCCCTCTATTGGGGTTTATTTGCTGTTTTTCACACGATTAGACCAGGGTCATGTGTTTGGGAGAGGAAGGCCACCAAGGTAGAGTGCCACTTTCAGCACATCCGATGGAGGCGGTACCCCATCAATACAACTTATAGCTGTGACCCTCTGCCTAAGAAAGTGCCAACTGGTTTCATCACTTAAAGTGACTCTTCCTTCTACTCTCTTTCCTCACTCTTTGCAAAGAAGCTACTTTATGTGTAGACAAATCTCCTATACCAGGAACCTGGGGCCCTTGGAGAAATAACTGATTCTAGTGATGGGCAGAGAAAACAGAAGATGAATCTGGTGGAGAGGGGCCAGGGAGAGTCTCCTAGTATGAGAAACAAAGAAAGCCTTCAAAAAGCGAAAGGATGGAATTACATCCAGGGAATGTGGAGCCAACCCGAAACCCCCATGGCCAAATCTTAAACAATTTTGAGTAACAATACAAATAGCATTGTGTTGTCTTACAACCCAAAGTATATAAATATACATGTGTCATACTGCTAGACACAAGTTACTGAATAAATAAATGTGCAAGAAATATGAGCTATTTCAATGGTACATTTAAATAATCCCCTTGTAGGAGGTGAGTCTCGTCCTCATTTCCAGCTCTACTGAACATGGATGGGTTGGACTTGTACTTGCTGCCAAAGATTAGAGCGAACTGAAACAATACCTTAGGAGTGCAGGACTCTGGCAAGCCCTCCCTTACCAAAACGGTCAAGGTCAACAGCACTGATGATATTCTACTGATATCATGTAGTTGCTGATATGAATTGGGAAAAAAGGTGTGTCGCCTCTGCAGTACTCTCCCCTAAGTCACTGATTCAAGGCGTCAGAGCTAACAGGAGACCATCTACTGGGGCACAATCTGACAGGCTATCTGGAAGTGTCCCAGAAGACCACGCAGGTCATAAAAAATAAAAACAGAAAGATTGGGAAACATCACACAGCAGAGAGAGGAGACTGGAGGAGTCATGACAGTTAACTTTAACCCGATGTTCCTGGAACAGAAAAGGAGCATTAATGGAAAGATTGGTAGAATATGAAGTCAGGACATCAGTTGGTAGTAATGTGCAAACCTCAACATAGCAGTTTTGACAAATGTACGACAATAATGTGAGATGAAATTAATGGCAGAACTGAGTGGTATATGAGAACTATATGTGACTTTTCTGAACATAGTAACAATATTCTCACACAGGAAGTTTATTTTTTTATCTTATTTAATAAATTTACTTTAAAGGACACTATTTTTTAAAACTCAAGATTTAATTAATTAATTTTGTGTAGAAGAACTAGGGTGT
>NW_004567129.1:10154275-10264829 GCF_000260355.1 Condylura cristata
AGAGGATTCACCAGAGACAGAGTGGGGAGCAGCACAGACAGATCTACTGAAATACACTGCTGAGGGGAGGCAGGAGAGGTCTCCTGCACCATGTGGGTCAGCTCCCTGGCCAAGGATCAAACTTAGGCCATAGTAGTGATAGTGCTGAGACTTAACTAGGCCAGGGAGGCCCAGGAAGTTTTTGTTTTTTAAAAACTGTGCTTCTAAATTTAAAAGATTAAATAAGCTCTTGTTATATTTTTAGCATCTGATAAACAAATATGTCAGTTTGGATTGACTCCATATCTATCTATTAATGAGTGTTGTAAGCTAAAGGTAGAACCATTTTTGACTGTCAAATCTTAGGAAAACAGAAAGATTCAAGATTGTATTAACATTTACAAAAACCATGTTGTCAAGCACATTTTTTCTTTTTATTTAGAGAAGGTAGGATTCCATACTTTCCTGAAATTCTTGTTTTTCAAGAAAGTCTATTCTTGAATTGAAGGAAAAAAAGTCTTAAAATGAACTAAGTCTGCATTTATTGATGGTTCTTCATTTGTACCTCATGGAATATGAGAATTATTATTTTAACATGATAGATAGCTTACCCTGAATGCATTACAACCAAAGATAAATACAGTGTAAGAAAGTGACCCGGGTGTTACCATTTAAGAATCACTCCTGGCAGGCCACAGCAAGTCGGGCCCAAACTCCTACTTTATACTTAGAAACTCAATATAACATATGAACACTGAGCAACTAACATCTAGAAACTAATAGACAGTTGGCTGAACCACTTAAAAGTGTGATTTCTGTTACAAGGAAATACAATGGATTTCTTTGTATTTTAGTGTCTAATAAGCATATGTGGTTCTGACAACTAGATGACAGAACATGTAATTTTGATCTTGTGAATAGATTAGCAGAAATCTGTGATGGGATTAGATAATTACATGAATTTCTTAAATTTCATAAAAATAATTACAGTGTTCTATTTAGAAAATACGAATTTATATCATGATGTTTTCCTTTGTGTGTCAATATTCTAGTATGTGACATAAATCTCAGCTCACTAACAGAAACCTAAGATGGAAAGTTGGAGACCGATGTTGAATCAAGAGGCCCACATAGCAAAACCCGAAACTGTGTATTAATTACCTAACACAGACTGCTAATTAATGCAAAATGACTTGGTTTTCAACAGTATCATTATATTGTATCTCTTATGCCACTTAAAGTAGGCAAATATAAAAAAATAGGATGATACACATTCAGTTTTTTCTTAAGCAGATTCATTTCAATTAAAAAAAATGGATAGAGGGAAAATATAGTTCAGGATGTTTGGGAATTAAGAAAATGGCATTAGTCTGCACTCTTGCATATAATCCATTCTAGTAAAGGGTAAATTTGACATTCTTCCAACTACCACTAAACCTGTCAGAAAACCCTTGAAAATAGCATTTAAAAAATCAATAACGACCCTTCACATCTTTTGAATTGGTCAATTTTGATTGCCTAGCTCCCTGAAACACTTTGGAATTCATTTGAGTAGTGACGACCTCAGCCAGCCATTACGGAAGCTGTTATCGAGAGACCACATTTAGAAAGCAAGATATTGTAGAAACATTAAAATGTGTCCTCAGGTGCTACTGCTAAGGGACAGCATCATTTCTTAAATGCAATCCTCTCCTGACTCAGGAACAATCATTATAATTGATCTAAAATGTTTCGGTTCCATTTAAAACTAGAACCTTCTAAACTTGCCAACAGGGGTTTCTTTTACAGGAAGGTAGGAAACAGATTGAGGAAACCAGATGTGATTTCCAGCCAGATGTGGCATTGCTCAGGGGTCTGAGGTTTGTTTTTTGATTTTGCTTTGTTTCTGCTCTCAAAACTAAGGACTCAAAAGATAGTGACAGGCACCATCACCCCTGTCCTGCCCTCCACATTGCCTTGTGGACACGGAAACATGACGTTTTAAGAGGTAATCTGAGTGTTACTGCTTGCTCCCCTTACTGTAATGCAGCCAGGTTAATGAATGGGAACCACCGTGTCTGCAAGACAGGAAGAGTGAAGGTAGATAAAAAGAAGGGTTAGATTACCTAGGGAAAGTCGCAATGCAAGCAGAGGTGGTCTAATGAAACTGTCCTTCAGAATCTACCCACAGAGCACAAAAACACTCATTTGAAAGGAAACCTGCAATCCCAAATTTATTGCAGCACTGTTTACAATAGCTAAGATATGGAAACCACCTGAATGCCTCCAAATAGGCAAGTGGATCAAAAAGGTATATAGATACACAATGGAATACTACTCAGTCATCAAAAAAATAAACCTGTGCCACTTACAGCAACATGGGTGGAAGTGGAAGGGATTATGCTCAGTAAAGTAAGTCAGAAGGAAAAAGAGAAATATTGGATGGTTTCACTTATATGCAGGATATAGAGAAACTTGAAGAAAAGGTTAAAAAAAAGACAAAATTTGCAAACTGAGCTATACAATAAGGGGGGATAGATTTGAGGCATACAATAAGGGAGAGTAGGTAGGGGGTGAAAGCAGAGGAGGGAAGAACGCAAGGAACTATGGTGATGGTTCACGGGTGAAATGGTGGTGGGAGAACTAGGGGGACTACACCTGAGTGGGGGAATTTAAATACTGTACAAAAATGAACAACAATGTAAGAAAATCAACAGATAAATTTATAAATGAGATGGTCCTTTATACAATAAAATTTGAATTTTAGAATAGCTTGATTGACACAAGCTATGCGACAGCTATCGTCTGACAGATTCCGGGTAGCTCGGGAAAAGCTCTGAAAGATCAGACTTTCCATGCTAACTTGTGTTATATGACCTCCCTTTTTTGTATAATCGTAATATCAAAATATTCTGAGCAACTTTCAGCCTACAATTGGATTGCCTCAGCTGCATAAGGCCTGCCTGCCCTGACAAGCAAGCACTGCACCAGGGTGAGAAATTCCTCTGAAGTCAAAAGTGACTTAACAACTGGCTGATCAATAAAAACAAAAGGGCTGTTTCTGCAAAGTCTCTCACTGCCAAGGAAAACCCAAATCTTATTCTACTATCTCACCTAGCCTCCTATTCAGCTTCTACAGAATTACTCAAACTTCCTACTGTCTGGCTTTAGATATGGAAATTCATCCAGGTTGCCTGTTTTAGAACTAGTCAAGTTTTTTACCTGCTACACTTCAAAGCAATCCACAAAAGTCTTTCTGGCTAGTCTTTCAGGATTCTACTACCTAGTCTTTAGATAAGGAAATTCACCCATGTCTCCTATTTAGAGCAAATTACACTTTTTACTGTCTGGACCTCAGGGAAACTTACTTAAAAACCTTTTAGAGGCCTTCCTGGTGACACAGCGGGTTAAAGCACAGCACTGAGAAGCTAAAGCCACTTCCGCATAAGTTCAATTCCCGCCTGCCCCGGAGGTGACCACATGGCGCAGCAAACCTCTCCTGACCCACCCGCTGCTCCCCTCAGCAGTGTACTTCATAGATCTGCCTGTTCTGCTCCCCACTCTGTTCCTGGTGAAGCCTCTCACCCTCCACATCTCTGGCCTGTACCCCAGTTCTGTATGAATAAAAAATAAATCTTAAAAAAAAAAAAAAACCTTTTAGCAAGTTTCTTCAAAGTAGAAAACTTACTTAAAATCTTTTAGCAAGTTTCCTCAAAGTAGGAAACTTACTTAAAACCTTTTAGCGAGTTTCTTCAAACAACTTTTCCAAAACTTGATTAGCAAGAAATTTCCTCTTCCTGTGACCCCAGACCATTCTTAGAAAAAAAAGGTGATTGTGATCTTAACCCCTTTCGTATGCTAATGCCATCCCCCTGCCTGCTGGAAAAGTATAAAATAAACCTCTGCTGAAGGCAGAGCAGGAAGATTTGCACCCAACTCCGACTCCCGTGTCTTCCTCGCACCCGCTCCTCTCCCCCTCTTGGAATCTCTGCACGCCGACGCCTTCCCATCTTAGGGTCCTGCCTGTGTTGCCTCCAGACACCGCAAAAGTTGGAGTTGGTCTCCGACACTTGATTTTTAGACACTTGATTTTTAAAAAAAGAGATGGGGCCCTCCCTGGTGGTGCAACGGGTTAAAACACAGCATGGTGAAGCTATCCACAGCTACTGCAGCATGAGTTCAATTCCCAGCCAGGGAGGTGACCCACGTGGTGTGGCAGAGCTCTACGACCTGCCCGCTGCTCCCTGCAGCAGTGTATTTTGGTTGATCTGCCTGTTCTCCCCTCTCTGTCTCTGGCAAATCCTCTCACCCCCTCTTTGTCCTTCATACCTCTGGCCTGTACTCCAGTTCTTGTATGCATAATTAAATACATCTTAAAAAAAAAGACAGATTACCTTTAACATAATCTGTATTTCCAGTCTGATGTAAGACGCAATGCACCCAACAGAGGAGGGTGGGAGGAGCTGGTCTAGGGGCCAGCAGTGACTTGGAACATAGCTGTGCCTCACGCTAAGCTGCCCAAGCACTTGCAGCTAATGGAGCAAATGCAGGCGATGGGCAGAATGGTGTCCTTGCAAGGTTCCTAAGTTGGAGTCCTAACCCCCAGAACTTCAGAAATGACTGTACATATAAATGGGACCTTTAAAGAGGTAATTAAGTTAAGTCAGGTAACTAGGGTGCACCCTCATCCAATAAGAGTGGTGTCTGATAAGAGAGATTAGATATGCATGGAGGGCTGAGGACACAGGGAGAAGGCAGAAGCAGGGGTCCGTCAGCCAAGAAGATAGGCCGTGGAAGAAACAGCCCTGAGAAGGCCAGTATCAGTCAGCTAAGACCTCCGCAGTTCCGTTCTTCAGTGCCTGAGCCTTTTCCAACAACAGAGGGATCTGGCCGCTCAGGGAGGCCAGGGTGTGGACAGGCCCGTGGTCACATGGACTTTGTCCTCTAGTCCCCAACAGCAGCCTCCCGTGGAGGGGAGGAAGGGACCGTCACCTGGAATTTTGTTCAGAGTTTATTTTACTCTTATAGATGTTTTCATGCCTAAGGTGAGATTTTGTGCACTTAGACTTATGAAAAGCTTTTATTATCTAAGGGAGACAGTGAACAACGGCATCAGCTTGACTATGCACCCAGTAGAAAGGCAAAGTCAAAACCAGAGTGGACAGAAATGGTGTCCAAATCTCCCCACGTGATTTTTACAACAAATTTCAAGCTCTTTTTCTTTTCATCAAATGTATTATGACGACAGTTTAGAGGCGAATTTCTTTTTACTTTATTTACTGGGAAAATTTTTTAATACATTTGGAATGGTCTAGGGAGTGATGATTCCTTATGGTAGGGGTGTGTGTGTGTGTGTGTTGATGTTTTATTAGTGTGTTCAACGCGTGGTGCTTCTGTGCATGTGAAAAAGGATCAGAAGAGCACATTGGTCTTGATTCAGCACTCACAAAACGAAAACAAGATAATTTCAGATAGAAGAATCCAGTTGAAACTTTTGTGATGATGAAACATTACAAATTTAGAGCAGGATTTTACAACTAATCTCATTTTCAGTTTGCCATGTACTTGGCAAATAATGAAGATCTGTACCCCAAAAGTAATATATACCCCAACAGTAATTTTTTGTTTGTGCTTAGATGATCTACGTGCCATTTATATTACAAATTAGATTGATTCAAATTAATTTCCTCTTAGAATGTGGATTGAATGACTGTTCATTCAAGTGCCTCGCTCATTTGCTTTCTGTCTCTGTGTTTAATTTTTTTCTAGCTCTTATTATTCTCATGCAGTCAAATTTTATGGATGAGGGGCAATGCTGTGCTTCAACTCAGCCTCAGCGGTGTGATTTCTTTAAAATCAATTGTATCGAGGTGTCCTGACAGACGTACTTATGCTAAGCACACAGCTCAATGAGTTTTCACAAGTGTATATATCCAGCAACCATGACTGCTTCTCAGACATAGAGTATCTTTATTGTCCCAAACAGCCCCTCTCACACCCATCTGTTGTCAATTCCCTCGACCACAGGAGTCACTGATATTCTGTCACTATGGGTTAGTTTAGCCTTTTGTAGAATTTCAGAGAAACTGAATTATATGCCTGTGCGCCAGCCTGCTTTTGTTCTGCATGATTTTTTGGAGACTCGTCATAGTGTTCTGTCCATCATTGGCTCATTTCTTTTTGTTAAGGAGTAGCCACTTAATTTCCTCCATTTACTTTCAGTTGTTTGCAGTGATCCTTAACCTTCAATACCTAGGAGAATGAGGTGGGGAATTTGATCCCTAAACAGACCACTTATATATTGAAGAACCTTGAACAATTCCACACAGCCAGACTCTACAACTTGTTAGATGAGCATGGTGATGTTAGATGCGAGCGGTGATGGAATGTTAGCTTGTAGGTGCCAGAAGGTTTTGCCTGTGAGACCTGGGAAGTCCAGTAACGAGGACACCCTTGTCAACAGAAAAATCCTAAAAGGAGTGTGATGGGTAACAGTTCTCCTTGCGAACCCGGGAAGGGTTTTTCAGGCTGAGCCAGGAAACCACCTCTACTGGGTTCCATTATTATCTTTCATTCACATCCTTGTTCCAATAGTCCCCTTGAGGTGGAAACTATTCCCAACATTCGTTGCTGAGAAAAATGCCGCTTTCCTCACTGCTGTGGGTTGTGTTTCCAGACAGAAAACAAGCAGCAGGCATAGAAAAACTCTTTAGGAAACGTACATCTTATTCCTAAATAAGTATATCCTCACATCTGTGTAAGACACACATTAATAATCAATGGAGAAATGAATAATGGATGACAGAAATTGCAGGCAATTTAGAGGCGCGCCATTCCAATTTACTCACATTGCCCTGGAAATATCATCGTTGTCGTCATCCTGGCTGTGAGCAGAACCGGCACTCGTGTGCTCCCCCAGCACATGGGAGAAAGACCAGGCGCCTGGTCTGTTTTGTGGGCGATTTGTTAGGCTCTGAAGTGGCCTAAGCCAGAGACCTGGCACCTATATTATTAAATTTTGCTGTAGGGCTGGGGCCAGAGCACTCTGCATCCTGGAGGCTTCACTGTGCAACACAGCCAGCTGGCCCCAGAGAGCAATCATTGCATATGGCAGCCTTTGCACGCCCACACTGAGATGTCTATAGCAAAAGCTGAAGTCTTGATCACTCAGACAGCCCCAGTCCTGTCAATGAATGACCTACCAGGAATGGGTCTCAGCGTTCAGCACTCCTTGCTTGTGAGGACAATCCCATTGTTTTCTTGCAGAGGGCAGAGCCTACAGCCCGAGAGGACCTGTACCCCAAGGAGGAAGGGGTTCTAGAATACTGCTACCTCATGTCTCTTCGGCTCCTCCTGCAGCCAGGCTGGCATCCTCTGGGCAAACAGGGCCAGGTGTGTTTCAGCGCCAATGCACTGTGCAGAGGACAGTGAGTGAGTACGTGGTGCTGTGGCTGGCCATGCTGCAGGGACTCAGACACGCCACCGCTGATTGACCGAAGGATGCCCTCCAAGTCCATAGAGAATGTCCACCTGGCAGTCTCCATGGCAAAGCCTTGAGCCAGACCTCCTAGGACGTTGCTGATGTGCCTGAGGCTGCTGGCACCCTCCTGGCCTGACCTTCCCTCCTCACACAGCAAGGTCCCTTGGTGCTTACGGAGAGCAAAGTCTGAGAGCCAGATCCAAACTGTACTCATATGTCCTGGGAAGGCCCCAGTCTCCACCTTCAAAGCACCTGTGGATCCTATCACTCAGCAGGAGAGTGTCCTCCTGACCCTTCCCAGACTTCTAGAAGGCACTGTTTACCTCGTGGCCTCAGATCCTGCTATCCCAGGAATGCTTGGGGACCGAGGGGGGGGGAGTCTGGTCCTGCAGTATGGGTGCCCTCCTGTCTACCTCTTCAGGACTGGCCACACTCCTCTTGGTTGGATTAATGAGAACACTCTCATAGTAGGGTATGGGCTCACTTCTATGCCAACTGCACTGCGCCAAGGGACGGCTGGTGATGCCTTAGAGCATTATTGCTGGCTGCCCTGTGAGAGTGCTTCTTGAGGAGATCGCGCTTGAATACACAGGTGAAATGAAGAAGACCCCTTCACCAGTGAGGAGAGGCACCGTCTTATGCACTGAGAACCCCAACGGGACAAGAATGAGGGGCAAAGGTAAATGAGCTCTCTCTCTGAAAGTGGAACATCCATTTTCTACTGTTGTTGGACATTAGCGATCCTGGTTCTCAGATTTGGACTGGGACCGGTGGAAGCAAGGTGCTAGGCCCGCAGGTTTGGGCCAAGACACCACCTTGACTTTTCTAAGCCATTAGCTTGTCAACATCAGGCTTCCCAGTTTTCATGATCGTGTGAGCCCATCCCTCCTAATATATCCCATTCTTTTGCCATACATATATATGCTTATATACTTATTGCTTTGGTTTTCCTGGCAAAGCTGAAATAATTTCGGTACCACAAACAGGAACAAAATTTTAAGGATGAGTTTTCTGAATTGATCGTGAAGTTTCTGGAGTTGACTATCTGCTGAGATTTTAAGACGTTAATGACACTAGTTCCAGTAGTAAAAAGAACACTGGTAGCTCATGGTGTTGAATATTTGTATTATCTATTGGCACATTATATTAATATGTAAAACGTCTACACAGGATATCCCTAATCAGAAAGTGACAGTGTGTACAATATTTTCAATTTTGTTTTTTGAGAGTAGAATGGATATGGCATCAGTTAGTTGCTCCAAATGTCAAAGTGTTGACATCACATCCCAGTGGACAAAGTGGTGAAGGAAAGAATGGGCCCAGAGTCTAGATTCCCAGCTCGAACACCACATCAGTGATCTTCACACATGCCCAGATGGAGTCCTCAGGCCTGAGGTCGTTGAACAAAGACCAAACCTCACTCTGCAACTGGATGAATTGCAACACAAGTCCACGTCCACGCCGCCTCAGCTGGTCAGTATCTGACCAGGGCTCTATGGAAAGGATGTTCTGTAAGTGGAGATGGGGCAGTGAGACGATCCTGATGAAGGTGGGGACACTGAACCTCAAAATTCTAATGTCTTCTGTGGCATCAGAAGCTCCCAGCTCCAGCGGAACTGTCTCTGCACCCACAGGGTATTAACCTTTCTGCCTCCATCTGTGAGAGGGTTAGAGGAAGTTCAAAGAAAAAGGGCCGATTGTTCTTACTGAGAGTCAACTGCATTTTGGAATGAAATGTCCCCTGGATGAACCACTTTGGTTTATTTCTGGAATCTTGAAAAACTTAGTTTTGTTTTTTTGCCAGCACACTTATTCTTTCGTGGAGAAGAGTGTTTCTGAATGTATTTACCCCACTCTTCTTGCTAGTATCACCTGGCTCAGATGATCTTATTATGAGCAGGATTGCCCCCTTTGTCTTCACTATTCTGACGGTTATCTGAGGTTTAACCAGAGGTTGCAACTGTCCACACTATTCCACACTGTTGCATAAATTGACAGATGGTTTTGTTTGTGAAGTAAGCCAAAAACCACATTTGTATTATTTTCCTTTTTCATAGGAGCATACAAAAATCACCAGTGGTTCAGTATTTGTTACATGCAGAACCTAGAAGAATGGACGAGCTGTTTATTTTTTAAGTGAATACCACTCTATTTGGATCAGTTTCTTCTTTCTTGTACTAATTATTTGTAAAATGCCTTTGATAAGTAAGTCTAATTGATCTTTTTCATTTTAACTTTTTCGGTAAGTGCTGTGCAACAGTGAATCAAATTCTGCAATTAGTTCCAAGATTTTTATGACATGTCTATTATTTCAAAAGCGCTTCTTGTCACTATGACCTCCAAAGGGTAAAACTCTTTCTCTGAGAATTGAAAGACTGTAATTAATCTTTAAACATCTCAAAATAATACTGAATATTCTCTTTTGTCTTTACTTCAAAACACTGGTTCGATCTGTGCATGTTATATTTATGTCAAGTAAACCTATCTTTTTTTAATCTATGGTCTCTTTGTGGCTTCTGACATAAGCAACCAGACTTAAAATGCAATTGATGCAAAATGATGTGTCTTTTTGAAAACAGCTTACAAACAAAATAATATTTGAAGCTCTTACTCACAAAATAGGTGATTCTCATAACAGTGTAACTTTCCAAAAACACTTTTCACAAAATACTCAGAAATATCTCTTTTGTTCATTGCATATATTCTCTTTGACAATCTGTAAATATTACTGGGAACATATTTTTTGGATAAAGAAAACATAAGATTGTCATGGAATAGTACTGAATCCACCTTATCTTTCTCTGTGGCTTACCTTTATTTATTTATTTATTTATTTGAACTTGGGTGTGATTGATATGGTTGAAAAATATCAGTAGCCATCTGTGTGTGAGAACACCCAAGCCCTTGCCCCCCCCCCCCACTTCTCTCTGGACTTCCAGTATTATGGCGCTTCAAATCACACAGGCTATTACTTGTTCAGGTGTCAAAACACATGGAGATTAACTCTCACCACTTCAAAGACTACCTCTGACTAGGAGATGAAATCATGTGTTCTCTGTCACCACCCAGGGAAAGTGCAGTGTGATTCCTGTGTGGCCTTTATTTAAAATTTTTATCTTTTTTGTGCTCTGCTCTCTCTCTCTCTCTCTCTCTCTCCCTTTTTTATGTTGGAGATATCTAGTTCTCAATGGTGTGAGTTAGATTCCATGAAGCCATATTCCCCTTTCAAGGAAGCATGAATCAAACATTCCTTGAAGCTTCCCCTTCTAACCTCAAAAAGGAGGTAGCTAATGTCTCTCCCACCCGCACTGACATAAACTACTAAGCTCACATTCTCCTCTTATATTGATGGGTGGAACATATGGCGTAGATTCTTCAGAGAAATCCTCTTCACAAAATTTTTTTTTTCTAAATAACCATAATCTAGCCACAGAGTACCAGTTCTTAGCATTCCCTTTTCATATTTAAATTTTGGTCTGACTCATAAGACACTTTATTGTGCAATGTCTTTTATATATGCACGTCTCCATCCATAACACCATTTATTTGGGGAGAACTTTAAAATAAATGACTCAGGAAATCTACTTAGTTGTGCTTATTTAGTTGGAAATATTTCCAGAAAATGTAGGCTCCAGCAGATCAAAATGGGATTTGCATCCATTATTGAATTTGAAAACACTGTTTATGATGCTGAGATCCTTCAATCAATCAGTCCTCCAACCAACCAACCAATCACAGCCTATCTTCCTAGACTATCTTCTTACACACATATTAGGAAATTAGAACCTGTCGTGTTCATAGTTTTTTCACAGTTTCAATCAGCATAATTTCAGTTGCTACACTGGATATAAAATTTTACTATGTTCAAATAGGTTTTTCCTCTTGCCATCACTTTCTTTTCATTTGTTTTTTCCAAACACTCTGAGAGACTCCCCTTGTTTCTGGTAGACTGCTTCAACTATGAATACTGCTAATTATTTGGGTAAGATTCAGAGCAAGACAGAAAGGAAATGATCTGCGAACTCCATTTACCCTTGACAATCAGCTTTCTCTCTGACACCTTCATGCTTAGTAGAAAAGGCAGACTTAGTAATAGTCATGAACAACTCTAAACGAAATAGTCATTTCCAGTCTTTTGTGAATCTTTAAAAGATTAAGTAGAAGAACCAGTTTTGTTTGCAACACCTTAAGTCAGGAAAGGTTTTACTACTTATTCAGTATTTTCCTGTTTTCTCCTCAACCTAAACTAATTTATCTTAATGTCACCAGTCGTCTTCACTTATGCATAAGATAAAAAGAATTCAAACATGTAACCTCTGCTCATATAATAAAATATCTCTTTTATTCCCCAAATCTAGACAATATCTCCTAGCTAAGACTCTTCCAAGAATTTCTCTTCTATCCCTCTAACTCCTTTCATTTCCCAATCTTCCCTATGAGTTTGTATCATTCTTACATAAATCATTTTCTGGAGTAAACTACATTGTAAATTTTACATGTGAGTTGTATGTAAACTGATTACTTTCTCACAACATTTGTCCTCTTATTTCTTTTTTTAAAAAAAAAGATGTATTTATTTATGCATACAAGAACTGGGCTATGGGGGGGGGGGTGAGAGGATTCACCAGAGACAGAGTGGGGAGCAGAACAGGTGGATCTACTGAAACACACTGCTGAGGGGAGCAGCGGGTGAGACAGGCGAGGTCTGCTGTGCCATGTGGGTCACCTTCCTCCTGGCTGGGGATCGAACTCATACTGCAGTGGCTCCACAGTGTTACACTCTAACCTGTTGCTCCACTGGGGACAGCCCAGTCCTTTTATTTCTTACAATAGATATCATGCTCTAATATGTGGCTGTGCTCCCTGTCACTGATACTTTTCCCGATCTCTTGTCAACTCCATCTGACATGAGATGTAGAAATTCTGAGTGAAAATTCCAGCAAACCAGTATTTTTAATTTTGGAATATGTAGCCAATACCTAAGTGTAAGATTGATCCTCGTTATTCAATCAAGCACTGTTTATAGTAACAAAACTTGAAAGCAGCTTAAAATACAGCAGGAGATCCATTTGCTAAATCATCATACAAATAGTACAAAACCCTGTGCTACCACTGAAAGCAACTTTTTCAAGGATGCTCAAAATATAGCAATGTATCTCATTATTTATATGCTTAATGATTTAGGTTAAATCATCCAAAATATTCCTTCTTGTGCACTGGGAATGCATTAGTGAAACTTGCAGCACAAAATTTAAAGTCTATTTACCTACCCACCATTTAGTAAGCTAACCTAAGGTCAAGAACCCATGTTTCTTGGAGAGCCATTCTTAATAAAAAACTGATCTCTTAGTCCTTTTTTAGAGGCTATCATTTACCTTACTGGCTTATATTACAGAATCTTTATCATATCTTCATGCACATATCTATTTTCCACTGTGCTCATAAATATGGAGCAAAATATTTATGGGAGCTGTTATCAGTATCATGATGGAGTAGGTAACTCCAAACTCCCTCCCCCATCCCCTGGAAAAACAGTGAAAAATAAGCAGAGTCTGTCATAACAAACTTTACATGGACTCAAATAGTTAAAGAGCAATAAGTGAATACTGAATCAGGAAAAATGTCATTTAAAAGTAGTAGGTAGACTTTATGCTGTTTTGACTTGCCCTTGTTCTAATCACTCTGCATTTGGCAGTGGTAAGAACAATAGCAGCTGGCAATAAAGTGTAGAAAGATGGGCCCCAATAATGGATGGACAGAATAGAGCAGATGCTATTTGTTATACAAAGTATTGTGTATATCTGCTCTAAGATGCCTAGGGACTACCTGAAAGAATGATGCATGGTGCTCACCTTGACCTTGCCATGCTTGGAACTCAGTGAGGCTAGAAATGTAGAAGGAATTACTTGAAAAATTCTAAGTCAAAGAAATAACCCACAGGTACCAGGGGATATTTATGGAAAACCATATAATAAACCCTCTGAAGTCCATGAAGAAAACTGGGATAGTTTCCGTGAAGGTGAATTTTTTTTTTTTTTTAAGATTTATTAATTCGTACAGAACTGAAGTACAGGCCGAAGATGTGGAGGGTGAGCAGATTTACCAGAGACAGAGTGGGGTGCAGAACAGACAGATCGACAAAGTACACTGCTGAGGGGAGCAGCGGGTGGGTCAGGAGAGATATGACTCACAAAGTGGTATCCAACGGGGAAGGATGAAGGCGGGGATCGAACTCATGCAGAAGTGACTTAAGCTTCTTAGTTCTGTGCTTTAGCCCGCTGCGCCACCAAGGAAGGCTACCGTGAAGGTGAATTTTATGGATCACTTTGACTGGGTTATGCCCAGACAGCTGATAACTGTCTTTGCTTCAGGGAGGGTGCTTCTAAAGAAGTTTCTGGAAGAGCATTTGAGTCAATAGAGCAAGTAAAGATCTGCCCTTGCCAATATGATGGACATCATCCAACCCCTTCAGAGCCTCAGTAGAGAAATGTTTTCACACAATCTTTTTGAGCTGAAATGCCCCATTTCAGTTCTTACACATTGGGGCTCCTACCTCCTGGGCCTTCAAACTCCTCGACTTACATCAGCAGATCCCCATTGCCTGGCAATTAACTATAAATACCCTTTGTTCTGAGATCTTCAGATTTGGACTGAATTATACCAATGGCTTGTCTTGTCTCCAACTTGCAGATGACATGCTATATGACATTTCAGCCTCCTATTTCTAAGTGACAATTCCCATAACAAATCAAACTCTCTTTTTCTGTCTTTCTCTCTCCTACTTCCTCTTTTCTTCTCCTTCTCCATCTTTTTCCCTTATACTTATTATATCTCTTTGGAGAATGTAACTAATACAGTTTCCTTGGGAAATTAGGGGACTCAACAACAGGCATTTATATGGGAGAATTTAGAAGGCACAGAAAAGATCTTAAAGGGTATAAAGATTGCACTCAGACTGAAACTATGGCTCAGAGAAAGACTGGCTAAATTAATTTTTTTTAAATTCCACATTCAAACTGCAAGTAGTGGGAGATTTTATTTTTGTTATTTTTGCATTTTAGTTCTTGGAGTTCAAAGATATCCCTATGAAAACACTAAATGAATATAATCTAAAGGGACAGTGATGACACAAGACAAGGAATGTGATTATTAAAAAATAGTTTGCATAATAGTTGTTAGTTGATGTTCCTTTTTACTTTATTACAATTATTATGTGTGTATATATATATATTCCTGATCCTTTACACTCCTGCTATGTATTTTTCTTTTTCTGTCTTATTTCACTAAGCATGATTTTTTTTCAGTCCATTCATGTTGCCACAAATGGCATGAGTTTATCTTTTTGATTGCTGAGTAATATTCCATTGTGTATATATACCACATCAACTAACAACTATAAACCAGAGACGTTCTACAGAAAAGGAGTGGGGAACAAGATAAAAATTGGGGTGGGAAGAGCACACGGGACTATGGTGATGGCACATAGGTAAAGTGGTAGTGGGAAGTCTTCAGGGATTACAATTGAGTTGAAAAAAAAATCAAAAAATGAAGAAAAATGTAAAAAATATATTTATAAAATAATGAGAGCAATCCCTGAAAAAAAAATAGTTTGAAAAGCTTGTTAAGTGAACATACTACTATAACCCTTGAAAATAATCATAATAATAACAATACTAAACCCTGGATAATGGGGAAGAGCTAATTTCCAGAATTACTACATTAATATTCAAATATCCAATTTTCAAAATAAATCACAGTTTTTCAAAATAAATAGGAAAGTATGATAAAGAATACATAAATTGATAAAATAAATAAATAAGCAAACCACACCCAAGGAATTTCAGACACTGGAATAACTAGACAAGGACTTTGAAATGACTAATATATGCTCAAAGAGCTAAAGGAAAGTGCAAAGAATTAAAAAAAAATCAGAAGTAAAGCAGAAGTAAAGTGTGGATACCAATAAAAAGATAAAAATTATACAAAAGAATGAAGGAGAAATTCTGGAACTGAAAAGTACAATACCTGAATCAAATATTTTTACTTGAAAAATTCAACAGCAGAATTGAATAGATGGAAGAGTGAGTCAGGAAAGTTGAAAATAAAGCAATTGAAATCATGCAGTCTGAAGAGCAGGAAGAAAAAATAAAGCAAAGTGAACATAGTATAAGAACCATGTGGGACACTGTCAAATGGATCAACATATATGTTATGGGATTCGCAAAAGGAGAAAAGACAAATAGGTAGCAAAAATACCTGAAAGAAGTAATGGCCATAAAATTTAAAAATTTATTGAAATACACCTACCTATATATAGGTACATAACTATCTGTAATAAATAAATATACCTTTGTTAGTTCCAAGTAGAGTGAACTCAAAGGAATTCACGCAAGGCCTATCATCACACTGTTCAAAGAGAACATCAAAAGGCAGCAAGAAAGAGAGAGAAGTAAATCTTATGTGAACATTTCCTCCATAAGATTAGTAGCTGATTTTTCATCAGAAATCAGAAGTCTAGAAAATTGTTGCATATTTAAGTGCTGAAGGAAATAAACTCCACAGAATTCTACATTTCATAAAGGGAATTAGGAAATTCCTAGATTAAAAAAATAGAATTTGCTACCACTAGAGCTAATATAATGAGAGTCCACTTCATACCAACTAGGATTGTTGCAGTTAAAAAGAAAGAAAGAAAGAAAGAAACCGAAGATAGCAGTGTTAAAGGTAGTTTGCAGGTGGAAATGGAAAGGTATCACACTAAAATTGGAAGCTATAAATAAATAAATATGCCCAGGAATAGTATCTATACCAGTTTAAAAAACAAAACAAAACAAACAAACAAAAAAACCAGTATTATTTCATTTTAAGAGCGTAACTCCTTTTAACATTTTATACAGAACTTAAAAGACAAATTCATTAAAGAAGTAAATATAATATATCTTATTAGAAACACAATGTGTAAAGATGTAATATATACCACCAACCCAAAAGGGGTACAGCTGAGCAAGAGAAGTTTTTTTGGTATGCTGTTATTTAAGTTAATATCAACACAAACTAGTTTTCTTTTTACAAGTTTAAGATGTTGGGCCCTCCCTGGTGGCACAGCAGGTTAAAGCACAGCACTAAGAAGCTTAAGTCACTTCCCCATGAGTTCGATCCCCACCTGCCCCTGGAGGTGACCACATGGCATGGCAGACCTCTCCTAACCCGCCTGCTGCTCCCCTCAGCAGTGTACATTGGTACATCGTCAGTTGGCCTGTTCTGCTCCCTACTCTGTCTCTAGTGAATCCTCTCATTCTCTGCATCTCTGGCCTGTACCCCAGTTCTGTATGAATAAATAAATAAATCCTTAAAAGAAAATAAACAAGTTTAAGATGTTAAATAATCCCTATGGTAATCCCAGAAAACCATACACACACAAAAGAAAATGAGAAGGGAATCAAACTAGTTCAGACCAAAAAAGTTCTGACAGTTTCTGCATTGCAGTTATAACCATATTTGAACATTAGTTGCTTGGATTATTTAATGCAACTTTCATCAGCTGAAAGTTAAAAGGCACTGACAATTTCCTGAAGCAGATTTCACACCAGGTATCATCAAAAGAAATACACAGAACATTCTAGTAAGCAGCATTTTTACTGTTTGCTCAAGAAAACAATCCAGTTCGGATTGTGTGTGCATAAAAGAGTAATTTGAATGCAAGTCTTCCTAAGATGGTCAACTATTCCAGACCATTTATTTCAGCACTGGCATTTCCAAATTGCTCTTGGGTAGGGTTTGGTGAAGTATGATTTAGCGGCTTGGTAAATCTATGCAGGGTGCTTCACCCTATACAAGAGTAAATTGATATGGGATTTCTGTGAGACAATCTTCTATACATTTCTAGATTCTTAATATTGTTCATCTCCTTTAACCCCACAAATTCTTTGCTAGGAATTCATTCTTTTGAATTAATTAGCAATGCAGCTGAAATGTATGTGCCAGGGTATATACATAGCAACATTATTTCTAGAAATTGGCAAGTATAAATCTCATTTCATAAACTCAGGTGCACAAGCAATTCAACTTTATTTTTCTGAAATTGAACTTTATTTCTTTTTTGAGCTTCTATTCTGCCAGGCATTGCAAACCTAATTTAATTGAATCTTGTCTCCCTGTAGCCCTCACCCTTACAACTTTCTTAGTGATGTATCTAAGTTTTATGCACCAAGATATTGGGAAGAGAAGTTACCTAGCAGCAGTCATTACCATCTATTCCTTCCGAGATGCCCTCATTCTATTCTAGTCAACAGTTCCCAGTCTAGAGCTCTGCTATTTCCCCTCATTCCCTGAAGGGCCATTTCAATGTCACTAGCTCTCTGTCTTTGACCTCAAGGGCACATTGGAAATTATTCTTGCTGCATATCATTCAAGGCTGCTAGAAAATCTATCAGCCCCATTAAATCTGTGAGCATGCACGCAAGACCACAGCACCAACTCAAGTCCTAAAGACCTAAAGACTTGTTCTTTTCGTTTTTTAAAATCAGGTCTTAATTTTCGAGTCCAAACCCCAACTTTCTTATGTTGTTATTTGTTTGTTTTGCCCTAATTTTGAGACTGTAAGCCTAAAAAGCTCTAGCACCTGGATAGATGCAGACCAGCAGCAGCGATGTGCTTGCTGGACCCCACTTTATGGACAGTGTCTCCGAGTATTTTCTTACCATCTCTGACTTTCCCACATACTATTGGCAGTTTGAAACTGACCAAGGTGGGATTGTTTATACTGGCAAAGGTTACAGAGGGTGACTTTTGTTTGTTTCCTTTTGAGGCACAATTGACCCCTGTCTCATTGGCTAAAGGGAAAAAAACCATTTTAACGAAACATCCAAGAACCATGAAAGATGAAGTAAACTAAGTTCTTCTGCTGGAAAATTTTATAATACTCGTAAAATACTGTTTTTTTTTTTTTTGAGGATTACTTAATAACAAGGGAGAAATTTTAAGCTGAACCACAAAAGTCAAGTGTATTCATTTGTATGATGAGCGAATTCTGAAAATCTATAAGCCTGCCCAACACTCAACATGAGCAGTGAGGGGGCACAGACGTTTGTCTTTTCCCCCTCTTCTGTTTGTATAGTCTACAGTTTCACCAATGGAAAAGTATAATCTTTACAGGAGATGTGCACTTAGAACATGTAGCCCGAGAACAACAAGGAGAGTTATAGATAGTTCAAGTAATGCAAGGGTTGAAGAGATCTCCTGGCTTTGGGGTGTGGAAGGTGGCTGCAGAGCTGGCCTAGAGCACTCTCAGTGAGGCGGTGAGGACAGGAGTCAGCTTGCGTCAGTTTGGCACAGATAAAAGTTTTAAATGGGGAGCTGACTGTGCTTGTGAATTTCAGCTCCAAACAGTGTGGCTATAACAGGACAAAGATGGGGAAAGAGGTAGCTAAAGGAGGACATTGGGTTAGAAAAGAAAATCTCTCTCTTCCTCTCTCTCCAGACCAGATTAGAGGATACTTACGGAGGCAGGTGGGAGGCAGCAGAAAGGCAAAAGTTTTGAAAACATAATAGGTTAAAAGCCTCAATGTTCTCTGTGTTAGACAGGCCACTATCAGCAGAGCAAAAAAGGCTGATGGCAGGGAGGGTATTTTGAGGGGACTAGGAAAGAATTTAACTTGCTGTGGTGTGAGCAGCCCCGGTCCCTGGCCAGTGGGCACTGAGAATACAGGTGAGCAGCTGGCATCCACGTCTGCACCCCCCCCCCGACCCAGGAAGTGTGATGCCACCAAACTGCTGACATGGGTGGTTTCATCTGATAGTCAGGAGGAGCCAGAAAAGGCCGGAGACTGTGCCAGAGATTAAACATTTGGGTAGCGGCCCTCCCTGGTGGCGCAGTGGGTTAGGATGCAGCACTGCACTCTGCGCAGTGGGTTAGGATGCAGCACTGCACTCTGCGCAGTGGGTTAGGATGCAGCACTGCACTCTAGCACAGCTGCTTCAGTGCAAGTTCCATCCCCAGCCCTGGAGGTGACCACAGGGCGGCAGACCTCTCCTGACCCTCCCGCTGCTCCCCTGGGCAGTGTACTTTGTTGATCTGCCTGTTCTGCTCCCCACTCTGTCTCTGGTGAAGCCTCTCACCACCCCTGAACCTCTGGTTTGTACCCCAGTTCTGTATGAATAAATAAATAAATAAATCTTAAAAAAAAAGTTTGGGTAGGAAGATGGGACAAACATTGTTAAGTCCTATGCAAACTCGATGAAGTGGGAGCAGAAAGGGGAGCAGAGATGGGGATTTGTCCTTGATAAAGGAGTGGAGGGAAGCACTTAGGTCAGAGAACTTGCAGCCCCCAGGAGAGCAGCATGATGAACTCAACTCACTGGACAGCCCGGTGTCCCTCTCCTGCTCAGGGAGCGATTTCATCCTAGTCAAGCAGTTCCCAGAGTCTTGCTGTAAACATGATCTACCTAGGGAACCTTTTCCCAGCTGATTTTGATGTGTTTACTTCTTGAATTTCATAGCATTTCATTTTTAAAAATGTTAACGTTTCTCCATGGCTTCGTTGAGAAATAATTGACATGTCACTGCATGAGTCCAAGGTTGATCTGCATTCCTCATGAAATGAAAAACCCAGCGGATTCATCTAACACCCATCTTCTCATAGCATCCTCACAAAAAAGAAAATATCTCCTTGTGATGAGAAGGAACTCTTAGGGTTTATTGTCTTAACAATTTTCCTTGCTCCCCTACAGCAGTTCACTGTCGTCATCATCACTGACCCTTCTCCAAGCAGTCTGAGAAGCAACAGCAAGCTTCCCGCACAGAAAAAGGAGCAGTCACTCATTACTAAGAATGAGCTTGCTGGGATGGAGCTCAGGAATCTTCCCTGCTGTTTGCGCAGATCAAGGGGTCTCCAGACAGAGAAAAGATCCCCAAGGCTCTGCATCTTGCTAGTTGCCAAGCTGCTAAAATTCCTCTGCTTGACCATCTTCAGGATGCTCTGGTTTTGTTTTAACCATGAGTAGTAGTCTGTGTGAAGGAGGAGAGTGGCTACTTCTTCCGATTGCAGGAAGGGAGATAGAAGGAGAGTGTCTTCTCAGACATGTAGGTGAATATATGTGTTCTCACTAGTATGATACACTAATCACAGAAACTGTCATTTCGTACTTTGTGATTATGTTAGAAACCAGACATAATTTTTATTGTGTATCATCAAGAAAATGACTTTAAATAATTGATACCACAGCAACTTGAGGTAATCTGATTCTTTCTGGTCATAGAGTAACTGGTGTGTAATCATTTCTCCTAAGGGGCTGTGGTGTATGCTTGAAGTTCATCAGCAACAAAGTTAGGTGGGATAAAGCATAAGCTCAGCATATGAGAGGGGTCACCACAGGGTGTGGAATACTTAGTACTAAGCATTCCCCTCCAGCTAAAGGGGCCTCCACACCTGTTCAGTGGTAGAACTAATAATAGGCCCTTGGGGTGCAAAGTTAGCCAAATTAATATATAGATATAATATATAAAATATAATATACATATAAAATATATAATATATAAAAATATTAATATAACAAGTAGGGAGACAAAGAAAGTAGCAGGTACACTTTCTTTAACATATTCAAATTACTATTTGCATGGAATGTCTACAGTTAGCTGGGATAGATCTCAGAACATACCTCTAAAAATGAACATTTATTAATTAACTAATTTTTTCCTGTTCCCTTATTTGGTTTCCCTCTGGTCCTCCTATAAGTGAAACCATCTGATATTTTTCTTTTTCCTTTTGACTTATTTCACTGAGCATGAACCCTCCCAGCTCCACCCATGTAGCTGCAAACAGCATGGATTCATCTTCTTTTGATGCTATGTGTGTGTGTATGTGTGTGTGTGTGTTTTCGTAACGACTTTCCTTGCTCTCCTATTGTAGTTCACTGCTCCAGTCTGAGAAGCAATAGTAAGATTCCCACACAGGAAAAAAAGCAGCTACTCATTACTGAGAATACACACACACACACCACATTGTGTCTCTGGACCACACCTTCTTATCCAGTCATCTAGTTTTGGGCATTTAGGTAGTTTCCATAGCTTACCTGTTGTAAATGGTGCTGCAATAAACATTGGACAAAACAAAACCAACAGGCAACTATAAACTGGAGACATTCAGCAGGGAAGGGGGAGGGAGAGAGATTAAACCAGGGACAGTAAGAGCGCAAGAGACTATGGTGATAGTTCACAGGTGACTTGCTGGTAGGAATTTTAGGGGGATTACACCTGAGAGGAGAAATCAAACACGTACAAAAATGAACAATGATGTCAAATATATATACATTGCACACACTCACACACACACACACATATATGCTAGAAATGATAAACCACTATTCTGTGCAAGACATTTTGTTATTGCTTGTCACACTTACACAATAAGGTAAAGTATTAAATTTCATAGTGTCCAAGAATGATCAGATCTTTTATTCATCTATCCAGTGGGATTCATTATTTTTGCTTTCCAACACTGTGTTACTACACTACACTTCTTTAATATCTACAGGCATATTGTTTTAAAAACTGAATTGATTCAGGCAGTAAAATATAACGATTATGTGTCAATCTCATTAGGTGACTAGTAAAGTTAACCAGTTACATCTCTTAATATGGAAAAAGAGTATAAGATTTGAGAATATTTAACATTTAAAGTATGACCATTAATATATTCCAGTATTGACCATAAAAAGGATGTTTACCTACATTGAATACATCTCATCTTTGAAGTTTCATTGAATTTTAAATTACATCAATATAGTAAAATAGTACACATCTTTTTCTAAGCATGACTGAACATAGTCATTGGATTCTTAAAAATGCATTTGTAAGGAGAAACTTAAAGAAGCATGTATTTTGGTTTAATTTTATTAAAACTCTGCATGCACACCTAAATTCCTCTCCTGAGAAGCACATGGCAAATTTAGCCTTTAAAGAAACTTTTGCAAAGGTAAATTATGTATCATCCCCCATGGGCTAAAGTGGCATGGATCAACATTCTCCATGGGGAGGGGACGACAATAAAACCTACCTAGACTGAAAATCAGTTACAACTGATTAAGCCTTGAAAACAGATTGGCTCATTATAGGAAACTTTTTTTTCTGTTAAATATTGTGATGTTAACCTGCACCTTTCATGATCCACCCCAGTAAATATTTTCTCTAACACTCCCCAGTAAGAGATTCTTTTTTCTAAAAGGTTGATTTATTTATGCATATAAGAACTGGAGTACTGGTCAGAGATGCCGGGGGTGAGAGGATTCACCAGAGACAGAGTGGGGAGCAGAACAGGCAGGTGTTCCAATAAGAGATTATTAGCAGAATTTCTCAACACAACTCGTCTTGGCATTTATCTCAAGAAAGAAAGAAAAAAAATGTTTTAAAAATGAAATTTTGGGAAGAACATATGTATTAATAGGTACTAAGCTCCCAGACTTCAAATTACACAAAGTAATAGTAATCAAAACAGGATGGCATTATAATAAAGATAGAAAAAGGAAAAGAACTGAAATAAATTCACACTTACATGAACAATTAACCAATAGCATGGGAGTCATACAACGGAGAAAAGAAAGCCTAAAGGATAAATAGTGTTGGGGAAAAGGACAGTCACATGCAAAAATAAAAAACAACAGAAACCAAAAAAACAGAACTCTAGTTTTATTGCTCATCATACACAAATTTTAATCACAAAATGGATTGCAAACTTGGATGTAAGACCTGAAACCATAAAATACTTAGAAGTGAACTTAAACAAAACACTCCACAACAGTGATTTCAGGGATGTCTTTGGGGACTTGATCCCAACAGGAAGGGAAGCCAACACAAAAATTAATGGCACATGGCAAAAACAAACAATCGTGACTACATAGAACTAAAGCGCTTCTATACAGTCAAAGACAGGATGATTAAAACAAAAAGACACCCTATCAAATGGGAGAATACATTTGCATATTATACTTCCAATAAGGGGCTGATATTCAAAATCTATAAAAACTCAACAAGAAACAAAACAAAACAAAAACTGAAAAATGGACACAAGAGCTGAATAGATACTTCTCCAAAGAAGACATACTAATGGCCAACAGGCTTATAAAAAATGCTCATAATCACTTACTATCAGGCAAATGCAATCTAAAGAAACACACACCTTTGAAAATGGCCTACATCAAAAACAACTGTTGGTAAAATGTGGACAAAAGGAGCCCTCATCCACTGTTAGTGGGGATGTACACTAGTCTGTTCCCTAAGGAAACAGTGTACAAATAGACCTAGCCCAGGATCCAACATTTCCACCCCTAGGTGTCTACCTAGGAATAGAAAATCATGAATCTGAAGGGATATATGCCTGGCTCTGTTCATTGCAGGATGATTTAAGTAGCCACACTATGGAAACAACCGGGTGCCCAACAGAGAGGAGTGGGTAAAGGAGAGGTGGAATATATATCCCGTGGAGGCCAACTCAGCTGTAAGACAACATAGACTATTGCCATGTGAAACCCCAAAGATGGATCTGGACTGGATTATGCTAAGTGAAGATGGCATAAGGACAAAGGTACCATGTGGTGTCATTTAGATGTGGCATACAGAGAAACAACAAAGGGTCAGATAAAACCAATCCAATAACAAGCCCTAGGAAATGAGAATGGGGGGGTTGGGGGGGTTGCGGGTGGTGGTGTGGCAACATACACCTGAAGGGTGTGATCTTATACCCAGAGAGGAAATACTTTTTTTTTTTAAAAGATGCATTTATTTGTGCATACAGAACTGGGGTACAGGCCAGAGGCTCAGGGGCAGTGAGAGGCTTCACCAGAGACACAGTGGGGAGCAGAACAGGCAGATCGAGGAAGTACACTGCTGAGGGGAGCAGGAGGTGGGTCAGGAGAGGTCTGCCACGCCATGTGGTCACCTCTGGGGCAGGTGGGAATCGAACTCATGAGGAAGAGGCTTTAGATTCTCAGTGCTGTGCTTTAACCCGCTGCGCCACCAGGGAGGGCCTGAAATCCTTTTTAAGCTAGCAAAAATAAGCCTGTTTTATTTCTTAACGACAGGTCATTTTTTTTCTTATGTTGTTTATTTTTGTACTACAGATTCATCCTAACTGAAAACTTTGATCATAACTGAAAATCAACCACTGAAAGACAAGAAAGATATCTACATTTAATATATTTAATCTAACTATATCTTATCTTCTATTCCATTACAATTAATATTTACATCTAAAAAAATACATCAACACAGCCTGCATTTAGTAGGCAGCAAGAGTGATGGAATCCGCTGTTCGTGATTCACACATCTTTCTCTTATGCCTCACGCACTCACATGCTTGAGATGAGCTGTCTTAAGGGAATCATACAATCGAAACTGCTCCTTAGCAACTGCAGAGAAATGAGTCCTTATAGTAAATATTCCTATGGAGTTTAGTTATAAAGTAGGAATGACACAGGATAAGAGCAAATAAAAAATTGGCACAGATACTATGACCCAAGACTGAAATTAGCTCATTTTAGTAACTGTATTACTATTACAAAAAGTTCAGAATCTAAGCCAAACCTTATTCACAGCAAGCAAGACCAAGACATTACTTTTTAACAGCACTGCTACCAGAACTGACCTAAAAAAGCCTCAAGATCATGTGTTCAAGTGAATTTCTATTTTATTTCTTGCAACTGCAATTTGGAGGAAAATGCCTGGTATGTTATTGAGCTCTGCTTTCCTCACCACACTCCAAATATGCTGATCTTACCCTTGGAGGCAAAAACAAACAAATAAAACCATCAGCATATTCACGGATTATACCAATGTCTGTCTAGTTTCTGTTGATAGCAAATGTCAAATGCCTCTAAAGCTCCTTCAGGTGTATAAAAGGAAACTAACCAACATGAACCCCCAAGTATACACAGAGCCAACATCTGAAACTGTCAGGTTTCCAGTAGGCGATGTTGCCTTCTTCCATGTTCCCCACCTTAATATTCGCTGACCTCTGTGGGCAAGCTGGTTTTTAATGTTGAAAGTTTTAATATAGAGTTTTAGCTTTGGGAAATTTGCTCTCAATAGAACTGATTACTGCCATCGAATGAAACTCCTATTTTGTGTTCAGAAAGAGATGTAGTGCTTTACTTTTCAATATTCTAAAGAAAAAGATTTTATCACAGAGGCTACTGTCACACCATAGGAATAATAAATTCAGGTTCACTTTTGTCTCAGAACAGTGACTATCTGGTCCTTAGATGCTTTCATCTACCCAGGTAAAAAAAAAGCATTGTACCCAAATCAGTTCAAAATGACATCTGTTTTCCCTCTAAGTCGAATTCATATTTAGAAATGCAAGTAAGGTAATGATTCCACTAGCCTCTAAAATTACTTTATTGAGGAATGAGATTTATCACTAATATAAGATGACACACAGCTAATTTAAACAAATCTCAACTACAAATCCTTGTTCTTAGGCTACAAGCATGATTTTTTTTAACTTTATTGATGTAATAATGTTAGGCCAATAGAATTATTTATTCCAGAAGCATTTTAACTCAAGCGTATTAAAATAGTCAGTCTAAGAAATTACTCCTACCATTATGGTACTTTTAGTCATTAATATCAATTTGGTTCAGAAACATTTGCCAAAACATGATAGTATAATTACACCTAAGAATTAGGTGCTTTTTTCCCCCCCAATTACTTTACTCAATAACTATTTTGACATTAGTATTCACGGTTTGTAAACACATCAAGAAAAATCTCCTGGTCATGGCTGAAAAAGTCTACCACAAACTCACCATTTCCTCTCAGTTGAGTCCTCACCAATGTCTGAAGAGCTCTGGAATCTTCCTTCTTGTGTGTTTTCATGTCTGCCCCTGCCTGAGAGAATCACAATCACTGTTTTACAAATCATGCCTGTATATGCTAGTAAACAAATTTCAACTTTGACTTCAAGGTTAACCGAAAGGAATCTTCCTCCAAATCCTTGGGAAACCTCAGAAGGCAGCAGGTTCTTGAATGATGTCGTTTCTTTCGATATTGTTTCATTATAACTTAGATGGGAAAATTGGGTCCCCAGTCAGGAGTGCTGTCGGGTGAGGGTCCACCTGCTCCCCATGGCTGTATGGCTTTCCTCCCACACCCCAAAGATGAGCAAGTGAGGCTCCTGGATGTGGGTGGCTGTGACACGCCCTTGCATGTCAGATGCCTGTCCAGCATGAGTCCCCGGCCCCTGTGCTGCTGGGAGAGGCTCCGGCCGCCTGGGACCCTGAGCTGGAATAAGAAGGTTGGAAAGTGAATGAATGCCCAAATGACTGTCTAGTGTGCTTTGGGTGTTTGTCTAGAAGCTTGGTGATGCTTTTGTGACCAGAAATATACTCTAGGAACTTAAATCTTGTTTACTACTATTAGCCTATTGCACGGTTAGTTTCCTGATTGGCTCTCTGGCTCAAAGTCACAGTTTGCAAGAATTTAGGGAAGATGTGAAGTAAGGACTGGTGACCCTGGTGAGTCCTCCTCCCATCTCTTTTGTTGGAGGACAGCCCCATGTGTTTATAAAGAGGGCTGATCAGTGCCGCCCTGGTGGCGCAAGGGGCTAAGCCTCAGTACTATGAAGCCATCACAGCCACGGCAGCCTGAGTTCACCCCGGGCCAGGGAGGTGACCCACATGGCACAGCAGACCTCTCCTGACCCACCCCCTGCTACCCTCAGCAGTATATTTCAGTAGATCTGGCTGTTCTGCTCCCTGCTCTATCTCTTGTGAATCTTCTCACACCCCAACCCCACACCTCTGGCCTGTACCCCCATTCTTGTATGCATAAATTAAAATAAATATATATTTTTTAAAGAGTGCCGATCATTGTGTACATGACTTGAAGTTGCCAACTGCTTTTAATATTGCATTGGTATTGAATAATTACTCTATCCAAGTTCAATGAAGAGGAGATTAAAATGTTTCTATTTAACAGTCAAAGTCATTTGGCTGTACTGAGTCTTATCATGTTGTTGTCCAGGGTGTTGTTACTAATAGAATTTCCTATACATATTAAGTGAGATAAAGTCATTGAAATTCATTTATTCAAGTATCTGCTAAGCACATACTCCATGCCTGTCACTGCCTAAGTGCTTAGCATATGTTGGTGATTCCTTTCATCGCTATAGAATCTATTGTAAAAGTGCAGGGCAGGAACTAAAATAATAACAAATATATCACATGGGCTATGAGGCATTGTAAACATAAATAATTAGTACATCAGCACTGGATGTTTAAAGGTGGAATACCTTTAATACAGGTATTAAACTTCTAAATATTTAGATAGAATAGAATGTGTAGCAAACAAGATATTTCATGGGGCAGGGCACCCCACACACTTGATCTGATAAAAGCACTCTATTTTTAGAATCCCTAAAATTATTTCTCTCAATGCATGTGATCGTTAGACGTCTCAACTCCACTTTCCCCTTTTCAACCTCTTAAACTTTTTAGAGCACTTTCTAGGAAAAGCCATTCTGTATCCTGACATCTCTATGTAGCGGCGTTACTAGGTGAAGCCTTTGTACATCACGACGCAGTACTCCAGAGCTCTGAGGAGCTGCCTCTCCGTTCCACCTGCTGGGTCACTTCTAGTCCTGAGTTATTAGCAGCTTGACATATACTTTTACATTCTTCATTATGTAGTAAGGGTTATGGAAACTTTGTTAGCAAATGATACCAAATGGTTTAATCTATAATGTAGAGCCACTCAAATCAAATCCTTTCATTGTGATATGGCCATTAGTGTTTATTTTTCTGCATAATATTTTCTTACTGCCTTGTTTCATCTGTTTGCAATTTTAGGAAATAAATCTTTTGTCATATGCATTGCAAAATTTTCAGGTTAAATTTTTCCAACTTGCCATTTAATATAAGTGTGTATGGATAAAACAAACATGTTTATGGATTTGGATTAAAAAGAATGTATCTCTTTTTGCTTCTTCTGATATGGTTGTTTATACATTCCGAAGTATTTTAGAATTTTGAACAAGTCTTTATATGTAAAATAATTATGTAATGCAAAGTTTTTTAGTTTGAAATGCATCACTCTGTGATGACTCGAGATAGGTATATTAAAGAGGAAATGAAACAAAGCTTGAGCTCCATGAAGACACTCATTTTTGAAATTATAAATTTTCATATTTTAAAATAAATTGAAATCTTAAATGGTAACATCCTAAAAGAAAAAATAAAAATAGTGAAATGCAACAAGGTCAAAATATGTTTTTAATGGCAAAGTAGAATGTGTTGCTGGATCTCATAAGCTCACATACCAATTCCATAATTTAAAATAAAACCCTCTCCAATTTTTCCTACTAATAAAACAAGAGAGCACAATTACCATGCTGGTTTTCCTGCAATGTCAGGAAGAGCTTAGAAAAACACTGAAAGGATCTGCAGAGCAAAACATAAACTTTCCCTCAACAGCATTTATTACAAGAATAGCAGATTAACTGTCTGACAGCTGAGGAATACAAACAAACTTCAAAATGAACTCAGAGCAGAGTTCCTCCTGCTCCCCAATATAAGTCAAGTGCAAGCAAACATACCGACAGCATCCTCATGGGGTACATGTGTCAACTGATGCCCATGATTTTTCCACAAACATCGCATGTCTACATTAAAATATATCTTACACCGCACACCTGTGTGATAGTGGGAAGAGAGCTTTGATAACTGCTGACACTACTCAGATAAAGGAACAGATTGGCTTTGGTGAATTCACTCACTTCTAACTCCATCTCTGACTCTCTCATTTAAAAAAAGTGTCTTGATGAAGATGTAGGAGGGAATTGAGTTTATTCAGGTTGGATTAATGCACACTGATTTGAATGATTGGATCCCAGAATATTTGGTATTTCCTTGCTTCTCCTTTGCTCTTTTAATATGATTTTTTTTCCTGACTCTGAGTTTAAGATGTGATTATTTTTCTAGAAAGTACTTGTGCAGAGTGTTTCTGAACGGCACGTGGCATTTTATATCAGGTGTGGTATTTTGAAACTATGGTTTCATTATCTCTTGGCCTGTTTTTTGGAGAGAAAATTATGTGCATGCCCACCACCCTAGCCTGGCGGGCTCCGCGCACACCATTGAGATGGAGGCACTGTGCTGCGAAAGGAAAACACAAAATTGATTCTGACAAATGGCATGCTTTGAATTTCCCTTTCTGCTACCTTTTTATTCATTTCTTCTTCTCGCATGATGTTCGGAAGCAGTTACAATGGATCATGTGACTGATGCCAACTTTGCAAATATATTAAAAGAAATTATCAGGCACTTCATTTAGAAACATCACTCAAGGAAGAAACAAACAACAATAAAACCTCTGTCAGGTACTGTTTCACCACTAGCTAAAAGAGTGGAATTAGTGGTCTCGCTTTCCTTTTGACAAGCATGAAATTGTATGATCTCCAGAGGGAAACTATCTGTAAACTTGAAGCCTAGCTAGGCTCATGTCCATTCCTTTCGGAGACTCACAACGGAGAGCTGTCTGCCTGCAAACCTCCATGCTGGAATCTCTGTGATGTGTCTTGTTTAAAATCACTCTTAAGTCATTGATGGTGAGGTTTGAACATTTTCTTTAGGTATCAGAGGGACCGTGAATCCCTTCACTCACAGCCAAATGGTTACATACACCCACCATCACCTCGGCAGGAAATGAAATTACAAAGTGTGTGCAGGGCAGTTTCATGAGTCACAGGGACACTTCCCAGAGGCAATGGAGACTATCTCCATCTGTGGGGGCACATTTTAAATTGCTGCTTCCATGTTGCTTCAAGTTCTGTTATTGATCAACTTGTGACTAAGACAAGTTTTCATCTGGTGGTCTCTTCTTGAACATTCTCTATAATTGTGCAAAACTGAGACGGCTTCTTTCTCCAGGGGCTGATGTTTTGACACTGTTATAACATTGGATGCTTGAGGATCCAAAGTTTTCCTAGTAATCATCACACTAATCTTTGTTTTCCAAATGAGAAACTGATGAGGGCAAAGGTAATAGTTAACTGGGATCATTTAATTAACTAAAAACTAAGATCACTGAAGCTTTGGCTTTACCTTTGTGAGAGTTCATGAGATAGAAGGTAAGAATTTTAGAATTATTTGCCCATGAGTTAGTGTCACGTACAATTACCCTGGATAGTTAGAAGCCATATTTTATGATATTCTGAAATAGGGGACGACCTTTTAAAATTCAAGATACATGGAATCTGATTACATCCTAAGGTACTCAGGTTCCTGATGTTTAGATTTAGCAGTGTTTTCTTAAATGTAAATTATTAATGAATTCTGCAGATTCAGAGATAGTATCAATGTAAGTAAATTTAACGACGCTTCCTCCACCTCTTGCTTAACATTTCATTATTTTAATGAAGATGTTTCTTGATTCTATTTCGAAAAAGAGGTCCACATTTTTTAAAAAATTATTTTTAACTGAGGTTCCCCCCTCCCCCCCTCAAGTATTACACCATAGTGAACCCACCACCAACTCACTCATATTCCACCAACACAGGGCATTTTGCTTCCTTCCCTCTCTGTTCTTTCTCCTCCCCTTTCAATCGCCTCCACCTTGGGATTTTGGTTCTGTCCGCAATTAAAGGTTTTTTAACTAAAAATGAGAAGCAATGCAGAAATTAATTCCCTTTCCTATGGTGAAGATCTCATTTCTTAGCTAGCTAGAGAGAGAGAGAGAGACCTAACCTCAGGCGTGGACAGGGGGGACCCCTGTTTGCCTTCCAGATAGTCTACATAATGCAGCTGAGTGCTCCAATCTCCTCCCCCTCCCCCCTTCCCCCCCCTCCTCTTCCTCCTTCTTTTTTATTTTCAGCAACTGCTCAGACTTCTCTAGCTGTTAGGTAAACTTTGAAAGTTTCCTTCTTTGTGATTGTTGTTTCTTCAGAACCTCTCTGTACTGGCTGAAAATACCTGTATTCTAGAAGGACCAGGGCTCTTCCATTCCCTTCAGGAGGTTTTAGTGATTATGGCGCAATTACAGACATCCTATCTCCTTTCCCTCTTGAAGGAAGTGGGAGATTGCCAGAGACAGGCACCTGGCATCAAACAGCCAAATAAAAGGTATTCGGAGTGTCTTACCTGCATAAACAGTGTGCCTTTTTATGACATTCAATTTGAATTCTCTAAGAAAAAGCTGCTTTTGAAAAAATGTGTCCTTAAATTGTATGCTTTCATGCCATTAAACATTTATTTTCTTCAAATATATCAGAATGTCATCCATTCACAGCCTTATATTATCTCTAATCATAAAATACAACTAGGCTTATTGAATATGAATACATTCTGTAGTTTGATGCACTATAAAATGCTGTGCTCTGCTTTTTTGGGGAAAAATATCCTTTTCAGTGTAACTTTGGCTTATGAATATTATAACAGTTCTTTTCTGTTCGCATCCAGTGAACTGAGACAACCTTCACTCTTAGATGCGGAGTCTCCTTCCAAGAATTTGTCTTATGAAAATGCATAGACGATGGCTGAGTGTCTCTGAAGAAAAAGCAATATGAAAAGCTCATAACCTTTACGGGTACTTCGTGTTTTGTTTTTATTTTTCAGAATAGCTCAGGCAAAAATTTTCATATGTTCACTTTTCAAAGAAAGGTTAAATTGATTTCGCAGTCAGAGTGGATCATGGGACTATTTTTCTCACCAGGAACATTTCATTGTGGCGCAAATAAACGTAATTGTGATGCCCCTCAATTAACAGTCTGTTTGGAATCTCATTTGCCACTTAGTTTATGAAACTGTTTGCCTTCTAAATCGCTCTGAAAATATTGGGAAGTGTAAGGGCAAACAAGGGAAGGATTTTTCTTTACGCTTGAAAAAAATCTTTTCTTATCTCTTTCTTGTTCCTTGATAGTGAGGTATATAACTATATCTAAAGACAGCGGAAAAGAAGCTGATTGCCAATACATACGTTTTCTTGGGGGTAAAATATTGCTGGTACAGAATGTGGGTGAAGCGTGAACTCTGGTTTCTGCTGAGCGGCTATGGGACAGGTGGCTTGCATTCAATCCTCCACTTTTCTTATAGGAGGACATGATGCTGGAATGGGGAAAGGGGAGGGGGGAAACTTCCCGAAGTCCTGTACTGCGCTGTGAGAGATTTCAGCTTCGTCCACTCCCCTGGCTGGACCTGTCATTCTAGGTATGATAGCCTTAACATTTTTAGTAAAGCCTCCTCTTTCGGCATCACGGGTGATTTATGGGAGTAGACTTTTTTATATGGACATATTGAAGAGCTGTCAGATTGTGTTGATTAAGTACTCAGGCTTAAGAGGCGAACTGCCAAGGTTGAAAACAAGACGGTGAAGCACACCACCTTGGAATCTGTCAGCGACATCTCTGTGATTTAGTTTAGTTTCCTAATGAGTAAAATCTGGGATGAGGATGATGAGGAGGATGCTAGTGTAATGAGAAAGATGACAGTACCTACCTCATAGGATTCTATCAAATAATATATGAATTCAATCTCTATAAAATACATGACAGTGTCTAGAACATGGCACACACACAACATTCACTACTACACAACTCTTAAGTAGGCTGTAAATTACATTACCAAAATAACCTTGTTTGCACACAGTAATCACTAGTCTTACATAGCTGTGCATTCGGCCAACTAGAGGCACAATCATCACAGAGATTCAGAAGGTAAAGGATAGAGTCTCAAACAAGGGAGACTTCTTAAACTCCTCTCTAACCACTACACTAACAGATCAACACAGGGTAGTGGTGGGAGCTTAGAAGAGGCATCTAAGTCAACCTGATAGGGTGGGAGGTTGAGGACAAAATTAAGAGGAACTCGTTAAATTACAGTTCCCAGAGCCCCATGGCTTCTCACTTTAGCCCCGAATCTTTAATGTAACTACAGTTAATATTCAGTGGTTATCTTCCCGATGATTTATTTTAGTGGAAGAACTGGGGTACAGGCCAGAGGTATGAGGGTGAGAGGATCCACCAGAGACAGAGCGGGAAGTAGAACAGGTAGATCGACCGATAAACACTGCGGAGGGGAGCAGCGGGTGAGACAGGAGAGGTCTGCTGTGCCATGAGAGTCAGCTCCCTGGCTGAGGATGGAACTCAGGCTTAGTGGTGGTAGCACTGAGACTAATCCCTGGGCTACTAAGGAGGTCCCACAAGACATATTTTTTAATGCAGACATATGCATGTGTTAAACAGTCAGGGAAAAAAAAATCTAGATTATTTTGCAGCACGCGGTACACCCTATCACTGCTCTGAGATGACACAGTTTAATTAGGAAACATTTACATCTTTATGATCTTTGATACCCTTTTCTAGGGAGAACTTCTTCCACTATTTCAGAATCTCTTTTATGTTTCTCAGTTATATTAGCAGAGTTTGAAAGCTTTCTGTACAGGAACCAGAAATTCTTTTAGAAGTATTCTTAGTAGATAGTATTTTTCTTCTGTCCCTTTTTTGCCTTGGTGAATAGTCTCTTCTCAAAGAAAGTAAATCACTGCAGCCAACTGCCAGTCCCTCCTTCTGACACCTCTTTGGATACACCAGCCCCTGTTCTGCTGGCTGCTGTTGGCTTCTAGTCTCCTTATCTACAGTCTTCCTTAGAGTTTACCAATCTGTCAGCCAAGTTCTCATGCCTGCTCTTCTATCTTAACCAGCAGGTTTTCAGGAAAGCTATTTTATCTTTAGAGATTTGTATGATGCATTTCTCTCCTAGACACAGGTCCATCCCCAGCAGGGGTCCAGCCTGAGGCCTGTGCGGGTGTGGCAGCCCCTGTTGAGTTTGGCCATCTCTGATGTGACCTTCTTGTCAAGTGGGCCAGGGAGGGGCTGATTGTCCTCAAGGCATGTGGTGAGCCCCCAGGCTCTGTCCCAGCAGTCTTAGAATGGCATTGGGTGGGGAAGAAGAGATGAAAGGGAAGTTGCCTTTCTTTCATTTGCTCAGACTTTACACATAAAGATAATATTTTGTTTTGACTTTTACCTAATACAGTTTAATTCTTCAACAAAACATAGAAACTCACTACAGTAAATAATTCTACATCGACACATTCCAAGGTAACATAGAATCGCTTTAATATAGAATCTCTTGCTTCATGAATCAGATGAAATATCTGTACCCTTGCCAAATTTCACTAAAGCCAAGTCCTAATTTACTATTTATTTTCATATAAATATATGGAAAAATCTGGATGATTCTCTACCTATCAGTAGACTCAACTGCGTTTAATCTGTTATTTGTATGCAATCCAAAAGCAAATGTATTTAAAAACATTTCATAGTTGGAGTGCATTTTCATCTCTTGAAAAACTCATATCTACATTGGGAAATCTGTGTTCCTTTTTCTACCAACTATTTCCAACCCACTCTTACTTCCCAAGGAAGATTAATTTCTCCATGTCAGGGAAACCTACTGGCTCAAAACTCCACAGCTAAATTTCTATATTTAGTCTATAATTACTTCTAGTTGTGCAAGAGTAGAGATGGTAAGGGAAATCATAGCCAGGGTAATTACCAAGAATACAAGTAGCTGAATATTCTGGCTCTGTGTGTGTGTGTGTGTGTGTGTGTGTGTGTGTGTTGGGGTGGGGGAAGGGCTCCCTATCTTGCTGCAACTAAGGCTTGGGCAAGTTAGTTAATCTCTATGTATATTTGCCCCCCAGAATATCTAAAATTATGAAAGTTAATTGCTACA
Organism: Condylura cristata; assembly: GCF_000260355.1. Classification (NCBI taxonomy): domain Eukaryota; kingdom Metazoa; phylum Chordata; class Mammalia; order Eulipotyphla; family Talpidae; genus Condylura; species Condylura cristata. The sequence goes on from NW_004567129.1 coordinate 10,189,434, forward strand.
GCTTTTGTGTTAGTCAAAGGTCATAGTACCCACACATAGTAAATGGCAAGGAACTGGTGACATGGACTTGTATGCTTCCTCTGTGTCAGCATATGCCACATTTATAATATATATGTGTCTCTCTGGGAAACTTTATTATCATTATTGACAGCCGATGACTAAGAACGCTGCAGGTACATGCTTCTTATGTCTAATAGCAGAAAACATGATTCAAACAAAATAATGTCAAAACAGAGAGCAGTTGTTCTATAATGGAACATTATAGAACATCCGAAAGTTCTATATTGGAACAGAGGAAGCAAGTACAGGGTCAAGTGAGCGCTGAATTTCACCTTTCCCACCCCTAATGCAGATGCTGCTGAAGTGACAGTGTCTCTCTTTTCAGTTGGCTGCATTATCTCCTCATGCTCGGCACACGCTCCAGACACTACCACCAAGCCAACCGGGAGTGGGTCCTGGATGTGTCCTATTGATCACTCCCTTCTAAAGCAATGGGAACGGGCCTCAAAAATGCATTTAAAAAGTCAATACATTTTTAAAAGTCAATTTCTCCAGATAAAAATAAAGTACAAAGGCAACAAATAGTGAACTGGAGCATGCTCAGACAACAGCAACATCTTTAGAAAAATAATCCCCAAATGAATAGTCAATCTAATGAAGGGAGAAGATGGGAAAATAAAGGAGATGTTGGACTTCTTTCTTAAATCTACTATTTAAAAAAACAGCTTTCACCAAAACAGAAAAATTATGAAGCAATGAAGACTCAGTAACATACATATTACTCATATGCGGAATTTGAATGTGCATATAAATTTATAACCAGTGTGGAATAAACATATTTAATATTCAAAAATAAAAAGTAAATTCCTAGATATTGCAGTTTAATTTAATTTTCCTCAAGTCCTGAAAGCAATACTTGTAAAATATATTGTAACTTAAATACATTCAGAATATAATTTCCTTTAAGAATGCATTTTTACAGCACATTCATCTAGTTGCTAGACATTATATGAAAAAAAAGCATGGACACAGAGAACCAGTAAAACTCAAGTAAAATAAATAATATACTCATTTTCAAAGACAGACTCCCAGAATATTGGAACTAAACATATTTTAAAGAATGAACTGACCCAATCTTCCTCAGTCTTGCATTTATTTTTTATCTTTGTACTGATATTTTTGCTTTCACCCTTTATATGTATCTTTTGTGTAAAAGACACAAATCCTTATATTTAAGAACACCTATTTCTAGAAATCACCTGAGAGTCATTTTGAAACAAGGCAATTTATCAATTAATTAATTAGCTGTCTTCTTTTCCTCTTTGACTTATGAAGATGAGGCTTAGCACAACTGATTCAGCTAAGCACATAGTTGGACAACTGGAAATCCAGAGATTTCCAGGCCCCTGAGCTTGGGAACTTAGTACACAGCTTATCTTTGTTTGTTTGCACATGTCAGTCAATGGAAAATTTCAGCTAATTAACTATGCATAGAATTTTTTCAGCGATGAGATAAAGTCACAAGTAATACAAAACATGTTTGGATATGGGATGCATTATGTTAAATGCATACATCCAGTTGCACACAAACAATAAAGAAAAATACACATGAGTTTATGATATTGGAGTCCACTTTAATAAGTATTATCAAGGAACATCTTGTATAAAGTTGCTGTAAACTCATGAGAAGAGGTTAAGTGATATAAGTTATAGCAATTAAATTTGAATGAGAACTTAGACGAACAGCGTAATCCACATTGAAGATGGACAGAATTTTCCATGGTGGTTTCTCCAAATGGTGTGTTTGGATCATTAGTTTCAGACTAGTTTAATAAATGTTTCAGTGGAAAAGGGCTCTTTGGTCAAATTCATCTGGAAGGCTTTTGGTTAGATGACATTATCAGTTTCCACCTTCATGGGCGAACTCAGGGCTTGAGGCGTGCGGACATGCTCTGAGCAGCTCTTAGAGGGGAACTCATCGGGACCAGGGGTGGATGTGCCACAGAGGGTGTTCCCAGAGCTGTGTTTCTTGGGAGAGCTGTTCAAAAAGCTTTTTTACATTATATTGTTCTTACTTGTCATTTAAAACAGGTGACGTGTGCATTTAATTCCATAAGACCTTGAAAGAGGTGCTATATGCATAAGTAGGTGCAGCTTTAGAAAGAACCTTTACTTTCCTCCATAGTGAAAAATCTGGAGTCCAGACTTAACAATGAGAATACAATTTCAACTTGCCCTGGGTCCATGACAGATATTTTTAAGGATGAATCTGATCATAAACGACAGCAGGACATTGCAGGTTATTCTAGGGACTCCTTTATTATTACTGTTCTCACTACAAGGTAAAGATTTATAGGTGGATTAAAGGTAAGTCAATTGATTATTTATATGTTGAGGTCCTAATTTCACCTTTCAAGAAAAAAACAGACTATTTTTCCCCCCAACCTTGTTCTTATGGGAAAGTCTAAATGAAAATTAACAATTATTTTTTTTAAAGATTTATTTATTTATTCATAGAGAACTGGGGTACAGGCCAGAGACGCGGAGGGTGAGAGGATTCACCAGAGACAGAGCAGGGAGCAGAACAGGCGGATCGACGAAGTACACTGCTGAGGGGAGCAGCGGGCGGGTCAGGAGAGGTCTGCCACGCCATGTGGACTCCTCCGGGGCAGGCGGGACTCGAACTCATGCGGAAGTAGCTTAAGCTTCTCAGTGCTGTGCTTTAACCTGCTGCGCCACCAGGGAGGGCCAAAAAAAAAAAAAAAAACAAACAAACAAACAAAAAAAAACCGGGCACAAACCCACACCTGCAAACATTGTAGCAAAGGAGAAAAGTTGTGGGGAAAATATCTTAATGAGCCAACTTCTAGGAATGAGCAAAATTCAGGAGCTGTCAGAAATATGCCACTAAGCTCAGTGGGTGGTATTCTCCAAATGCAAGTCATTCCATATTTTGTTTCTTTGAAAATAATTTAATACCTTTGTTCTTGTTTACTTGCACTGATTACCATTTGAAATGTACCCCAGGCTACCATTGGTGAAATTGATCCAACCAGCAGGTTGGATGTGTGATGGCAGGGACAAGAGTCAGAAATCAAACACACACCAATTAAATAGCTTATTTAAAGTAAATATATTGGCTGCCTATCTCTGCAGTTACATTGTATCTTCTGCAATTCACACTATATCACACATTGTTAACTGAAACTGCAGACAATAAAACTTTGAGATTACTTAAGAGGTGAGTTTTCTTTTTTTATTCCTGATATAGTTAAAGGCTTATGGAATAGTAGAGCCACATGAAGAGTATTTTAGGTTGTCAAATACATTAGTTCCTAACTACATATGGTTATGTGAATGAAATAATGCTAACTCACTAGGTTTTCAGTTCACTACTATCACTATCTTTCACAGGAAGCTTGTGGCTATTATATTAGTGTAGACACAGAACATTTACATTATCGCCAAGAGTTACGATGGACAGCCTTATAGGTTCTCTTCTTCCTCAGTGAGATTCCAAGGCATATGGTGACCAATTAGCCAAAAGTCTGCTTTTTCAAGTACAGCTTTCTTTAAATACTTCAGATGATTTGTACAAGCTTCCATCCCTTAGTAGATGTGAAAGGAGTTGGGCTGTGTGTATACTGGTGTCAGTGTATATATTCTTGAATGCATGTATAAGATCACTGGGAATAGTCAGTGTCTTAAAATGAAATTTAGATATATGTCAGTGATCTTTAAAGTTTTTTTCAAATGAACCAATATGAATTTACATAAGAAAATACATTTTAAGTGCAGAATTCCACAAACTCAAATGCATATGCTAATATGAACACCAACATCATACGGGACATTTCACCACCTGAAGAGGTTCCCTCATGATCCTTCCCAGTCAAACCCATACCCACGTCTAGTTGTGCTCTCTGTTAGGGAAAATGAGATTTCTGTTTTCTACAGTTCAAAAATGTCCTCTATCTCTCACTGCCCTCACCCCACACTATCCTGCTTGATTTATAGCTTGTATATTCATTAAAATAATTTGGTTTTAGTAGCTTTTTATGTATTATTTAGGAATTTCTATATATATGATCAGGCCATTTGTAATCAAAGACTGTTCTAGATCTTCATTTCCAAAGACGACTGAAAAATGCCTTTATGTAGCCATAATTCTTTGGCTAGAAACTCCAGGGCTGAATATAAACCAAAAGAGTGACCATCTTGGACTGTTCTTGAAATTAAATGTAAATATTCCATATTTCCTCATTAAACATGATGTTACCTATAGGTTGCTTATCTATCCACTTCTCCATCCTGTTCTGTGCTGTCCTGTCCTGTCCTGCTCTGCCCACCACCGGGATTCAAAGTAAGCAGTCTCTTTAGTCTGTCTTTGTATCTTGTGGGGTGGTTAAAGTCAACTAAACTGGCAGTGAGGAGGGAAGGTAAACATAAATTGGGGTGATCAAGGGTGAACAGAAATTCACAAAAGGAGTGGGGACCTAAAGGATGGACTGAGATCTGGTTGTGTTCCCTGAGGTCTTCAAACTTTAGGATGAGGGAGGACAAAAAGTCAATGTGACTTTTTGAAAGAGTCTGATTTAGTGGGATAAATACCAAATTTGTCAATAGAAATAAGAATGTTTCTTGACCTGCTAAACTTTTCAGTTGAAGAGCTACTGCATCGATGTTTAAAATATTGGCATTTATATATTTAAAATTAAAATAATGAGGGATATGCAGTGAAATATATCACTTCCATTTCCAAGTGGAAATACCTTTCTTTTTGCTTAGCATTTTATGTTAACAGAATATAAAACATAATTTGCAACATTTGTTTAATTCATTAGTGATGGAACCATTGAAAATATAAAAGAGCTCACTTCAAGAACAATCGGGAAGGTTTTTGATCCATCAAGAAAGGAGTGTCTAAATATGTCTGAGTAGGACTGCTAAATTATGTATAAGACTGGCTGTCTAAAGGCCAATAAATTATATTATCAATATCTCCTGGTTAACCTCTAACTTTATAGAGCTCTAAACTACTCGCACATTTATCAGCTGTGGATTGTTAGTCAAATATACCGTAACCACAACGTGACAGCGCCGAGAGTAACAGATGAGAGTCCAGCTGAATTGTTATAAAACGCTCTGATGTGCTATCATCAGCAATCACTACTCTGTCTCTTTCCAGATGTAGCTGCACAGGTCACCTTGTTTCCTACACCAAACAGCCTTTTGGGTTCAGCGGGATGACATGTAACTCCCAAGCCCTGCACACTCTCACTAGACGTTTATTTACAATGTGCAATACAGGCAGACCGGGTAGAGCATACTGAAAGGATTTCTTAGGTAAGAAATCAGTATACAGCAGCCCCAGAAGACCCTCATTTATCTTCCAGCTAGTAAATTCCATCAGTATGTTTAACAGAGGACAAAACTGCCTAAGGTGTCCCCAAGGAGGATGAGACAGCGTTGCAGACCCATTGGTAACCCTTTCTTGCCTGCGTGACTATAAATACTGCTTCCATGTACTGTCTAGCATTTGTTTTTGGTGACAGTGATTTGTTTCACACAAATATAAAAGGAACACATGCCAAAGAATTTCTAGAACTCATTCATTCATTAGCAAACCTGCAAAAAATTCCAACGATCCAAAGGGGAATGTAAACAGTGCCCCCATTATCTAAGCAATGAGGAATGCTGAAATGAATTGAAAGTGAACTCCAAACTAGTCAACATGTATGGGATGATCATCCATTGCTGCCTACAAGATTCAATTTAATTGCATTTCTATAGAAAAATAATAATTTACGGAATCACACCTTTAATGCCACCTACAGAGGCATAAAACAGACCCAAAACAATTCCAATAAATGGTTACCCAGAAGGGTAAGCAGGACAGAAACCAGATAGTTTTCTGTGTGGGCGTGTGCATATTTCAAAATGGCTCACCCTTTTTCCTGACAGTGGACACTTCAGGGATTTGCCTGAAAGGCTCTAAAATGCTCTGCCAGCGTGTCAACAGCAGCCCATGTGTTGCTTCTTTCCAGAAGCAGCTCCGAAGGTCAGCTTGTTTTCTGCACCCAATGCCCTTTGTGTTCAGAGGGTTTGAAGTGGGAACTCAGCCCCCTGTGCTAATGCACGTTTATAAAGTGAACCTTACAAAATTCCAGGTAGGTACCCAAAGTGGGCTTCTGAATCGGGTCGTCTCCCACAGGTGCAGGTTTAGTGGATACATTGGCTTCTCAAGCGACCGTGCCCATTTTCACTCGTCAGTCACGTAGAATTCTTCTAAGTGACTGGAAAATTGAGAAGTTCGGAAACTCTGTTCAGATTGACAGAGGGTGAATCTTTAAGCAGCCTCCTTTGTAGTTCTCATGCATCTTACATTTTTTGAGCTATTATCTGTGGCATAATAAAGAACATGTCTGTTCTTTGTCTCTGGCACCAGGCGTGTGGCTTCAAAACTCTTCAAATATCCTGAGTGGTCTGAGTGTCTTTATGAGGCTTACTGGGGTAACTTGGGATAGGCCCTGAGATGGCTTCAGAATGGGGGCTGGTCCCCAGATAAATGACCCTTGTGATTGGAGGGCTGGAATATGGGGCCACCTTGGCCTCCGGGAAGAGGAGGGGCCTAAAGATTGACTTCAATCATATATCCATGATTCTGTTAGTCATGCCTAAATGAAGAAGGTCCAATGAAAACTTTGGACATTAAGTTCAGTGAAGCTTTCTGATTGGTGAACAGAGTGGCCCACTGTGCTCTCTGTGTGCTGTCTGATGACTGGTGTGTGAAGCTGCCCTATGCTAAGTAATTGAGTGTGGCTCACTGGTACCATGAGTAAATGTTCTGATTCTAGCTCTTGAGTAAATCATCCTGGAAGTGAAGATTCTAAGAGCCTGAGTCAGCCATGGTAGGGGTTGACCTTTCTGTCCACATGGACAGATTCTAGAAAGTAATGGCTAAACCATGAGAACACTACTTGTGCAGGGAGGCTATCTATCACCATAAAAATTGACATTCTCTAGCACAATAAATTCCAGTTCAAAACAGGTTAAGATACACTGACCATCCAATTTGTGATCCCAATGCTGGCCACTGGCCCTCTAGAATTAAGTGGAGGGGTATTTTGGAATATGATGCACTTTGCATTTGCTCACAATACAAGGAGCGCTCTGATCTGTAGTGCAAAATGCCTAATTTGGAAAGCTTAAACTCAGCAGAGAAAACATTTAATTAAATATTCATCACTAGGGAATTAGATTACCCTGAGGAGAGAAAAGAAACTGATATTAGGCACTCACAAATAGCACAGTGGCTTCCAGTATCAGAATGACACTTTAGTCTTCATTTCCTACAATTATATAACTGGGAGGGAAAATTAAGATAAGACTATGTCGGACATTGGATACCTGGTTAAGGCACTTGGTTTTAATCTTTGTTCACAGGGGATAGTTGAATGCTCCTATCAAAGGAGTGAGGAGAAACAGGGTCATGGAAGAAAGTGATGTAGCCATCGCCAGGTGAATCAAGGGAGGTGGGTCAATGAGACACAGTTACCATTCACAAGATGTGGCTAATAAACGTTTTCTTGGTTTATTGTTGTATTCAAAATTTTGTTTTCTGACCTCATGGGAATGAATCTACAGTTTCCTCCTCCCATACAGAGTGTGCTTTTAATATTTTTAATTAAAAGATTTATTTATTTATGGATTCAAGAACTGGGGTACAGACCAGAGGTGTTAGGGGTGAGAGGAGTCATCAGAGACAGAGCAGGGAGCAGAACAGGCAGATGTACTGAAACACACTGCTGAGGGGATCATTGGGCGGGTCAGGAGAGGTCTGCTGCACCGTGTGGGTCATCTGGGGGCGGGGATCGAACTCACTCTGCAGTGGCTGCAGACAACTTCATAGTGCTGCATTTTAACCTGTTGTGTCACCAGGGAGGGTCTCTTTTATTACTTTTTTTAATAACTTGAAGCTCCTTTTCAGGCAGGAACACAATTTCTTGAGGATTAGAAAGATCTGAATATATAATGGAAATTCCCAGTGCTCAAGAATTCTGACCAACTATCAGTAATTTCAGTACCAAAAATAGAAAAGAGGAGTCTCTTGTTATTACCAAAGAAAAACAGGCAAGGACTTTATTCAAAGCAATAGGAGAGAGGGGCCAAAACTCAGCCTGAGCTCAACTTCACTGATAGAAAGAAAGGGCAGGAAGGGCCATCCTTGGTGGCACAAGGTGTTAAAGCTCAGCACTAGGAAACCATCTGCAGCTACTGAGGCACTAAGGAAGGTGTCTCACATGGTGCAGCAGACTTCTCCTGTCTCACCCATTCTGCCTGTTCTGCTCCCCACTCTGTCGCTGATGAATCCTCTCACTCCCACCCCATAACTCTGGCCTGTACCCCAGTTCTTGTATGCATAAATAAATAAATATTTAAAGAGTGTGCAGGACAGTTTTTAAGTACTAGCATAAGAGAAAAAACAAAGGACATCTCTGTTCAATAACTGGATAGACCTGAGGAAAAGTAGAGATCACCGCATCTTTGTGAGTGACAGCAGTTTTACAACTAAAAGCAGGGTGTCTGCCAAATGGGGCACGATCTCTCCCAGAAACTGGGGGCTTAGGGGTGCTATATCCCTTGGCATAACCATCAAATCAATGGGTTGTACAACTGGCAAAAGGCTTTTTAAAAACTGCATATCCCAGGCCCTCCCTGGTGGCGCAGAGGGTTAGAGCACAGCACGAAGAAGCTAAAGCCACTTCGGCATGAATTCGATCCCCATCCCAGAGTTGACCCACATGGCGTGGCAGACCTCTCCTGACCTTCCCGCTGCTCCCCTCAGCAGTGTACTTCGTCAGTCAGTCTGTTCTGCTCCCCACTCTGTTTCTGGTGAATCCTCTCACCGCCCCTACATCTGTGGCCTATACTCCAGTTCTGTATGCACAAATATATCTTTAAAAAAAACAAAAACAAAACTGCATGTCTCAAAGAAGTAAGGTTTTATGCTTAGAAGTTTTCTAACAGAAGTGGTCTGAAATTGTTAAGGGGAAGGATGTCCTAAAGAACTCTGCAGAGTCTATGGACTCTACCCCTACTCCAGCTTTCTGGACCCTACACGGTACTCCAGTGATTGGAAACTATAACTCCCAGCAGTACCAGGGAGAGAACTGCAAGGACCCAAGGGCGGAGCTAGCAGGAATTCTGGGACATTTGGGGGATAAATAGGGCACAATTGCAGCTCTCTCTCACACTGTGGCTCGCTGGCTCGGTAAACAGCTCTTCGGACCGTGTTGACTTGGTGTGTTCAGTCAGCCCAGCCGTAAGGTATTCCACTTACTTTGTTCCCTGCTCTCTTTCCCTGGGCTGTTTCCTATTCCTTTCCCCTTTTGTAAATAAACCCGTTACTGACCCTTTTGTGTGTACCTGCAGTGTAACTGAGTTGTGAGCATGCGGGTGAGGCCCCACAGACAGGCGGCCCAGTCCACTCTGGGCTACCCTGTAACAAAATGAAAGGTGCCTCAGGTAAGGAAGAACGCCTTGTGAAGCTGGGTCCAGCTAAGGGTTGCATGAAGGTACGTTGTTCATAAGAGGCAGCTTAAGCAACCATACAGGGGGCAGTAGATTAGCCAGTGCTGTACTGAAAACCAGAAATAGGGAAATATTGATCTGCAAAGAGAGCTGCAGATGGAGATAAAGGCATCGTGGAAAGGAAAAGGTTTAAAGGAACCGGATTGTGTGATTAAGGGGTTAGTAAGTCTAAATTCTCAGGGTGGGCTGCCAAGCGGCAGAACCGGGGACTGAGGAAATGCTGTAGTTGAAACCTGAAGGCAATCCCCCTGACAGAATCCACAGTCATCCACAATCCTGCTGACAGAATCCACAATCCTGCTGACTGAATGGCCACTCCCTAGCCAGTTTCTCCTCAAGTCCTACTGATGGGGTGAGGCCCACTGCCTTATGGAAGATAATCTGTTTAACTCAAATTCTCCTTATTTAAATGCTGATCACATCTTTTACAAATACCTCCATGGCAGCATCCAGACTGATGTTTAACCCCAAATCTGCAAGCCCTGACCAACTGACACATAAAATTAATCTCCACCAACAGTGAGCCTGGAAGACAGAAAAACTTCAAAAAGTTTCTATGAAATTCTGCTGATGCCTTCCTGAAGAGTGTCTCTGAGAAACATCCCTATACCACCATTATTGAATAAATCAGTTCCTTAAAGGGGGGGGCAGTGTAACTTCATATAGGCTAAGTTCTTGGGAGTTTTTATTGTTTCAGAGAAGCAGAAACAATCACAATTTTTCTTCTCTAGATAAGGAAGCTTGCTGTGAAATATACGAATATCAGAAGAGTGCCCAGAGGCAGAGAAACAGCTGCTTTTTAAGAAAAAGATCCCATTTGGAAGCAGGAACTTTCCATGGCCATATATATTGTAAGAAGACTCTTCGCCCTCTGATGATAAGTTACATTATTTCTGCAACTACAGGGGACCTGGAACACAATGTGAGAAGTAAAAAGATTTGTGATTTACATTTTCACTGTGATATGGCAGAGAGATGGGAAAATATCGCTTTTCTTGGAGTTAGTTTACGCAACTACAATGCATGGTACAAATTAGAAGTAGTTAGCCTTAGAAATGATAACTTTAGATGTTGTGTAGTGTTCGGTACTTTGGAAGAGTCGGAGATAGGAGAATAGAAAGATGCATTCAAGCACTAAATAGAGATGTTAAGAAAAGCTTGCAGAAGATGAAGTTATTATTCACCTGATGTGTTGCTATCTCTCAGATCATTGGAGACACCTTAAAATGCAAATTGCTCCTTTCTAGATATTGGCTTTTTTTTTTTTTTCTCCTATTCAGGGGACTGAAGATAATTTTGATTTTCTACCAGGGTCCTGCCTTTCAACTTCCAAAGTCCTATAGAAACGTAGAGTTATTTTAATCTGCTCCCATAGATTCCTCCTCCCCTAAGAATTGTTATTATCCTCTACTATTCAGCTCCAAAGAGTCTACTAAAGAAGATCATCTAGGAGTTACGAAATTAAACCATTCCAAGACACGCAGTTATGGAAACAAATTTGCAAGTTATTTAATCATTGCTCAAACATTCATGATTTGCATACAAAATTAAATTATCACTATAGGTTTTCAGTACCCATACACTACATTCCTTTTTTTCTACTCCTCTCTTGTTTATTCTCATTTAATAGTGAAGAATAGCATCCACCTGAAAATAACATCAAGCAAGAGGACTATTTTGAGCTGAAAACAATTGAAAAGAAGCAAATAGAAGAAGTGCTCTCTGCCCTCCTCTGCTAAACGCAGATCATAAATTAGCAAAGGTGTCCCTTCTCCCTTCTCTACCAGGAAGGACAGAAATTACCACTTAGATACTGATCTGACCTGCACCCAAAGACAGTACCAGAGGCGCCTACCAACCAAACATTAATAACCAAACTTTCTCTACTGTTAGTTCTCCACATATTTACCTGCCCACAATGCAAATTTATCTGCTACTCAAGCAACTCAAAATCCTTTTCCTTTCTGTTGTCATTTCTCTAAAAATGCATTGATCTTATACTAAGGTACTGTAATACAGAGAACAGCCAGAGAACCTAAGAGGGGAGAATGTGAAATATACTCCCTACAATGCTGGAGTTTGCTTTCATGAATACTACATTTACCCCTACTCTCTGCCCAATTGGAATGCTAAATATTTAGTTCCTGGAATACATAAGAGTGAGTGACTAGCTTGCTGTATTTCCTAGATTCTAAAACCTCATCAGTGGCATGATACTACGTAGATGAACGATATTTCAGAAACAAATAGACCATTCACTGGAAACAGACTGCAGGTGCAAACCTGACTTAGCTCTTAAAACCCAGGAGGTATATTTGTCTTTCAATGTGTGGCTCACATTAAAAATCAGGACATTGCATATAAATCCAGATTTCCAGCTCTCCCAATGAAGGCTGGCCATGCTGGACTAGAGCAGTCTAGGCTTCCCTCTTGACCACAGATGCTCCAGCTGACCAGCTCCCACCACGTCTGTCATCCTACACCCAACACCATTACATGATGTGCTTTGTCTGCCAGGTTTTCAGTGTGTGATTGCAAACTTAAAGTTCTATACGCAAAGTGAGTCTTAAAACATCTTTAATTAAACATCAGATGTGTTTTCAAATGTTCTTCTTCCCTGACTTCTCCATCAACTGCTGCTCTCATAGGAAGGTATATTAGTTTCCTGCAGCTGCTATAACAAATTACTACAAATTGGCTTAAAACAATAGGAACTTATTTTATCAGAACTCTGGAGGGGCAGCAGTTAAAATGAAGGTGTAGACAGGGTCTTGCTCACTCTGAATCCTGTCTTGCTTCTCCCCGCTACTGGAGACTCCAGTAGTCCTTGGCTTGGGACTGGGCCACTCCAGTATCTGCCTCTCTCTTCGCCCTTGCTATGTCTCTCCTTCGGTTGTTTTGAATAAAGACATTTGTCTTTAATGAACTTCACATGCCGGCATTTCTGTGTCGAACGCTATGTACTTTTCAAATTTTGCACAACAAAGAACATGAGCTTAATATTAGTCCCAACAGGAAGTCACAGAAGAAAATAAGCACAGATAGAAGAGCTTCATTCCTAATGAAGTTTAAAACATGCAAAACTAAAAGTAATATCATTCATACTTCATGTACAAATGACAACACTGAAGTAAAGCAATTTAACAGTAAACGAGAGGGTTAAGAAAGAAAACACACTTCGAAGGTGTGTGCTGTGTCATTTCTTAATTTGAGGAGGTGGTACCCAGGTTATTTTTGTTACAATCTCCAAATTACTAATTACATATTTTATACTATATTTTAATGAAATACAAAGTACTTATTTTATGAAGTCCACCGATGCTCGTGTGTATGTGTATGCATATACATCTACATTTCAACATATATACGTGTGTGTATATATACATTTCTATATCTGTGTATAAAATTTGTTAAGACATCAACTTGTGGTGGTTGGTTTCTGATTTAGATTGCGCCTGGCTATTACTCTGTCTTCGATGACTTTCTTAAGTCATTTTTAGTCATTGTTTATGTAACTCATGTATTGAATTGCTTTTGAAATAGCCTTTCTCCAACTTAATTTAGTTGGGAATAAACAATTTTGACAATATTATATAATATTACTTCACTAAGATCAAGCTACTAGAAACCTTCCTTTAAATTATAATTGTATAAATAGAAAATTTTTCCCTTACAGCAGCACTTGCCTTGGAGACAGCAAAATGAAAACTGTTTCACTAAAATTATTTTAATCAGCTAGCATTGTCAAGGAATCGTAAACTTTAAGTGACACTCCTGCCCCCTCCCCACCATAAAAGCTAGATTGGCATTGGACTGAGCTGAAGACTCTTTCCTGACCAGGATACAGGATGATTTGTTCAAACTATTTGTGAACAGACCTGGGATGCCTACCCATAGGGCCAGGTTTCCATAAGAATGCCCACCATGAAACCCCTCCCCGAGCTTTGAAATCCATGACAAGAAACAGAAACAGGGCCTCCCTGTAGTGCAGGGGTTAAAGACAGCACTATGAAGCTATCACCAGACACTGTAGCACAAGTTCTATCCCTGGCCAGGGAGCTGACCCACATGGTGCAGCAGACCTCTCCTGTCTTGCCTGCCGCTCCCCTCAGCAGTGGCTTTCAGTTAGTTGGCCTGTTCTGCTCCCCACTCTGTCTCTGGTGAATCCTCTCACCATCCCCTGCACCTCTGGCCTACACCCCAGTTCTTGTATGCATAACTAAGCAAAAATAAAACACACAAAAAATGAAACAGGAAACATTTTGGGGTCATAAAGCTGCATCAGGATGCTGTTAGGTATAGGCCTTGGCAGGTCCAGGATGCTCAGAAAAGTGCATGAGAGGGAGCTGAAACAATCCACCCAGGATGGAAGCTCCGCCAATCACGACTCAGCAAGCTTTCACTGATTTGCATGTCATTGTACCTATCAGAACTCAGCTGACTTCTAGACTAATTTTCACAGTGGGCTACCAATCAAAACTTGAGAGATCTCTAGCCCTGATTTGCATAATGGACCAGAATGAGAACTACTCTGCATTGTCTCCCTTCTGCATCCAGGCCAATCAGGAGGCTCTGAAGGAATCTTGAATTGTGCTTCCTGGGCTTAAAACTTGCTTGAAGGAGGTGTCATCCATTCTGACATGAGACCTCCTCCAGTTTCCCCTCAAAAAAGTGTTTTACTTTCTTTTGTACTGGCTCGAGTCAATTGCAGTACTTTTAAAATCTAGGTCCAAGATATTGATTTAAAGTTTATTTAGATCTGAAAATATATTAGAACAAAATTGAAGTTACATTTAGTCCATTTTAATCTAACATTAAAATAAACTCTTGAGGTTGCAATGTTTTTGCAACCTCATCAATGTCTTTTTCATAATTACTTAGAACCACCCAATCTCTGCGATTTTTACATCAAAATCCAAAAATACTTTTCCCTTTCTACTTCCTCCTATATTTTGTGCCCACACTGTAACAACAATAGCTTACAGGTAAGGTGTGTATGGATGGTTGGTTGGAGTTTGAACTTTTTGCAACATTCCTTGCCAAAACCATTGTTTCATCCTTTGCTGTGCTTCATATGTCATGAATGCGGCCAGCTGAGCTCTAGTGTCTGAAACAAATCCAATAAACCTGGGAAGGGCTTTCTATCTATCCTCTTCCCCACCCCCCAAAAGACAGAAGTTGGAGTAGCCTTTTCAGGGACTCATTCTGGGCTCTCCTGAGGGCTGTGTCAGAATGTGGGAAGGCAGGAAGTTCTGTTTTCTTAACAAAACGGTGATCCATCCTCAGTCCAAACGGGTTGAAGTCTACAACCGTCATTGTTTCCATTTCATTTAATGCCTATAAAAAGGAATTCACTTGAGTTCAATGGCTGTAGGCTCTGAATTTGCAGGGTATTTGTGCTAGGCTTTGATTGATCGCTTCACTTTTTCAATTCACATTAAAGAACACGAATGCAGAAATAAGGACAGGGAAGAAAGATGCTCAGAATCCCATCTCAAATTAAATTATTGCCAATTTTTTTTTCTACTCCAGACTCACATACTAATTTTACACAGCTATCAGCAATGTTTTAATACAGTTGTCTTAACATTATATTTTTTGCCATCGCCATATATTTTGTGATGATATTTAGTGCATGCATAATATTACATTAAGTCAATTAAGCATAGTTTCCTTAACCATCTTTCTCATTCTGGATAGTAGAAAGTTAAGCTGCTCTCACTTAAAACAAATGATTAAAATTAATCTGCTCTTTAATAGTGATGAAAGTGGATTTTTCTCCACTGTCATTTATTTTAGAGCAAATAAATTTTATATGCTGCATTTCTGGGTCAACTACTATGTACTTTTCAAACGACTCTGGCCATGCATATATTCTTGCTACATAGATATTTCTGAGTGATTTGAATATACTTTGAAGACATCACAACTCTTTTTCCATAAATAAATTTGGTGTCCATAGCCTAGGATATGGATTTTATTTTATGCAATCACAGTATATTTATCTCCAAATCAGGACACTTAATACCGATCCAATACGATGAGGTATTCCACAGCTCATATTCAATTTTTACTAACTATCCTAATAATGTCTTTCATAATTATTTTTCTTCTTGTTCCTACCCCTATCCAGAATGACAGCTCATGATTAGTTGCTTTATTCTCCTTCAGTAAACTTTCAGCCTTTCATGCTGTTAAGATTTTTGAAGAATACAGGTCAATTATTCTATAGAATGTTCGCTCATAACTAGATACAGGTGCAGCATTTTCAGCAGCAGCACCACAGACCTGATGTGCTTCCCACCACATTTTTAGAGGACACAGATAAACACCACAGATGATGGGTAAACAGAAGTTTATCCAGGCACTGATGACACTAAGTTTATCACTTCCATTTGGTGGTGTCTACCAGGTTTCATCAATGCAGAGACTGAGTCCCAGATCTTGCAGTTTTGTGATCTCTCTGCCGGCCCCAGGCCTCTTCTGCAACCAGCCTGCCGGATGCTCAGTCAGGCCAAGAAGCACCCTGCCTGGCAGCCCCTCTTTATTTACCAGAGCCAGAAGCATTGGAGCAGTGCTCTATGTCATGCTTCTGGCTCTGCTCAAATCAGATGCCAGTTGAGACAAGAGAATAACCCAGAACTCCGACGCAACTGAGTCAGCAGCATTTCTAATTTCTTTTAGCGGCAGGTTGCTAAAGCTCTGTTCCTGGAAGGTGTGGCTGAAACAATCAGCCTTTCTTCCAGGTAAACAGACATTCTACTCTTAGCACAGAAGCCCAACATCTGACCCTAATGGTCTTCGCCCCAGGCGACACTTAAGATGGACATTTAAAACTAGAGGGAAAGCTAAGCTTAAAAGATGCTACCATACTCAGCGTGCCCTTTAGAGGTGTCATCCGGGAGACAGGGCACTGGCTTAGCCCTACCTGCAGTATGGTGGCACCAAAGTGCTGCCATGTGT
Source organism: Condylura cristata (assembly GCF_000260355.1). Lineage (NCBI taxonomy): Eukaryota > Metazoa > Chordata > Mammalia > Eulipotyphla > Talpidae > Condylura > Condylura cristata. Next base: position 10,205,991 of record NW_004567129.1, read on the forward strand.
AGAAGGCAGATTCTGTAGATGAACAGCTCTACCATTCTGCCTGACCGAATTGACTATTTGGGAAAGCATGCGGAGAGGTCCAGCCCTGAAGGAGTGAACAAAACAAAGGAAGTCCTGGTGGAGAATGAGTAGAAGGAGCACATAACTCCAGCAAAGTGGTAGGAAAATGCAAAATGCAGAGCACTTTGAAATTAACTTTAAAAAAATATATAGTTTTTGATTTCACTAATACAATTAATATAATTAATAAAATTTTTATAATTAATTTTGGGGTTACATTTTGTTCTTCCATAAGTGCCCCTACCATACTCATCCTCTACCAAACTACCTGCCACCCCCTTTGTCTCTTTCTCCTATCTCCTCCCTCCCTCCTGTACCCTCTGCAATAATTAGCTACTTTCATGAAGTCTAAAAATTATTCCTGTTGTATTTTGCCTTTGCATTTTTGGGTTGTTATTTATATTCCACAGATGAGTGGAACTATCTAACATCCATCTTTCACTTTCTGACTTATTTCACTTAAACGAATCATCTCTAGGTTCACCCACTTTGTCCCAAAAGCCACTATTTCATCCTTTTCACTACTGTGCAGTATTCCACTGAATATATATTCAACAATGTTTTTATTCATTCATCTTTTGAAGGGCACAGAGGTTGCTTCCATAACTTGGCAACTTGGACAGTGTTGTTATGTTGTTGTTATGTATAGCTATATCTTCTAGTTAGCACTTTGAAGTTTAGCAAGAGCCAGTAAAGCTTCCCTGATTTCACAGCTGACCTTAGGGGTACAGAGGGTTTGCAGGAGTTCTTGGGTAGACCAACTCAGGAGCAATTTGAACATGTAATACAGACATAAAAACAATCCCAAATCACATAGCTCTGTCAACAGTGGACATAAACCTCTTTGTCACGAATGGATTAAGCAGAAACTCTGACCAAACATTGGTCAAACAACATGCAACCCTGACCCAGGCACAGTTCTTAGGAAGTTGGGAACATATATAGAGTCATGACCATTGTGGACATTCAGGAACACTGTGCACATGTTCAAGTCTAGTTCATTTCAGGAGTGATTGGAGAGGGATTCCAAGCTACTAATTCTGATTAGACATAAGGAAACACTTAGATATGAACTATAATGAGTAGTGTTCAAGCCACATATGCATGAAATCACAAAGGTTAAAATCTTGCCAGCCAGGAAGTCTCAAGCTTTTGAACCACATGTGCTATGCCATTGCAAGGATAACGTGTAGGCAGCATTTGAATAAAGTCCAATACCTGTTAGACTAAAGTATGAAAACTAAAAAAAAAAAAAAAAAATCTGAGCACAGATATTAGATGTTGCAAATATACTAGACCTTACAAAAAAAAGTACCAAAAGTCACATTTATAGAATTAAAGGAAGATATGACAATGTCTCATCAAATCAAAAATAACACTTAAAAAGCTACAAGTTAGGCCCTCCCTAGTGGTGCAGTGGATTAAAGCACAGCACTAAGTAGCTAAAGTCACTTCCGCATGAGTTCCATCCCTGCCCCGAAGGTGACCCACGTGGTGTGGCAGACCTCTCCTGACCGCCCACTGCTCCCCTCAGCAGTGTACTTCATCCATCTGCCTGTTCTGCTCCCCACTCTGTCTCTCGTGAAGCATCTCACTGCCCTGGCAGTTGTGGCCTGTACCCTAGTTCTGTCTGCATAAATAAATAAATCTTAAAAAAAAAAAGCTACAAGTTATTAAAAAGAATGAAATGGAAACTCAGTTGCAAGTACAACAGTTGACATTAAAAACTTAAAGGAAGGAATGTCAAGAGAAGGAGTAGACAAGCCACATCCGGGGAGATAATATTTGTAAAAGCCACATCTGACAGAGGACAGTTACCCAAAACAGACAAAGAGCTCTTAAAAACAACTAAGAAAACAAACAACCTGATTAAAAGGGAGGCTGAAGAAATTCAGAGACCTCTCACCAGAGAAGGTGTGAATCAAAAGGGCAACTTAGAAGATGTTCTCTATGAGATGTCTTCCTGGACACTCTAACCCAGAGCTCTGACCCTACATGCTCCGAAAGCTCGTGATAATGTGGAGGGACAGAGACCCCCACCCAACTCTGATGCTGATGCAGAAATGGCAAAGCCACTTGCAAGATCGTTTGACAGCTGCTGGCAAAGTCAAGTGCATAGAGTTTGGCCTGGCCATCACACTCCTTGCCATTTACCCAAAGGAGTGAATAATTTCATGGCTAGAACCCCAGCACTTCTATCCATTATTGCCAAAACTTGGAAGCAACCAATGTGTGTTTCAGCAGACAGGAGACAAATCTACCATGGAGCACCCAGATCATGAAATATTGTTCAGACTAAAAAGAAATGAGCTCTCAAGTTATGAAAAGGCATGGGAGAACCTAAATGCATATCATCAAGTGCCAGCAGCCAATCAGAATAGGCTACATTCTATTTCATTCCAACCACATGACGTTTTGGAAAACACAAAGCTATATCGACTGTAAAATATCAGCGGTTCCCAGGGGTTTGAATAGGGAGCCATGTACAGGTAGAGGACAGAGGAATTTTAAGTCAGTGAAAATACTCTGAGACTATAGTGATGCTAATATACATTTGTCCAAATGTATACAATGTGCACAAGGAATGAACCCTAATGTCAATCATGGACTTTGGGGGATTATGATGTCATTATAAATTCATCAGTTGTAATAAATATACCACTCTGGTGGAGGATGCTGAGAATGGGGGAAGTGGTATATATAGGGGCAAGGATATATGGGAAAGCTCTAAACCTTCTCAGTTTTGATGTGAACCTAAACCTGCACCAGAAAAAAATATCCATTTAACATTATACTGAGAATCTGAGCAGGACAATTAGGGAAGAAAAACACACACACATACACACAATTCATTCAGATTGAAATAAAGACAATACTATTCGAAGATGGTATGGTCTTACATATAATGAGAAACATTAAACAAACTCATTCAACAAGGTAGCAGGATACGAGACTATCTAAAGCAAATTGTATTTCTATGTGTAGTAACAAACAATCAAAAAATGAAATTTTGTAAACAAAAGTACTTTCACCCAGGACACTATCGGAAATTGCAAGATCCAATATGAGTAGCTTCTAGGCATAGGAAGCAGTAAAATCCTTTTTTAAATATGGATTTTGTTATTAAGAAGATGCAAATGTCTCCAAAAATAAGTGTATGGTAGGTGAGAAATTCTGGGTAACTACTGAATGAAATCAATTTGTTGCCAGAAGGAATCAGACAAGATGGGAAGGGAAATTAACAGAAATATTTCCAACAACAAAGAAGACAGCTTGTTTAGGAGTAAGAAAATCCAATAAATTAAACATGTAAAAAACTGAGGCTTCTTTCAAATACATTTAAGTGGAGAAACAGGATGTGTTGTAGATATAGCTAAATCAGCTTGAAATCTAAAAGAATAACTCATCTCCAAAAAAGGCCTAGCCTGATCCAAAAAGCTTGTCAAAAGATGCATGTGATAGAGCTAAAAGGAACACACACACTCTCTCTCTCAACCTAAAAAATTCACAAGGCATCTTTTCATCTATTGAGAAGTTCTAACTGTGGGTGAAAGCCCCACCCTCGATGTCTTCTTGCTGTCTTCACTCAGTGGCCCTTTCAGAACAAAGCCTTCCGATTTTACCTTTCACTGTCGAGGATAACTCTTCATGCCCTGAATGGTCGCTACGCTCTTTTACCTCCCAAATTATTTTAGACCACAGTTTTACCAAAATTTTCATCATGGAGTGAGATGAATAGGGCCTTAGAGCTTTCAAAATCCATTTACTTCCAGTCTGCCAATTACGATGATGCTCAAGCCACAGGTATTAGATTTCATTATGGCGGTTCTCTTAAATATCGCTATTTATAACCATCAGATGGACCAGGTGTGGTAATGAGTAACTCCAAATCTCAGGGGCTTAGTTCTGTTTTCTCCCCAACACAGGCAGCAGGTGGCTCTTTCCCAGTCAGTCAACCCAGGATCCTGGCCAGAGTGGCGGCCATCTTTGAAAAGGTAATCAAAGCGGAAACTAGGCCACAGGGTGTCAGACAATTCAATTCTCTGACGAAAGAGAGGAAGGCCGCCTCTGCTTCCAGGTTACTGTGAATCACATGACTTTAGCGGACCAGGATTTGAGGAATGCAGTCTTTTCATGTGCTCTGAAGGTGAAGGGGCAGTGTGAATGATTTCCACAATCATGCTTCACCAGGATTTCAGAAATAACGATTAAACTGGAAAAACGTTGTTTTCTTTCTTTCTTTCTTTCTTTTTTTATAAAAGCCAAGTGTAGGGGGCACATAAGTGCTGATGTATATGCACCACATGAGAGAAGCTTATGCTAAATGTGCTGAAACTGAAGGGAAAGCTAAGTGACACCTGCAGCGGAAAAATATATTTCAATTCCAATTTCAATATACCATTTTTCCTAGTATCTCTGCTGGAGCAATCACAGTATAATAATACCTTATGTCATTGAGCAAAACTCCCTTACCCTGATAGAGACTAATCATAACATTTTCCTTTCATTTAGCGGAAATGCTGGCTATCTCAAGTTTGCCATGTCTGCCACACTGAGAATTAGCAAATAATATAGTTAAAAGGGCTTTCAAAGTCACTTAGCAGCATAACCCTAAACATTATTGCTGTTATTAACTTAGCCTCAGATCACATAAGGTAAAAGTGGACAGAATTATCAGTTGTTCAAATACTGAGTGGTATTGCTGGGTTAAAAAATCAGCCAGGCCAGCATCAGTTTCAATGCTCTTGGTGACATATTCTATTTCCTTTGATGCACAAAAGTCAAAAGCAAAGCTGAATTAGTCATTAATCAAAATCAAAATGTCATTTAAAAGAAAACCCAAAAATTTCCATTCACAATAGCAAAAGAAAACATGCTGCGAAGTGACAAGAAACAAAATTTTTAAAATACTACCTTTGAAAGGAACGTGGTATTAATAGAGAGATAGTCAAGGAGACAAAGTCAGAGGCAGCTGAGCTCACACACTCAGGTGTGTGAAAGAAGGGGGTCTTACAAATCACTGAGAATGACAGCTTTTTATTAAATACTAATGGGAAAATTGAACACCCATAGGAAAAATAATATATATATAGACCTTGCTCATCTTATACAGCAAAGCCAAGCCCGTGTACACTATAAACACCCCAATGAGTAAAGCTAATCTAAAATGTCTAGAAAATATATAGGTAATTATCCTTTGGATAAGACGATTTTCTTAAACAAAGCAGCACAATCATAAAGGAAATCCAGCTACATCTGTGCAATAAAATAAATCATAAACAGATTCAAAACACAAGACACAGACAAGGAGTGTCTTTATAGCTTATTCGAGCAGCCAGTATAAAGAAATCCTAAAAATCAATAATGCACAAAATATGTATGAGCAATTCACCTGAAAAGCAATAAACACATGGAGAGAAAATGCTCAACCTCATTGGTAATCAGGAAAAATGCAAATTGAAGCCAATATTTCAGTCGCATGCAGGAGAAACTGTAGTATATTTTGAGGAAATTGATCTTAGGAAGGAATCAACAGATTGTGTTATTAATGGCTAATATGACAGGGGGAGAGAGAGAAATATATATTCTGTCCTGATATTACTTGTAGGCTCCTTTTTGGGCGTCCTCCTGATATCAATTTTTACTATAAATAGTTCAGGGACAGACAGCAAAGGATCTGGGATCAGAGGATGCCAGAAAATAACACGTGCAGTCATCTTAAAGGAGCTTAGAGCTTGTAGCATCATGGAGTTGACAGCTCTGCAGAAAACACACACCTACATGAGAAATGTAGCCTGAAGTAAAGACACTCTTGGCATATAATTTACCAGAGTGCTAATTAGATGAACAAAAACAAGAAACGTGCCAAAAAGATACTTTTGGAGATTTCTTGCATTGCTGAATGGATGGGAGAAAATGTTAAATATTCTCACTGGCGGTCAGGACATTGGGTTAGATGGTGCTGTACAAGCTCCACTCACAAGTCCTGGGACTTAATTTTGATGATCATTTATTTGTCATTGTTGTGCAGATTGCCTGGGCTCCACCAGACCCTTCACACTAGAGGTTTCCTCTGTAGTTGCCATCAGATTGTGGCTCGAGCTGGAGAGCCACCGCTCCAACAAGTCGGTGAAAATGGCTCAAACAGCTGAGTAATGCCCAGGAACCCTTGCATGCATGAGTTTTTCCCAGAAGACTGAGATAGAATCACCAGCTGCTTCTAACCAGTTTCCAGAATCCCAGACAGTCAAGACTGCACTGCAGTGCACTACTCCAGCGACAGACACCGAACCACGTGGACATGGCAGTAGGCTATCTTGAGCGGCAGATGATGCCCAAGGTAACCATGATGTTTGTTCACTCCCCAGAGTAGAGCACTAAGTCATTCTGGAGAGTCAACGACCTCAGGTGTTAGCTAGAATAGTAGTAAGGGAATGGACCAAATCTTTGCTTTCCCCCCAAGGCATGGTGGGAGAACGAGCGCCCACAGCTGTCTCAGAAAGGGGTGGTGCCACTCTGTATTCCCACAACTCCTGCCATGGCAGATTTAACCCCCTGGCTTTTTCAGAGGGTCAGCTGAGTCACTGAATGCCAAGCACATCTAAATCCTCAGAACACTATAGATCAGAATCTAAATCCTCAGAACACTATAGATCAGAGACATTGTATAGGGGAGGAGGAGGGGGAAGGACCAGGACAGGGGTGGGATGAGCACCAGGGACTACGGTGATGGTGCTCGGGGGAATGGTGGGAATTTCATGGGGAGACCGCACATTGTACAAAAATGACGGATGATGTAATGAATGTATTTTCAAAAATAAAGAATCAAAGTGGAATCAAGCGGATTAAATGATCTGCTGAAAATTATACATGCCTGAAGAAATGTCATCCTTGGTTTTGCTGCTCTCATGCAGGCTCAGCTTTCCTTAAACTCAAATATTGTGAAAGGAAAGGAAAGAAGGAGGCAGTATGTGTGTTTCCTTCTGATCAACGTTTTGTTTTGTGTTTTGTTTTCCTTTTTTATCTTTCAAGTGAACCGCTGATTTTGATGTCCAGCTCATCTATGTGATGTTAGCACTCATTACCAATAATTCATTTTTAACTGGCTTCTGGGTCCTTGTGCTGTTATGATCTCACATTCAGATTACTCCAAAACCAAATTCTCCCCTCACCTCTATCCTGGAGTTTTCCTCTGCATAAAACTATTTTATCATTTTAAGCCTCTAGACAGATTTACATTTTATTTATTGTTATCTTTCTTTGATGTAAGATTCCTTAACATGAGATCTGCCTGATTAACACACTGTTAAGTGCACAATACTGTAGGCTGCGCTACAGGTGTGTGCTGGATAGCGAGGTGTCCGGGATTTATTCATCCTGTATGACTGAAACTTGACACCAGTAACTGCCACCCACTTTTTCCATCCCTCCCTCTACACCATCAAGGCACTGGCCATCTCCAACCCTGTCATGGCCATGCCCAGCTTCCTCAACCACCTTCCCCCTCCAGGAGCCATCATTCTGCAGTGGTTTGGGATTAGTTTTGCTGTTCCTTTGTTCGTATTTCTTTATATTTCACATCTGAGTGAAATCCTGTATGTCTTTCTCCTTTTGACACGTTTCATTTATCACGATCCCCTCCAGTTCCATGCATGTTGTCACACATGACAATATTACATGTGTTTTCCTATAGCTGAGTAGTCGTCCACCATGCATACACGCTGCATCTTCTTTATCCACTCGTTGGACTTTGAGATTATTTTGTTTCTATCACTTGGCTATTGTGACTAGTGCTGCATGTGACTAGTGCTGCAATGAACATAGCAAATATCCTTCTGAATTAGTGTTTTTACATTGGAAAACTTTGTAGGAGTGCAAATCCATGATATTTATACAATATGCCCATTTTAAATATATTTTTTAATATTTAATATTTTGAGGATCCCCCATGCTTCTTTCTGTAGGGGCTGGGCAACCGTGCCCAAGGGTTCCTTTTCCTCCTCATCCTGTCAACACTTGTTTCTTGTTTTTCTGACATGGGCCATTCTCAGTGATGAGAGATACTATCTCACTGTGGTTATGACTTGCATTTCCCTGGTGATAAGGGATGATAAGCATTTATTTCAAGTACCTGTTGGTCATCTATATGTCTTCTCTTTAGAGAAGTCTCCACTTAGCTTTTCTGCCCATTTCCTGATTGGGTTATTTGATTTCCTTTTGAAGGGTTGTATGAGTTGTTTGTAGATCTTGGATATCAGCTCCATATTAAATGTATCATGAACAAATATTTTCTCCCAGTTGGTAGGATGGCTTTTAATAGAATGGTCATTTCTTTCACCTTGCAACTTTGTAGCTTGATGTAAACTCATTTGTTTAACTTGTTTGTTTGATGTCATCACCAAGAAACTGTTGTCCAGATCAATGTCTGGAATCCTTTTCCTTATGTTTTTTCTTCCAGGGGTTTTATAGTTTTGGGTCTTAAGTTTAAGTCTTTAATCTGCTATGAGTTGATTTTTCTATTGGCATAAAATAAGGATCAAATTTCATTCTTTTGCATATGGATGCCATTTTTTTCCCTGCACTACTTGTTAAAGAGACTTTAAGAATGTAGTCAAATGGGGCCCTTCCTGGTGGCACAGTAGGTTAAAGCGAACCACTGGAAAGCTGGCCTCAGCTGCCTCCATGGGAATTAGATCCCTGGCCAGGAAGCTGACCCACCTGGTGCAGCAGACCTCTCCTGTCGCACCCACTGCTCCCCTCAGCAGTGTACTTTGTCAGACAGTCTGCCTTTTCAGCTCCCCACTCTGACTATGGTGAATCCTTTCATGGCCCCTGCACCTCTGGCCTGTACCCTGTTCTATATGCGAAAATATATATTTTTTAAAGAATGTAGTCAAATGAAAATAGAAAAAAATCATAATTTCAATTCGCTGCACTCTTTCTAGTCTCAGAAGCTTTTCCTTTCTCTGAAATTCTAGCATTATGCTAAAAGTTTAGCCACATGATTTACTTTTTATATATCTCTATCACCCAGCTTTGACTTCCAGTATTGGGACATTCTGAGACCACTTTTTATTGTTTAATTTCCTTTCTGCTGTCAGTCAATATAGATGTCTGGTCTACAGTATAGATAAGACTATGTCGTAATGCTTTACTGAGAAGTGGTTGGTACCTAGCTCTATCCTCTAGTCTTCCTCTCCTTCATGTAAAGCTCTATATTTCAAAGACCAAAATAATATCCAAAATGCCACAGGATACTTGGATGAGTACTGGCAAGAAAAACAATTCAAGTGATCATATTAGTGCCTTCATAAAAATCTATAAAAAATCAATGTCTATAAAACTCAAAATAATTTCCCAAAATAGACTAATCTGTATAAAAGTCTTGTTTTTTTTTTTCAGTCTTTCAGCTATATGTCCTCAAATGTAATCTGGACACTTTTTTCTCTAATATCAGCAATAAGCTCTTTTCCAAAATAGCTGCATGGCTAAAATACCCCCACGAGTAGTAGACAAGACTTCCTGTGGCTTGACATCTACAAAGACTTGAGTTTGCCCAATTTAGTCTGATTTTTAAAAATGTCCTTCTAGTATCACTTGAGATAAACAGAAATGATCAACTCCAATGTAGCTGAATTTACTGATATTATCATTATGACTTGCACTCTTTACCTATTGGGACAAATCTGTATTTTAATAAGATATAAGGAAAATAGTATCTATAGCATTAAAAATTGAACAAATGTCTTTGAAATAGCACATCACTTTAAAGAAATGCATATATACTACACATACACAGTATGTTATTACTCTACTGGTAATATTACACAAAGTATAATATCAACAGATCAACTCAAATCACTTGACTACCCACATCCTTCATTACAGAAAAGGCAGACCATAGTTCAAGTCATATATGAGCTACTGGAAAGTGCAGAGATAATTCTGCAATATCATGGTAAATCATAATTTCCCTTTGCATGACAATGCTTCCAAGAGTTTGGTTTTCTCTCCCTTATGAAGATGCAGCAGCCTTCTTTCAAAGATTTGCATTTAATGAATATCTTGCTCTGATGGGTGATCAAAGTTGTCATGGAAACAATTATAAGAGATACAGTTATCTGGGAAGAAAATATTTATCTTGAAATCTGGTCTACTTTTCCTTGTGGAGAAAATGAGACACTTTCTGGAGCAAGTGTTCCATTTCAGGAGTGGGGGAGGTGATTGACCTTTCAGGCTGTGCATTCCCATGAGGCACTTCTCCCAGGCTCCACAATGTCTCATTTAATCAGTGTCCTGTGTCCTACTCTGTTGCTGAAGACTGTGATGTCTCCTCACAAGACTGAGCTGCGACATTATTTGATGGAATAGAACAGGCAATTGTTTGTGTTTGAAGGGGGAAAAAAAAAACACACATGATATTTCCCAAGGCAAGTAATTATCTTCAATAATATTTATCCTTGGTGTATTCAGAGTTAACAGCAAAGCGCAGAAGTAGAAGCAGAAGAGACATGTGTAAATACCTCATTTATTTCCCTCTGTCTGAGGTTTTCCCTATTATTTTTCTAATAAAACGATGCTTCTTCCTTGTTTTATTTAAGATACCAACCTCTTTGTATTTCTATTTCTTTATAATTTTGTCTTTATGACCACTTCATAAAAATCTGAATAGCTTTGTCCAAAGCTCAAAAATTATGTATCTTAAATATGTGTGTATATTTCATTTAAAGTATGCTTATATTTACTTATATTTTATACAGCAAGATATTATAATAAATATTTAACATGCTCTCTATTATAAAACTAAATCTGTATGTATTTATATTTCAAATGTGACATACTTTTAAAAGCATTGGCTAAAATTTATATGTACCTATTTTTTTCCTGATATTTTAAAAGTTAATAATTTATCCTGGTTTCTTCCAGAAACTGGTTTATGACTTCTTTCAAAATATATAGAGTATAATAAAGTTAAAATAATAATAAAAAACTTAAGTGGGGAAAGCAGGTAAATTGACATTATTTACTCATCAGTCTTTGCAGTGAGGGGAGAGCCTTCATTGGCCTGCAGGGCAGTGCATTAAATATCCTACTATCAAAGGCAGTGCTCAGGAAACACTGGCCATTAGCATCACAAAAACCTCTGTGGGAGGCACCTAACTTTTTCAGCATCTTATAGGAAATCACATGAATTTGCTTCTGTTCTAAGTTTGAACAGCTTTCAAAATGGCAATGCAAAGATGCCAAAAGTACACTTCAGCAAAAGCATTGCAAGTTGGCATGGGAAGACCAGCTTTCTGGTTCATTCCTCCCCTGAATTAATACAAGGATGGGATTTAGAGCATTCAGGGTAATAAACAGGTTAAAATGCTTCAGGTGCAAATGTATCATTTCACTCAACTACAATGTTAAGTTTCGATGAGTCATGTTCTGTTCACTGATTATTTTTGTATTTTTAAAGCCAAGATTTTATCATGCCACCACAAGTATAATTCCATTCCCTGTCAGAAGATATTGTCAAAGTCATACCACCTACATGTCTCTGGAAGAACAACAGAGAGAGTCGACTTGTGTTTAATACACACACACACATACACACACACACGCGCGGAATCAGAGCCATAAGCATGACCTTGGAAAGTTTAGAACAAATATGGAAAGGTCATGAACCTATAAAAATTGGCCCAAGCAACAGCAAAATTTGAAAATAAATATATGAGTGTAACCAAGATTAACTTTATTAAAAACATTTCTAAGACCTATAGCCTGGGTTACAAAAATCACTAGAAAGCACGCACACACACACACACACACACACACACACTTTAAACTGACTCCCCTTTCGTGAAAAAAAAAAAAAAAAATGAAGGTTTTATTTGTAATGAATCCAAAAACCCATGTCAATTTCCAGAAAGAGAAGAAGTCAGTTCAAAGAAAATAAGAAAATATTGTTTTGTGAAATTTTTCTTTTTCCCCGAGATCAGTTCAAATGATTTGTGGTGGAAGGATTATGATGGCCACATCTCAGGGAGAAATCACATACTGTCCAAAAATTAATGACAATATGAGATAAAAGCACTACATTTAAAAATTAGAAAATAAATAAAAACAAAATAAATGGTTTGTCATAGAATAGCACAAGTATTTTGGGGGCAACATTAAGAAGCTCTGATTTAAATAATGGGAGGAGACAACTTGCTGGGTGGGGTTCACTTAATCACTTTCCAGTCCTAGCCATGCAACCATGTCATTTTAGACATACATATGAGTTGGAAAAACAAAAAAATAGCTCTCTTTCTGTGGAAAGGGTAGACTCTGAGCAGATCATCCCACAAGTGACACTGAAACTTCACTGTCGTGAAGCTCAGTAAATGAGGAGCTTGAGGTGCAATGGAGTTACAATGCTAACTGGTCATCTGCTTGGCCTCCTGGATAAGCCGCCTCACACAGGGAGAAGCCACACTAATTTTCACTCTAGTTATGCGATCTGATAAGATTCACATTGAATGATTCAACATATTTTTTGAGGACCTAATAGATTCTTTGGACTATTAGGTGTTACAAGGGATTTTGACACTCAATGACAGGTTTGTAGGTGGCATACTGTCAGTCTTCCCATAACCTCCAGGTTACAGAGGGGTGTGTGTGTGTGCGTATGTTTCTTTTCTCATTAAATGTCTCAGAGAACTCTCTCCCATTACAGCCAACAGAGATGACATGACATGGCTTCATCAGAACGAGATAGTTGCTAGGCTACCCTTACATTCTTAGTTCAAAATGATCTCTCTCCTATCTAACATAAGAGTCTTGAAATGATGCTATTCTACTTCCTACAAGCACTGGTATAAATTTACCTGTATTCCTGAGCATACTCTGAACTAGCTTTGGTAATGTCCATCAGCATTAAGAAAAGCAGTAAAAAGAAGAGGGGAGATGAGCTTCCCATGGCAACGACATTCTCCAAAAATTTGCAAAAAAAAAAAAAAAGTTGATTCAACAAAAATATTCAGATATAATAATTATAGTTAATAAAAGATGTTAATATCTTTCAAATTTAAAAGCTCACAGAACTTCATGACAGTTTGAAATTAGCAATAATGTAGTGTTGGGAGATGAGTTTAGTGGCTTATCTACAGATCATCTATTTATATATCTATGTATTTAATAAAGAATACCATAATAGAAGTATTGCTAGCTTTGTTTTTGATGGACTTATTCATTTTCAGAGACCACTGTTATTTCTTATACAAGTGATAAGATAAAATGTGTATCTAGCATGTCATAAAAACATTACCTTTTCCTCAGAGATCTTTGTCTTTTGGATATATATTTCTCTGATTCACTTTAGGGATGTTTCTTTGCTCACTTCCTGAAACAAATGGACATTTGGGTCTGGATTCACCTCTGGCTCACAATGCAACATCTGGTGGTTTTCAACTGCCAAGTTTACTGAATCCACACTTTTAATTATAGACTTCAAAATCCTCCCAATAAACACTAATTCGAATTCAGCTTCAATTATACATCTACCCCAGTTTATGCTTTCTGACACCAGGCAAAATTGGGGAGACAGATAGGACCCTAAACTGTTAAAAGAAAAAACATAAGCTGCCCGTTCTAAGGATCCATGCCCATGCAGGCACAGAAAAGCAAAGTAATCAAACTCTAGTGTGCTAAGAGATTTTTAATTGGTAAGATATTTAAAGGAATAGAAAGAGAGAAGAGGAATAGAGAGAAAGGTTTCAAAATTTGAACTCCTCACCAAACCTTAGCTCAACCATCCCCATGGGCAAACATTCAGCCTCACAGTCAAAACCCAAAATGGAGTGTACATGACCCGCAGAAGCAAATCCCAGGCACCTCCTGGCAGGGAACACAAGCAACAGCTGCACATGGTCCAGAGGGCTAGGAAAGAAGGAGAGGACAGAAATTCAAAATGTGCCCCCAGCACTGCATCCACCCCAAGTGCAAGATGGCGGCTGCCCAATCTCTCAAGAGCGGGCGTCTTGCCTCCTCCTAAAGTGCTAGCGCCAGATGAGAGAGAGCAGGCACACAGGTTGTTCTGTGACCCCTTGCCAGGAAGTCCCGCTGCATGGCCTGGGTCTGGTTATGTGCACAACTTCCATGCTTCAGTCCATCATTTGCAGCGTAATTTAATATAAATGGTCCAGGTGGGCCAGGACATAATGCTAGAATCATTTCTAAATCAGTAATCAGGGCATAGCAAACCTATTCAGGACCAAGCTGGATTTTAAGTCCAGTATGATCTCAGCTTGTCTGAGTTCTCTGCCTAATCATGTCTCACCAACCTGGCAATCACATCAGCCAGGGTGGCGGCCTCACTGAAGTGCTGACTGGGAAAGAGCTGGCTTCTGAGTTCACTTAGTGGATGGCCAGCCGGCGGGTCTAGCTCGCCTTAGGTGGTCGGTCTGAGGACCTGTGCGTGCAGCTGGCTGCTGCCTAGAAGTTGCCCCTGTCACCTCGGCCTTCCAACATGGTGACTTGCTTCATCAAAGCCAGCAAGGGGAAGCATTTGCTGCCAAGGAAATGACATTATTATATAACCCAGTAATGGAAGTGATCACTCATTACACCATTGCCATATTCTATTGATAAGAAACATACTTTGGGGGGCTGGGGGTGAAGCAAAGGCTTGCCCCGAGGAAGGGGTCATCGGCTCACCTTGACACCATCCATTACTGCAGATTGGGGAGGGGCAGCATTAACAATGTCCATGCCCATGAGCTCATGGAAACTTTGTCCATGGGCAAGTGGCTGCTTTCACACAAAATAACATCTGTTTCTAGGGTGGCAGCAAGCACAGCCTGGACTTAACTCAAGCCTACAAGCTTTATCTGTTTGGGCAGCATTGGAGAGCTGGCTGCTGGCAGTCCATTCTTCCTAAACTGACCTGGCTGAGGCAAGAATTAGATTTCAGGGAGAATCTTTTCACATAATGGCCTTTCAGCTATTATGTGAGGGGGTAACCATGGGCCTGTAATTTATTCCTCCTCCTCAGGGATCCCTGAAGAAGTTTGACCCTGACCAGAATTCTTTGCAAATATCGACTGATAAATAATGCTACCTAAAAGATAAATGAGGGTCCTGAATAGGTTTGCTATGCCCTGATTACTGATTTAGAAATGATTCTAGCATTATGTCCTGGCCCACCTGGACAATTTATATTAAATTACGCTGCAAATGATGGACTGAAGCATGGAAGTTGTGCACATAACCAGACCCAGGCCATGCAGCGGTACTTGCTGGCAAGCGGTCACATGTGCAGCTGGTTCTTGACAAACCCAAGAAACAAAATGTGTCCTGGCTGGGGAGAGGAGGCTGAGAAACCCACCTATGCAGGTCTGGAGGCTTGGGGTGCTGTGCGTGCTGTTGCTTCTGTCTCACAGCCACGGATCATCATGTCCAGCCTGTGCTGGCTGGATGGGACCATGTTTCTGACACAGCAGGAATAAGCGTGAGGCAGCTCTGGATTCAAGGGCCGTTGAAGCAAGGCATCTACTTGAAATAGCCTCACAGAGCCACAACTGGTGGACAACACACTGCACAGATTTGAAGTTCTGGCAGATGGACACACTCCAGAAACCATCAGCACAATGAAGTTAACCGAGACTTCTAATTTGACACTGATGATACAAATCGTCGGAAGTGCTATGATTTAGAGGCTTCCAGATGTGGGCTCCGTGTGTCACATTGCTATCTAGAGTGGTCACGAAAACACCCAAGAGACAGTAAGTTCAGTGAGGATGTAGGGGGTTAACTGGTGGCGAGGATGCTTGTATTACCCAGAAGTGAGGCTACCAGAGACAATTCCAAAAAAAAGGGAGAAAGTAATAGTTGACTGTTCTCCTGGGTCTGTTCCATGGCCAATGGAAAGCCAAATGGAAACAGGCACAAACAAGCTTGGGTGCTGGTGGCAGAGTCATGGGGCTGAGAGTTGAAGACCTGCCTTCATCTCTGGCTCTGGCCACAATCTAAAGCCCAGCCCCTTCCAGTTCACTGCTTCTCGCCTAACCTAGGTCCCCACAAGCCCTACATTAAAGCTTGCGAGTTAGCATGTGAAATATTTAAAAGAGGGGTTGAATTCATACTCTCCAATGGAAACATGATATTTAAAAAGTAAATTCAGTAAGGGCTCAGCATCATCTCACCGAGCCTTCAGAGGGGACTCCAAGAAACTAGAAAACAGCGAGGGTGGAGCGACCTCTGGGCAGTAACTCAAATATTTGGAACAATTAGTTCTTGGCACCCAGTTACCACAATTCCCACGGGGAATTGTGGAGTACGTTCCAGGACTTAAAGGTGAAACCCACCAGGCTTCGAGGTGCAGCTAGGTAATACCCACACATAGGTTAAATTCTAACTTGGAACACACGACAAGAGAATGTTCTCTGGTTGTGTCTCCTTTACTGAAATGCATCACTGAAACGGATACCCCATGGAGGATGGAGGTGAAGCTGCCTTGCTCATCTCTACCTGGTTTCAATTTAAAAATGAAATGAGAATTGTTGCAATCCCCAAGCCTTCCTCTGTAGAAAATATTATGCAACTTGGAATCTCAGGAGAGCCAGAGATTGACACTGAAGATAGCGTGAGCTGCTCAAGTAGCGTTGCCCGAGTGCCACAGCCCTTCAGCAGAGCAGGTGATTCACAGACACTGGTAGCGGGCCACTGGGAACTCATCTGGGTAAGAAGTTCCCACTTGTGTTGCAGATCTGATTGGAATAAAACAAAAAACTGTGCCTGCACCAAAAGGCAATAGACCCAAGGAGACTGCAGGGCAACAGTCCCATGCCTTCGCTTGCTCGGCCTATCTCAGAAGCCAGTGGAGAACAGTCAGCAATATTAGCCGCTTGCAGAGGAACTGTGGATTCACTTGTGCACAGTCACCATAGCGCGTGACTGCAGGTGGTCTGAAGAACCATGACCGGAAGGCGCTAACACTGACCACACACCCACAACTGCCTCCTGGGAGAAAGCACTGGGGGGTTGGAGCTCGTGATCACCCCTATGCTGACAGACCATGGCAGATAAACTCCATTAACATTTCAGACCTGTCTGGGTTTCTGGAATTGGGGGGGGGAAGGGGGGGACGGATAACAAGCTGGAGCCACAAGAGGCTTCCCTCCGAGTATGAGAAATAATTTATGATCCACTCTTGACCCTGCCACTGAATAGGCCAGAGACTGGAGAAACTTTTTGAGTTATGGCAACATCCCATGTGCCATTTGGGGATATTGTTAGTCCTATTCACAAAGTCACCAGAAAGAAAGCTGAGATTGAATTGTGCCCTGACAGAAACAAGCCAATAAAAGATTTATAAAGGGCTGTCAATCAGGCAGCGCCTCTTGAGCCTATGACCCCAATGCACAAATGACTGGAGAAGTGTCAGTAACTAGAACACACGCAGACGAGAGCCTTTGGCAGAAATCAATACAGCTACTCAGTGGAGACGGTGGGGAGTTTGGACTTGAAAGTGGTCTGAAGCAGCTGCTCAATACGGCCCTTTAGAAGCATAATTGCGAGCTTGTTGTTGGGCGTTGGTAGAAATTGTTGCTACCGTAGGAAAACTTCAGGCAGTCCTGAAACCAGAGACACCCAACCTCGTGGCTTGGGTGAACAATGTGAGAAACATTCCAACTGTGATGGCGTGGCAGTGACACGCTCCAGAGCATTGTGCTAGTTGACGGTGAAAATGCAGCTCACTGACTGTTTCTGCGCTGCATTTGGAGCTGGTATGGACTTTCACATTGTCTGAACCCTAAAGCTCTCTTGGCTGCCGTTGGCAGCCAAGTGTATGGACTGGAATCTCGCGAGAATCAGTTCTTCCATGTTGTACATGTGGCAGATCCTAGGCGAAAGAAGGGGGAAAGTGCTGGAATGGCTTTTTGAGAAGCGTTACATTATACTGAAAAAGACCTGGTAGTCCACCTAGCGACACTAGAGGGCGCTGTCCTTCAGGAGACTGGGCATGCTGGCAATCAATTTAGAGATGGAACAGCAATCTGGGATTAGACAGTCTGTATTGCTACTCATCCAACATCAATCTTGCTAGCTACTCTGGAAAAGAGCATCTGCCCTTACTCAGGGGACATTTTAATGATAATGAAATCATATGTATTTAAGAGACAATGGTGCTAGTGGCTATGTCACTCAGGCTGTGTGGTCCGAAGCTGCAAACTGAGCACGTGCATTGTGACTAGTCTAAATGGGGCATCTCAGACATGGGGGATACATAAGGGATGTTGAAGGCAGTTCAGAAAAGATTGTGAAGGATGAGTTATTAACTCACTGATGAGTTGATTTTGATTACATGCTGCATCAATATCATTCTGGATATATTTGGACACATACATTATTAGGATTCAGTTCAACTGTTTTTTGGTGGTTGTTTTGTTTTTAACTTTATTTAGGATGGCTCCAGAAATCTTAAAATTATCTATGTGGCATATGCCCTATTCCTCGGAATAATATTCTTCTAGATTGCTTATTAAATAATCCTGCAGTGTATAAACTTCAGCTGAGCTGAAAAACTGAAGGCAGCTTGAATGGGGGTACAAGTGGCTCAAGATACATAATCTGTGAGCCTCCTCCACTCCCCCTCCCATTTGAATACTTCTTCCCAGTGCTAACCTGTTCTAACGATGCCCAGCTGTTATCTCTGTCAGACCGAGCTATTTTCTTCTTTGGAAAAGGGCACTGGGAAAGGTCTATCTCTAGGGTTTAGGACCTCCTGGGTGGTGGCGTGCTGCACACATAGCGCCAGCTTTGTGTCCTTCATTGATTTTGAGTAAATCTTCCCACTAGATGCTTCCAGCCACTCCAATTAACAATCTGACACAGGGCTGAAACATTGTTTGTCCTTCATGCCCTATTTTTTCATCAAAGTCTGCCAGGCATTGCTAGTGAGTGCTAGGTCTGGGCAGAGAATGATCCGGCCAGCTGAGTTCTGTTCCTCCTCAACGCCACTGAACTAGGTTTGTGAGCTGCTGAGCCTCGAAGTCCTGAGGCTAGTTTGCAGTCGCCTCCTGCGCAACCCCAGGCTGCTGCTGCCTCTAAACACCTTGCCTCCACTTAAGGGAACTGTTCGCCATCAGGAGCAGGACAATTTGTTATTTAAAAAAAAAAAAGTGAAAAAAGGAATTGAGGTCATCTATTTAAATAATTGGACATTTTAAAAAGTGGAATAGAAAGTGATGATGTTGCTGTAAAATCTAAAGGATTTCTAGATAGGTTTGCTTGGAAAGGCAGAGTGGAAGGGTGTGGCTGCCTTTGAAAACACCAGCTTTCATCTGCCTTTTTCTGAAGGGAAAGCAGACACTAGAAAAGAAACAAAATTTTAAAAAATTGTCCTTAAAAAGACAGGTTGAATTAACTAGATGAAGAGTGGTCGATTTTAGGACTTAAGATAGGATTTAAGGTTAGATCTTAAAAACTAAGATAAGCAGAAAAGGGAGAGAAGATGCAGTCTGGTCCCCATGCTCACAGGAATATACTATAAATGTCAACCATGCTCTACAGTTTCTAAATAATTATATGTGGACATGTGGACAGAATGGAAATCTAACAGAGAAAGAGATGCTGTCTTAAATCTCTGAGCTGGTCCACACCTCCATGAAGGGCCAGGCCCGAGGGACACTCTGGTCTCTGTAAATAGAGAATCTCCAAACATCGGGAAGGTTTTAACAAGTGGGTACAGAGAATTTAAACAGATGCGAGAGAGAAAAATCCATACTCAAATATTAAAGAACTTTAGAGCAATGCATTATTTATAATTGGAGATTTATGTATTACTTGTTCCTGAAAATACTTATGGTTTTGGAAAATAGGATTCTGAGCGAAAACACAGCACAGATGAAACATTTAAAGAGTGTCAGTCAGGGCAATAACAGATCCAGCCCAGATGTGTGTTGATGCTCATGGGCTGGAACACCTCCTGGGTGGGATTATTGCTCAGGAGGATGAAGGTGGTTAGGATTTACGGGAATTTGTGTGAATTGTAAAGGGTTTATTATTATTATTATTATTATTATTATTTTTCAAGACTGGACTATCTTTACCTCATACCTGTAGCAACACTGCATCTAAACAGAACATGCCAGGGAAAGGCTCTCGTCCTATAAAAAGAAGATGAAGGACACAGGGATTCGTTTCACTAGGCCTTCATGCCAACTTTTTTAACAGTCAGATTGGAACATAGGTTGAAGCATTTAGATTGTGAACTCTAGGGAATAATTTTTTTAAAATATTTATTTATTTATGCATACAAAACTGGGGTACAGCCAAAGGTGGTGAGAGGATTCATTAGAGAGAGTGGGGAGCAGAATACAATATCAATGAAGTCCACTGCTGAGGGGAGCAGCAGGTGAGGCAGGAGAGGTCTGCTGCACCATGTGGGTCACCTCCCTAGCCTGGGACTGAACTCCTGCTGAGGCTGCTGTGGCTGGCTTCCTAATGCTACCAGGGAAGGCTCAGAAAAAAAAAAAATCTTAAAAAGGAAAAAAAGAAAGGAAGGAAAGGAGGGAGGGTGGAAAGATTATGTTCAAAAATACTTAACAACTAGTTGGAAGAAAATTTGCTTGATTTCTTATCAAGGGTAAGCCCGATTAAGAACACAGCTTGACCAGAAAAGACACAAAGTAGTGCTTACGAAGTCATCTGTGGGCAGGCAGTCCTTGAGACAGAACGCTAGGTACCATTTAAGTTAGAAAAAACTAGTATTCCTTGAATTAAGACACATAAACATATTTAACACTTGACTGATAACTAGAAAAGTCTCCAAAAGTAGTAGGAAATAAATGAGATAAAATTCTAAGATTTGAAAAGCATTCATACCACAAGGGGAAAAACAGAGAGAAACTTTACAAGTACCAATTATGAAAAGTAGGGTAAGTTAATTGAATGCAGATGAGAACGGTTTCATTTTCTTCAATAAAACAGAAGCCTACGGAGTAATATTGACAGCATGTTAGAGGGGAAGACATGATAAAGTCATAACTGGACATGATTTCAATGTTGAATCATAATGAAGAATGAAAATAAATTATTCATTGATCTGTGACTGATTTTAATTCACACATACTAATTATTACCTCTGATCATGGAATTGGTGGGCTATAAGACTTGCACTTTTTAAATAACAATCATCTAAGTTACACAGTAATATAATAAGCATAACTAAATTTATTTAGTAGACTCAAAGAATTAGAAAAATACACAGCTACTTATCTTGAAGAGGTGTCGTGTCCATCTCAATGGTTTACACAAGAGGAATCCAGGGCTTCTGGATCACATCAGTGAATCTACTATGGGTCAGAAAATCTTGAATTTCTGGAGCAGGTATAGCTCAGGGGTAGAGGATGTGAATGCAGAATATCAAGAATGTCCTAGCACCTCCTTGGTGGCCCCACGGGTTAAATCACTTGGAAGGTCTCTCACAGCCACTGTGGCCGAGTTTGATCCCCGGCCAGGGAGCTGACCCACATGGTGCAGCAGACATCTCCTGTCTCACTCGCTGCTCCCCTCAGCAGTGTATTTCAGTGCATGTGTCTGCGGCCAGTGCAGTTACCCCAGTTCCTGTATGCATAAATACATAAATCATTTTTAAAAAGTTTCCTAGTGGAGGATGAATGAACTTGGCCAGGCTTCTAGGCCACTGACCTCCATGGCTATCACCTAGGGTTTGGATCGTGTTAACATAGAGGGTCCGTGGGTGTGGGGCACGTGTGCCTGATTATGAACAACTGAACTGGGGGTGGCAGGGGGGGGGGTTGTGCGCACGTGAGCTTACAGCTGAGCATAGAGGTCAGGGATATAAGGGCAGCATTATTCAGTCACGGAGATGGTGAATGGCTATCAAAGGAAGTGACCAGGAGTGAGTGCCAGAGAAAACATCCAGAAAAGTGCATCTAGAGATTCACTAGGGGAAGGTTGGGCAGGAGGGCTCAAGCTGCTTTATCGCTGCTGGCTTGTTTGCCCTGCTTATCATTAAAACCTGTGAAAATGATGCCAAGGACTCTAGAATTCTCCTTCCAATTGCTAGTACTGGCAGTGAACCTACCCAGCCTGGGATGGTTGTAGAACACATGGTCATAGACAAATTCAGCAAGGTAAAGGGGAAATCTCAAGATACGCTGTTAACAAGTAAGATGGTATTTTAAAGAAAAAACTGTCCAAGTACCATCCATTTTAAGCTGGTATTAGTTGAGTCAGGTGAGGCTTTACAGATGAGACCAGATGTGCTGACTGATACAAAGAGAAAGAAAGGGAGGCGATGAGCTGACTTGTGAAAAATTCTGGGTTTGAAGTTGGAAGATAATTGGTGTGGAGGTAAAACTGGGTCTCTTTTGTTAATAATATGTTAATAATTAGTCATTCATTTGACCATAAGATGTAATGTAAGATACTTCTTAAATATCCCTAAACATTTTCCAGGTAATAGTCACAACAAAACTCAAGGAATAATTGGCAAGATAATTAGATTTTTCAGGCAGTTTCTCAAGAGGATTTTAATTTCTAATAAGATCTTCATGGCAAAGAAGATGAGTCTACGGTCTCATCATAGAAAACCAGATGGATCCTAGGAGATGTTATGCCCACATAACAAATCCCTTCCTGGAGAGAAACTTGAGCACAGGTAAGGCATTTTCATCTTTCAAGCTAAGGGGAGGATGTTGAGAATATGATAATTCAGATAATTATTACAAAGCAGAGTTCACCAGAATTCTATTTAGAAAGATTTTAGATGACTCCACTCTATGTTAATTACATTGTTGTTTGCACTATTATTTGTTATTCCTGGTTCATCTAAGTACATATATCCCTAAATAGCTATCAGTAATATTTTTCTGTTTCTGCTTTTTTCTACTACTGAATTTTTAGTTTAGAGTGAAGAAACCTGCTGCTTGTACTACCTATTAAGATAAATTCTGTGCTTTTTCTACCCCCTCCCCATGACTTTCCATATTGAATTTTTCCTACCCAGTAAACATTTTTGTTCCATATTTTTCTTTTCTACTGATAAACAAATTCCAAGTTGTAAGCATCATATCAAAACATTTAGAAAGAATTACTTTAGCAAACGATGGATGAGTATCCCTCATGTATATAGGAATGAAATTCCATAAAAGAATTTTAGAAAAAATAACTGGAATTATATAAAATTACAATGGTTGATGGAAATAGGGCTTCATCTCAGCAATCTAAAGTCTTTAAACAAAGGGGCTGCAAAATCTCAGCTAGCTGGGAACAAAAGGGTATTTCCTCAGGCTGCTGAAAGAACATCTGTGAAAAGTCTACAAGTAACATCATACTCAGCAGTGACCCCTGCCATGAGATATCTCACATTGCATGGCAGACCTCTCCTGTCTCGCCTGCTGCTCCCCTCAGCAGTATATTTCAGTAGATCTGCCTATTCTGCTCCCCACTCTGTCTCTGGTGAATCCTTTTACCCCCTGCATCTATGCAGTTCTTCTGTGCAAAATAAATAAATGAATAAATAAATAAATAAATAAATATTCCTTAAGACCAGTAACAAGGCAAACATTTCTTCCACAACTTTTATTGAAAATTCTATGGACGTTCTTAGCCAACTGCAATGGGGGTAGGGGGGAACACTGCAGAAAGCAGATTATTGCCTATCTTTAGCTTGTTTCTTCAGGGGCTTTTAATTCCTAATAAACATTGGCAAAAGAGGTTATGGATTCCATCCTTAGAATGTAAGACAAAAGTGAAGACATGATTATGTAAAGAAATCCACATGGAAACCATTTAAAAGAATGCTAGAACTACTATGTGAAGATACTGAAATTAAAAAAATAAGACAAATATTTTTCTATATGAGTGACCCAGAAATTGAAATTTTAAGAGTAATTTATAGAACCTAAAACCACAGTACAACTAGTAATGGACTTAAAGCTGATATGAAAAAAAAAAAACAAAACCAACTATTTTAGAAACTAGAAAAAGAATACTGCATAGAAAAACTAAAAGAGATGAAAATAAATAAGGAGATATAGTCCTTATGAAAAGGAAAGCTCCGTTCGGAGGCCTTAGTTCTTCATAGACTGATCTCTACATCATTGCAATCCCAGCAAAAATCCAACAATACAAATCGATACACTATTTCTAACATTTAGGTGGATATTCAAAAGATTTCAAAGGCTAAAAACTTAAAAATCAATGTGGAAAAGTTCATACTACCTAATTTCAAGATTTACTAGAAAGCTTACTAGATTGTGTGATATTGTTATGAAGCTAGACAAGAGGGGATCAGTGGAAGAAAAGGAAATGTTTAGAAATAGACTCTAAAGAGAAGTGATGTTCATTAAAGTGGGTCGAGATAACTCAATGGGGAAAATACTTGTTGTAAACAATGATCAAATAACAGGATATCTGTCTTTTTAAAAAAGAGCTTTATCCCTTACTTGATATGCACAAAAATGAATCAAAATGGATAAAGCTGAATATTGACAAGGTAAGAGGAAAACATGAACATCTTCATGGCATTATAGAACAAAAAAGTATTCTTACATAGAATAAAGCACACATCATTAAAAATATTAGCAGGGGCCTCCCTGGTCACACAAGGGATTAAGTCTCAACACTTTCAAGATCGACCCCCAGCCAGGGAGCTGACCCACATGGCACAGCAGACCTCTTCTGTCTCGCCCGCTGCTCCCTTCAGCAGTGTATTTCAGTAGATCTGCCTGTGTTGCTTCCCACTTTGTCTCTGGTAAATCCTCTAATCACTCCCCACACTTCTGGCCTGTACCCCAGTTCTTGTATACATAAATAAATCTTTAAAAAATAAATGCAAATATTAGAAAGACATGAATGAGAAAGTGAATGCTCACTAATGAATCACAAAAAAATCAGATTTCATAATAATTTTAAAACTTCAATAATGCAACAAAAATTATATAGGTGGGCTTGCATCAACAATAGATACATAACTGGCTACTCAGTAACACAATAACATAACTTTAAAATGTGAAAAATACTGGAACAAGTCCTTCACAAATTATGACTTGCAAATGACTAAGAAACACATGAAAAATTAACTATAACACTAGTCCTGAGAAAATGCTTATTAATGTAATAAAAAAATCTCTAGAGCTGTTGAAATTGAGGTTAGAAATTGTAAGGGTTTTGCAAGCATGTGGAGCAATTGGAAGTTACATATTTTCTCTAGGGATATAAACTTGGACAACTACTTTGGAAAATAGTTTGGAAATTCCTCCTATGTATACTTGCTATGTCTCTCAGCAGTTTCCCTCTAGGAATTTAAAATGAAAATGCATTTGTACTCAACGATTCTACATATTACTCATAGCAGCTTTATTCAAAATAGTCCAAACTGGAAATACTCCAAATGTCCTTCAACTGGTAAGTGGATAAATAAATTCCAGTACATCTACCCAATAAAATACTATTTAGCAATCAAAGTCAATGGACTACTGATATATACATTAACAGAGAACAATATTAAAAAAAATAAACCCTGAAAAAGAGATGTGCACACCAAATCCATACTTTATGGCGCTAGTTCTGGAAAAATGAAGAGTAACATAAATTAACTTAGAGCATCAGCGAGAATATCAGTGCTTTCCTGTGCTCACAAGCTAAGGCGATGACTTTGAAAGGACATCCAAGAACATTTAGGGCGAGAGAAATGTTGCATTTGGAGTTTGTCAAAACTCATCTAAGTGTATTTTTAAAATTGTTACATTGCATTTGATTTAGGTCATACATCAGTCAATGTGGTTTAAAAATGTGGCTGGGTAGGGCAGTAGACACTCTGTCAGAGGGACTGGACAGAGAAATGGACTCCTTTCTCCATTCTGGGGACACCGAAAGAAAGAGACCTGTCCTTGGGTGCATGAACTGGTTCAGACCTAGCTTTTACTGGCAACATTTGAACAAATCTGAGGATCTAGACCATCCTTGGTAGCACAACAGCTTAAAGCACACCACTGTGAAGCTGGCCACAGCCACTGCAACACGGGTTCCATCCTGGCTCTGGAGCTGACCCACAGGCTGCGGCAGACCTCTCCTGACCCTCCAGATGCTCCCCTCAGCAGTGTACTTTGTCAGTTGGCCTGTTCTGCTCCCCACTCTGTCTCTGGTGAATCCTCTCCCTGCCCCTGCACTTCTGGCCTGTTCCCAGTTCTGTATGCATAAATAAATAAATTAAAAAAAAATCCAAGGATTCTTTCACATGATAGCTCAGTCTATCTTCGTGTATAGGGATTTGGAAACTTGCTATGTCACAGCAGCTGGCATAGTTTCACCAAAACTTCCTACATTAAGCGCTTGTTAATGTCATAGATTCTGTTTTCTTTTCTCTCCTGTATTAACAGCGTACTTGTGTGCAGAAAACGATGCTTCATAAAGTGGGAAGAAGTAATGCCATTATTGCATTTCAGTGTGGATCTGGTGCTTCCCAGGTCCAGTTAATTGGCATTCTGAGGTGAAGCCTCCTGTCTCTTCCCCAATTATGCCAAGTTATTTCACGCCTCAGTTCTTCCCACTCATGTTGTTTTCCGGGCCTGAAGTTTTGTTCCCTCATCTCTGCTTGGCTGGCTCCTACTCATTCTTTCAGACCCAATTTAAAAATTGCTCCTTCAGAATCACCATTCTGTTTCAATGAGGTGCTTTTTTATTATTAAACTTTGTTGTTGTACCACATTCTGCGCCTTCAAAACATTCCAAAACATTTGGATCTTATATTTGTAAACAGATTTTATTTTTGACTTACTGTGTGTTCTCCTCTAGCCTAAGCTGGACCACTTCATCCCTCTCTGGTAGACAGGGCAACTATTGATTGGAATTTGCTCGATGCCTTTAGGGTCCCAGAGGAAATAGAGTCAAAGCTTTCCAATGAAGAGAAGATCCCACTTTTTAGTATGTGCTTTTTCTAAATGTCTGTATAAGCAGTTTCACCGGGAAGGGAAATGGGGGGGATTTTGAAGGTAGGGCCTCTTATCCTCTCCAACTTTAAATAACTGATTCCTAAAAGAATACTGGGGGTGGGGGATAGAAAATAAAAATAACAATGAACCATCAGACAAACACAAGCAAAACAACAAATCAAAACCGACAGATCCTCTTGGGAGAATCATAAGAAAAAAGCCATTACCTTCAAAAATGGTAAATGAAGGGGTAAAAAAGTCAAGAATTTATCTTAATATCTGCAGCTTATCTTTATGCCCTGGACTCCTGGTGAGCAACAAATGGATTGTGGAAAGCGTCTCTATGAAAACATCCCAGCAAGTTAATTTTTAAAAAAGACATCATTAAGATGCCACCCTCTTGCATTAATTAAATAATCAATCAATCTGATCTTTGAGCATCAATGGCTGTTCACATAGCCAAACATTAGATAACTACGCAATGCAACCTCCTGTTAAGGAACACAGCACCACCACCAACTCTTTCCCAAGGAATGGAGTAAGCAACTGATGAAAGCTTAGATCCTACACCAAATTCAAGGAGATACAGAGAATAAGAAACATTCTGATGGTAAATGATGTGCATTCTGTGGGGAGACTTACAGGAAAGACAGCCTAGCTTATTCAAGAAATGCATTTATTTTGAATAGGGAGAAATAAAATATAAAGGCTATGAGCAGATCTTCTCTATGAGAAAAACTAGAGGGATCCAGATCAAAATTAAAGGAGTCAGGAGAGCAGCAAGAACCCAAATGAAGAAATAAAAAGCAAATAGTAACTGCATAGATAAATAGAAATAATAGAACTGTATTTTTTGGTTTGTAACCATTTCTTCTCAGCTAATTTAGAAGGCAACTGTATTAAGTCATGTTTCTAAATCTATGTTGGTGAGTGTATGGCAATAGCAGTCTAGTGAAAGGGGAAAGGATGGACTATACTTAATTACTATTGAAATTAAGTTAGAAACAATCTCAACTAGATTTTTATAAGTTGTAGTAATAATAATATTTGTAATCCCCAGAGCAACTGCAAAAAAAAAAAAAAACCCTCAAAGGATATTAAAATAAAATGGCATGATAAAAAGTAATAAAATAATAAAACAAGGGAATTAAAATGGGTACTTAAAATTCTATTTAACACAAAAGGAGAGGATTAAAAGTTATAGAGGAAAAGAGGATTAAAAGTATTTATACAAAATAAAAATCAACACAGAGGATGTGAACTCTACATTATTCATAATTGTATTAAATGTAAATGAATTACATTACAGGTAAAAGTAGAGCTTGGAAGAATGGATAACACTGAATCTGTGTACAAGGCACAAATTTTATATTCAAAAATCACAAACAGGTAAAAGGATTATATATGTATATCATATATGTGTAAATTATATATATATATATCATCTAAAATAATAGTGAGAACTGGAATAGCTATAATAATAGTAGACAAAATAAACTTAGATAAATTGTTATTAGATGCCCAGAGTATCATTTATAATGATGAATGATTAATCCATCAAGAAAACCATTTAAAAATATATAAAACAATAAAGGCCAATATACAAGAAGAAAAAGCTTACATATCTGAAAGAAATATAGTTCAAGAATAGTTGAACAAATCAGCCTCCCACTAGGAATAGTAAATAGAATAAAACAGGTACATTAAAACCATAATGACATAAAATAACAAATGTGAGCAAGAATGTAGAGAAATAAGAATCTTAATACATTGTTGGTGAGAATATAAAATGGTACATTTCTGCTTGGAAAACTGTTTGCTATTTCTTTAGAAAGTTAACCAGAGTTGCCATGAGTGAACAATTCTATCCGTAAGTATATACTAACAAGAAATGAAAATTTATGTTCACATAAGAAGTTGTATGTATTCAATATTCATAGTAGCATTGTTGAGTAGTCAAACAATTAGAAAATATCAAATACCAAATATCCATTCACTGATGAATAAAGAAAGATTGGCATATCCCTAAGATGAATACTAGTCAGCCACAAAAATGAGTAAAGTATCAAGTCATGTGAAAACACTGATAAACCTTGAAAACATTAGTCTAAGTGAAAAAAGCCAGTCACAAAAGGCCACATGTTACACAAATCCATTTATATGAAATATACAGGAAACAGAAAGTAGATCAGGAGACTAGCACCTAGGAGGAGCAGGATGGCTAGAAATGGACTTGGGGCTTCTTCTAGCGGTAATGAAAATGTTCTAGAATTAGTAGAGATGGTTGACATTTGTAAAGACATTTGAAAACATGGAGTGTGCACATTAAAAGGGTTACTTTTATGGTATGTGGACTGTAAATGTCAGTAAAATACAGTTTGATCACAACTTAGTATTTTTTAACTTAAAACTCAGAAATGCATGTGTATTTCTAATGTTTAGAAAGAGAAATGAGTCCTTTTTGTGCACATGGTACAATGATTTGTCCTTCTGTGTAATTTTCTCATATTTCGCACTATATAAAGCATCTTTATAGAATCCTACTTTTAGATTATTTCAAATAGAGTGAGAAATTAAAGACATTTTTGGGATCATTCTGAGGGCAGAAATTGTCTAAATATTTTCCCAGTCTTTTACAGTTACCTCATCAACACCTAATTTGACAGCTATTTTAAAGTTACTCTTCTTTATTGAGTCTTTCTAAAGCCTTTAATTTAGTTTAAATTGAACCACTAACTTTCTCTACTTCCAACTTATATCTCAGCAGATTTTTGGCTATTTAATTAAAACATGTAAGAAGAGTAAAACTACAAGAGGCAAAAGCAGTTTTGAAAGGGACATAACTACTTCTTGAGAAGCAAGTAATTCAGTGGGTTTAACTAGTAGGGGAGGACAAGACAAAGAATTCAGTAGGTGGCAGAAAGCCAAGGAGCAATCCAGTTGGCTCCACTGGTGAACAGGAGTTAGCTCAAGGAAGTTGTACTGTGTGCAAACCTGCTATTGTCAGATAGACAGGAAATGGTCACTGCACACACAAAGACCAGCAAGAACAACAAAATAGACTCTCACAGGCATAGAGAAATACTACTAGTGTTTATACGACTGAGTTAAGGGTATTCTCAGTGTAGCTCCAGGTGCACTTACTGCAGAGATGCTGAGCACCAAAACTGGGTGAAAGGAAGCATTCTTCCACCATGCAAGTCCAAGTCCACC
This sequence comes from Condylura cristata, assembly GCF_000260355.1. Classification (NCBI taxonomy): domain Eukaryota; kingdom Metazoa; phylum Chordata; class Mammalia; order Eulipotyphla; family Talpidae; genus Condylura; species Condylura cristata. Next base: position 10,236,194 of record NW_004567129.1, read on the forward strand.
TCTGTGTCTTCAGTCTTCTTAGCATGCCTTTTGAATTACTGACTAGGAGAAGGTTACATGGGAAGGGCACAAAGCCTGTCCTCTTTACTTTCTAGATGAGCAATTGGCTTCCTGCAGCTTTAAAATGCATATACTGAGAAGCGCGAGACCAGAATAATGGCCACCAAAATGTCCACACTCCAGTCTCCTGTGAACATTTTACCTCCCTTTGCCAAAGTGACTCTACAGGTGAGGGTAGGGTTAAGAACTCTGAGAAGTTTATTTCCAGATTATTAAAATGGCTTCAATCTAATGCCATGGGTTCCCAGGAAGACACACAGATCAGTATGTCAAAGAGATACAACATGAGAAAGACTTGATCAACTCTAGCTGGCTTTCAAGATGGTGGAAGGGGCTGTAAACCAAGAATGTGGGCGGTCTCTGGAAACAAGAATGAACCCCCCCCCCCCGCCAGTATCTGGCAAGGAAACAGGACCTCACCCCTATACCCACAAAGAACCCAAGTCCACAATATGAATGAGCAAAGAAGACCAGTTTCCCCTCGAATCTCCAGAAAAACAGTCCTATCCACACCTTGCTTTTATCTCTGATCACTGGATTATAAAATAATCAATGTATTTTTGTTTTCAGCTTCTGTTTGTGTCGGTTTGTTATGGCGGCAAAAGAAACTCATCTAGCAGATGAGCATCCTTGGGAACCTTCCTAGATCCTTTAAAAAGAATTGTGATCAGTTCAAAATGAGATCATCCACCAAAAAAGCAAGCTTGTATAGACCCTGTCACTTAATTGTTAACAGTCGTACCATTATTATTTCTATCATCATAGTATATACATGTACAACACTCAATGAATTTTTTATGGATCTATTTCTCAAAACAGATTGTATGCCTCTTGGTGACTATCACCATTGATCCTGGAATGCTCAGTGCTAGCTGGATTTCACAGTATTGGTACTTGTCTCAGTGTGCATGTGTGTGTGTGTGATTAAAATAAAAAAAGAAATGAATAAAAATGCAAGGCGCTGCAATTCAACACACTTTGGATTCTGAGTTTGGTAATTATCAGCACACTGGACAATAGCTACCTGTCTGTAATTAAAGTAAGTGGGAGGGAAGTGACACGAAGATGAAAGGAAAATGTGCTGCACCTGGGCGCTGGCAGGCAGATGCCAGGTCTGTGACCACGTGTGCCATGATGCGTGCTGGCTGCATTTCTGACATGGCGGGTGCTGGAGGTGAATTCTATCAGTGACAAAATGAGTGTCTACATTCCTGGCCAATGAGAGGGTGACACTGGAAATATTAGAAGATACCCCTTGCCTCCCCTTCTGCTCAATTAGGGTTAGTAGCAACGATGAACAACCCACAGGAAGAAAAGTCCAGTGATCTCCTCTAGAAGTTGCTTGCCAGTCAGTGTCCAAATTGTTCCAAATAGATGCTTTTTCCTGTTATCAAACACAGACTACTCATCGGGGATTATACCAAAGGAGATTAGAATAGAAAGAGGCGTCAGGAGTTGAGTTACTAGAAACCCTGTTACTAAGGCACATTTCCCCCATCAGTTTCTATTTTCTTTGCTCACAACAACTTCCCCAGAGCTTCAGCAACATAATTTTCACTGCTTTGGAAAATGATGCTGTATTTTTCCAGGAGTCAACTGGGTTGGGATAATTACTTAGCTGAAGTTTATAAACTTTTAAGTATTGCAAAGAAGCACATAAGACAGGCAAACATAGGAAAGATATGTCCATGAGATATCACTATTTCCTTTATCCTTAGATGCGAGGAGTCATTAGAAATAGACTCAGTGTAGGCCAGGGCCCTCCCTGGTGGTGCAACGGATTAAAGCAAAGCACTATGAAGCTATCCGTAGCCACTGCAGCATGAGTTCGATCCCTAGCCAGAGAGGTGACCCGCATGGTGCAGCAGACCTCTCCTGTGTCACCTGCTGCTCCCCTCAGCAGATCTGACTGTTCTGTTCTCCATTCTGTTTCTGGTGAATCTTCTAACTCCCCAACTCCCGTACCTCTGGCTTGTACCTCAGTTCTTGTATGGATTATGGATAATTTTTTTTTTTAAAAAGAAGTAGACTTGGGGCTTGGGAGAATCACACTCTCTCTGTGTGGTCCCATGAGCCCCTCCTCCTGCTTCTGCAAAATCTTCTAACCTATAGAACACAGCAAAATGACGGGGACTGGATCACATTACCACAGCCTGCCATAGGTGTCTTGGTGGAAAGGCCCTTATAACAAGCACTAGCAAGCACCTACAGGTGGTCTCCATCCACCAGCCAGAAAAAAATGCCAACCTCCAGTCTGACAGGCTATGGAGACTGAATTCCACAGCAATTGCATGTGCTTGAAATAGGCTCCTGCCCCAGCAGCCTCTGATGAGACAGACACCCAGGCTGACTGATGGACAGCTGCTGCGGCAGCCGTGCCACGGAGGCTCCAATGAAGCCATTCCTGGCCATGGGGTGCAGAAAACCTGAGCTGAAAGGCATGTGCTGCCTGCAGCCATAGTTAACTAACGTGCTAGGTTTCTAAACCAACTGTTTGTTCATGAAGGCTGAGAAAAGTTGCTTACCATGAGCTATTGTCTCCTATTTCTTAAATAACAATTAAATCTTAACACAGCGACAACTGTTGACTCATTATGATACAACATATGTGAGTTGGTGGCTAACAGGCCTCTCTGGGTTGGATGTGAAGAGTTCGTTTTGCATTCAGCCTAAGTACCCAAGTTAATTAACGTGCTGGAAAGAGTTCTCATCATGCACTCTTATCTCAGCTATATCCCATCCCTGCGCCAGGCGAGGTCCCATCCTTGATGCTACTCAAACTCTTCTGCTTCATTTCAATTTCTGAGCTTTGGTTCAGGCACATCATTCCCCAGCCACTGGCAGTGCCAGCTTCCTGGCACCAGGGCACCTCAAGCCCTGCCGTTTCCCTCACCTTCACCTCCAGCCTGAGCTGTGTTGCCCACGCAAGCCTGTGACTCTGTCAGCCCGATTTTTTAAACAGTTTCCAACTCCTTTGAGCAAAGGCTGAATTCTTCCACATAATCATATTATGCCCTAGATTTTATTTATCTCATGTGCCTAGCTAATAAAGCACATCTGGTGGTCCTGAGGGTAGGGATTGTGTATGTCTTATCACTCTACTCTCAGCACCCTGCATGTTGATTCAAGTCCAAAAGGAATTTGGCGGTTAATATTTGCTGAAAGAATACAGGAAGCAATACATAATTTTTCAAGAGGTTAGTTGGCAGGTGAAGTGTTCTTAGCACACACACAAATGGCAAAGGGGCACAGAAAAGCTTTGAGGGTGATGGGTATGTTACTATCTTGATTGTGTCGATGGCGTTGTAGTGATCAAACCCATCAAAATGTATACCTTTTTGTATATTAAATATGCCTCAGGAAAACGGAAATAATGGATTTAAAAGATGTTCTGGTGCAAAAAAAAAATCATCCCATAACTCTTTGACTTCTTCTTGGGATGAAGGAGTAATCTAGTCAAAACAGATGGGCCAGCAAAGGAAAGGAAAAGATATGAATAACGTCATTTAATAAAGTCTATTTGGAGAATTTACATGATTATAAATCGTAAAGGATAATGGAGAGGTCCAGTCTGTGTTTTGGGCCCTAGAGTGTCAAGGACAGAGATGGGGAGACTTCCCATGAAAGACTAGAAGGGGGTGAGTCATCCTTCCTCTGAAAATAAAGGTGAGACTGTTAGACACAACATGCTTACTGATAAGCCTCAGCTGGATGAGACCCTCACACTGCATCGAGTAGATCCTGAGGAGGGTGCGGTGATTGCTTCTTCAATTATAGGAGAAGGCAGGAGCACCCTATAACTTGATAAGCTCTTCTTAAGCAAAGGACCTAGGCAAGGACAGACGCTTCTCCCAGCCTGCGCAGCCCTGGCTGCTTTCAACACAAAACAATCTGCAGCCCCTCAGCAAAGTGATAGCGCTCCAAGACCCACAGCACTGTGACTGACCTCTAATGTCCGCACCAAGGTGACAAGAGGCTTACGACAGGGCTACTGAGAGTCTACCTAGGCCTCTTGGGAAGACAGATCCGACAAAGAATTGAAACCATGTTTAAAATGAGACCTGCTTCTTTAAAAGGTGTAGCTCATATACATTTTGTGTATTTATTTCCCCAAATTGGTACCTGTCCAGTGCGTTGATATGATACCGATTCTATCTGATCAAAAGATGGCATCACTGAAACGGAGTGACTAGGCAATTTGAAGTGGACCTTAACTTGCTAAAGAGGACACCGGCTGGCTGTGGCAACATACCTGTAAAAGCAGCAAAAGTGCAGAAGCTCAGTCAAGCGAATCTGAGCGGCACTGGCCTCTGCCCACAGGAGCTCTCTCCCGTTTGGGTTGGCATCTTCTGCCCAAGGTGCCCCCAGGAGGACACTGCGAAGGGAGTCTTGCCCTATCGTCCCTTAGTGGCTGGTCATCCCTCCTTTTTGCTGCCAGCTCAACAGCATGCTTATATTATTGTCATGAGGATTTCCCCTAATAAATCATACTGTAATTACACGTCATCGGCTTGAGTGACACGCGGAACCTCTGCACCCAGGTGGGAGCTGAAGCGCTGAGATCTGAACTGCCTGTTCAATACCTGCACATCATTAACCTTTGTTTGCTCTAAACAACATCTGAACGGCATCTGTGTTGCCCCGTTGCCCATCGTTAGGGATTTGCATTTGTGGCTCGCATGCCCCTTCCAGGCACCCGTGGGAAGGAAAAGTGGCGGCCGGAAGCAGAGGGCAGGCAGGCAGTCGGGGCACCACCATCCTCGCGGTGAGAGGACGAATTCAGTGCCCAGCCATCTGGGACACTGCAGACTGGTCACCTAGGACTCAGGCTGAGCTCCTCAGGGGCCAGAGACAATTCCAAAAGTACATATTTTATGAGTAATTTCCAAGCGTTATCTACATAGTTGTCTTTTCAGTTGAAAGCCTTTGGCTATCACAGTGAAATAGACTGGCCCACGATCCTGCCCCTGGGTTTCACTCCCATCCGGAAGCTGCCAGGGCCCTCCCTGGTGGCACAATGGGTTAAAGCACTGCACTGTGAAGCTCTCAGGAAGCTGCCAGTCCCATGGTTGGCATGGATCAGGGAGGGCTGGCCACAGAGGCTACATTTACAGACACTGCAGACAGACACAACTCTGCGTCTCTCTGGCCCTTTCCACATACTGAATGATAACACTGTTGTGCATAGATTTTTATCCAAAGGGTTTATTCAAACATTCCCCCATCTTTCTACTACTCTAAGTGACATGCAAAGAAGCCAGATAGAATAAATTAAAGTCAGTGATTGACATGAGGGTACTGAGAGTATCTAAGCACTTGGACACTTATGTCGGATCTGAGGCAGAGAGACTATAGGTAGCCTGGTGAGTCCACATTTCTCATCACTGCAACTGCTTGTGTAAAATAACAGGCTCAGCAGCACTTTTTCTACACTGGTGGTTTGTGAGGCCTGGAAAAGTCATTGAGTCTTTCCTTTAGCTAAATTGTCTGTCTCTTATAGCATGGAAATCAAAAGACTCCAAAAGAAAGCAGGGGTGTCATCCCTGGGTGGCTCTATGTGAGCTATGTAATATCACAGTCTCCAGGGGCACAGGGAAGGGGCCCGTTCACACGGTGCTGTGCTCTAAGTGGAAAATGCACACTGAATTCTCAACACTTCTTGGTTTATTTATTTATTTATTTATTCATACAGAACTGGGGTACATGCCAGAGGTGCAGGGCAGTGAGAGGATTCACCAGAGACAGAGTGGGGAGCAGAACAGGCAAATTGATGAAGTACACTGCTGAGGGGAGCAGCCGGCAGGTCAGGAGAGGTCTGCCGTGTGCCATGTGGGTCACCTCTGGGGTCGGGGATAGAACTTGCACTGAAGCGGCTGTGGCTCACTTGCAGTGCTGCGTCCTAACCTGTTGCACCACCAGGGAAGGGCCACTTCTTGGGGTTTTAAGAGAATTCATGATGTCTCATTAGTATTTTTAAAATACTAGAGATCTTGGTATAAATACCATCTACTATACAATTGTTCTCACCTATTTCTTTTTACTTTAAATGGGGGGGGGCGTGATGGCAGTTGGCATTTTTGGATAGTATATCCAGTCTGCATTGCATTTCCATGCATCAGGGCTGCACTTTGTAGTTTAGGAATGACAGGAGAAATAAAGGAGTAGTGCCTGTCCCCATGCTTTATGTTCTCCATCATCTCTGCACTTAAACCTTCCTACACCAGGTCCAAACTGTCTAGTGCATGGCCACTCCTAGTTCCTATAAAAAGAGTCATGTGGTCCCTTTCAATATCATTGTTAGCTCTTCCTTTGCTCCAACATCCCTTTGACTGAAAAACACCCCCCATAGCTGACAGTTGTGCAAGTCCATTTCCTGGTCATTAACACGCACGTGCACAGACCATTACCTGACAGAGTTTTGTTAGCGACACTTCTTGCTTGCAAGTCAACAGAAAGCTACTTTGGCTACTTTCTGCAGTAAAAGGATGCATTGGAAGGGCTTCTGGAAGCTTTTGGAAGTGCCAATAAATTGGAGAAGGCTCAGTCTACAAGTAGAAACCGAACGAGGACTTGGCCATGGTCAAGGCAAGTGAGGCGACTCTTCGGACCATGCCACTCAGTGTTCTGCATAATTAATGATGTGGACACTTGCACACTGTCCTTGTAATTCTGTCCTTCTCTCAACTCCTATGTTGATGAGCAGCTGATGGAGGGAACCCAGCAATCCATGCCCTTTCCACAACCAGACAACCAGAGGCCTAGCTGATCCCTGTGCTGTGGCAGATGGCTGCCTGCCCCCCACCTGGACTTGTTAAGGGGAAGGATGTCCTAAAGGAACTCTGCAGAGTCTTATGGACTCCACCCCCTACTCCAGCTTTCTGGACACTATCCCCTACTCCAGTGATTGGAAACTACAACTCCCAGCAGTATCAGGGAGAGAACTGGGAGGAACCAAGGGTGGAGCTAGCAGAAATTCTGGGACATTTGGGGGATAAAAAGGGTGCGATTGCAGCTCTCGCTCTCTTTCGGCTTGGGAAACGGCTCTCTGGACCTTGGTGACTTGGGGTGTTCAGTCAGCCTAGCAGTGAGGTATTCCAGTTACTTTGTATCCCTCTCTCCCTGGGTTGTTTCCTATTCCTTTCCCAATTTGTAAATAAACCCGTTACTGACCCTTTTATGTGTGTCTTCAGTATAACGGAAATGTGAGCACGCAGGTGAGGCCCCACAGACAGGCGACCCAGTCTACTCTGGGCTACCCTGTAACAGACTGACACAATGGACCTTCCACAGACTCCACCCTGTCCCTGATTCTGGCTAGATTTTCCGCCCCCTGACGGCAAACATGCCTACAAATCCCTCCAGAAATATCACTTTAACATTACATAACAGCAGAGTCCATTTGGCAGTAGGGTTGACACAGGAATTTAAAACTGTTCACTGAAAAAGTTCCCTGGTATATTAAATAACACCATCTTAAAAGCATCAGCTTGCGCAAATAAACTTTGTGATGTTAAACTTTCTAAGTTTGAAGTGGTCCTTTCAGTGTGTCTCTAATGAGGATTGAATCTTTGCTTCAGAACCTTTCGATTTTTTTAATCTACAGGCATTTATTGACCTATTAGTCTTAGTTCACCCTCTAAGAATGAAAGATCAAGGAACGGGAGATAATTGCATATAGACATTTCCATTAAAGAGACCGTGGAGGTCTTTTCTGCAGTTGTTAATGGTCTGTTGACACTTGTGATGAGAGAAACTTATTAGATTCCTTACTTTATGTAGAGTTATGCCTATAAATTAGCTATTCATAGCTTAGGCTACTTGTTTAATGGAAATGATCAAATTAAAAATTCCCACTTTCTTTACTTAAAAATAGATAACCATCAAAGTGATCTATTTACATCTAAAGAAAAAAGTGTGCCAAAGAGCCAACTGTGAAAAGCAAGACTCTTCTAACTTGGCATTGCTTGTCCTCTGTCTCACCTATTGTCACCCTGTTTTCTGCCTTCAGTTATTCCGGAGTTTATTCATGCGACTTTAAATGACTATTCTTGCTGCAGTTTTCAAAATCTGTTATCTAGACCCAAGGCACTGGATGAGGACATCACCCCTATACATTGATTTCACGTCATCACCAGCAACTGCAACTGGTAGAGTCAAAGTGGAAGCAGTAAGGGGAATCACAGCTGAAGAATAAAGCAAATGAAGCAGCTTCTCCAGGGGCCATCTGGTCTGCTTTGGCACAACTCCATTGCGACGGCAAGGGGAGACGGAGGGCTGCTGGTCAAGAAGTCTGGGCATTCATCATGCGCGTCCTGACCTGAGAACAGGGCCGAGCACACCCTTCCCCCAGCCTGCGTGCTGGCCCCGCGCCACCAAGAGCCGGGCAGCGCTGGCTGCTCTCTCCTCACCTGTCTGGTCTAGGTGGGCTGGCACCTCAGCATCTCAGCGGGCGGAAGCAGCTGCTCTATGCAGCGTGCTTGTTTTCCCTTGGAAACTTCAAGCCAAGAGAAAAATGTTAAGGAAGCAGCATACCTCTTTTTGACATCTCATCTCTTCTGAGCTTTAAAGCCCCACGTTAGAAGGGCTGCAGGACAGAGCATTCAAGTACCGTGGTGTGGGCAACTATTAGCTGAAATGAAAGCCCTGGTCTCTAACGAGAACTGCTTCTTGCGGGAGGCTGTGTGTGCGCCTAAATGCACACTGGTGTGTACGTACTGGTGCGCGCACACACACACAGGTGACTGATACCCTTTTCCTTAGTCTCTAATACTATTTCGAAAAACACAAAATGAGACTTGTGCATTTCAGACTGGCTGCTTAGTTATTGGGGTGAGACAGCCTGGATAACGGTAAAAACTGTCCTCTTAACCAAAAACTGACATCTCGGAGTCATGTCTCTCCCGTAATGGCCACGCCATTCTCGTGTAACGTTGGGGAAAAACTGAGTACACTCCTATAGTTCCTTTTTTTGTCTTGTTTTGTCACAAGTCACAGCCGATCCATCCATAAAACTGCTCAGCTGTACACACAGAATATGTTCCGAGTCAGGCACTGTCGGCACTCCCCCCATTAGCTTCTTGCTCCAACACCATCTGTCACCAGCTTTTTGGACTCACCCACTAACCATGCCCTTCCATGCCGGGCTGTTTTTCTGCTCCCCATCCGCTAATTCATTCCTGTCATGTCTGATTCAGAAGCTTGTTTTAGCTCTTCAGAATGGGGAGGTTGGGGGTGGGCTTGGCTTTCCAGTGCGCCTTGTACTTTTCTGTCTTGTGTTGCAGGCCAGACATGCCACACCAGCTAAAGGGAACAGCATACATGGGGCCTCTGCAGGTTATGTCCAGGGAGGAGGGGGTTGGGGCCTCCTGCAGCCTCTGATTACTTCTCAGGGCTGGGTGGGCCTGGGCCTGCGCCTCTGAGCTATGGCCTTTGCAAGTGTCTCTCAGTTTCTTCTCCCCTCTCAGCTGGGATCTGCTGTCCACACTAGACCAGAGTTGGGGTATCTCCTCTCTTGTGGGGGCTTAAGTTGGCTAGAACTGTGTCCCTTTGCCAGGTCACTGAGGCTGGGCCCAGCAGCCAGACACTGGTACATCAGTTTCACCTGAGGGGAGGCCTTGTTGATGAGAACAGCCCCTTCTGGCTTATTCTCAAATGGCCCCTCTTCCCTTCTCCTCTCAGAAGACTGAGGGAATTATTCTCTCACCCTGGTTCATCTCCCAATCACTTAATAAAAATAGCATCCCTCAAGGCCAGAGGCAATCCTAAATTCTGGGTAGAATGTATGAAATGGATGGTAGTTCCTGTCCTCAAATCACACACCATTTGAGGACATGATCCACACTGTTACCAGCACTGCCAAGGCTGGACTATTCCAAGAGAGCACTGGGCATGGATGTAGGTGGGAGCTGGGCTTCAGCAAAGATGTTGGCAGTAGTCCTCGGGTAGACTTGCACGTTATTTATAAAGTAGATGTAAGACTCCAGACTCTACCTTTGGGCTTATTTGCATATAACATTGTATCCTACCAAAATTGGAAAATATCCTTTTCCAGGTGTTAAATTGGATTATTTGGTGACCAGACTGATATCTATGCATATACCAGTAAATAAATTCTTGAGCAATTCTAGTGAGATCTTTGGTTGCAGGCCAAAGAAATGTTCCTCCCTTCCAGCAAATGCTTGATAGTAGGTCCTAGTAGGTGACGGAATTTTTCTTTTTCAATGGATATTACAAAATTAAAATTAATTAGATACTCAGATACTCCATAGGTTTCCATCATGTTGTCTTCAGGAAATCTACCTTGTGCAAAACAATGCAATTAAATATTTGAAAAATGTCTAAATTAATAAAGAAGATGTTTTAACAATTCCTATAGCCCATTATGAATTTAACATTTTGTAAAGGATGTCATTTTTTCAAAAAGCACATATATGATAAAACATTGTTTGCAGTATGTTAATATCAAAGCTCAAGGTGATTTAAGAAAAGCCCTCCAGAAATATAACTACAGTAGGACATAACTGTTTATTCCTCTACCAGGACTTCATTCATTCATTCTTTCAGGCATTTAATAAACTTTCCAGTAACAGCTTCTATGGGTCAGCCATTACAGTGTCCTACACATTTAACGATATGTTTAATAAATTTGTTGGACCAATATTGCAAAAATGGAAGCACTGTGTGTCTGGGCTATTCTGGTCCACAGAATAGCCTTATAGCAGCACTCTAGCAGCATTCAGTCTTAGCATCTACCACTCCGCAGGCCACAGCTGCTGAGGGGCTGGAGGGGGACAAGTACTCAGTGTAAGCAGAGAAAAGCTACCAAGATTAATGCCCTGAAGGCTAAGTACTGAAACAAAGTTTAACTGATGATGATAAGACATTTCTTCTCTGATTGAAAGGGAGTGTGCATGGACTGAGAGGAGAGTGGGAGGGCCCGCGTACCAGTATGACTCTCCTAGCACTGGGTCTGCCAATGCTTTGTTTGCGGGTTGACTGGCAAGGACAGGTGAAGGATAGGTTACTAGGAGGCTTTAAGCCACACCTTGGTTAAATTTCACCCCACAGCTCTGGACAGTCTCTGGAAGCTGGTGATAAAGCTCTTTCAACTGGAGAGAGAGTTCTTTCAGGCTTTGGGTCATGTGTCTATTGGTTTAGTATTTTCTCTCTCTCTCTCAACTTAATGAATCCTATCAACATTCCAGTGTGCTTAATCATTTCTGACTTAAAAAACAAATCCATTAGGCATCCCTGGTGGCATGTTAAAGTCTCAGCACTACCCAGCTCTCGTCAGCCACTGCATCATGAGTTCAATCCCTGGCCAGAGAGATGACCCACATGGCACAGCAGACCTCTCCCATCACACCTACAGCTCCCTTCAGCAGTATATTTCAGTAAATCTGCCTAATTTAGTAGTTCTGCTTCCCCCACTCTGTGTCTGGTGAATCCTCTTACCCCCCCATACCTCTGGCCTACACCCCAGTTTTTGTATGTATATATAAATATAAATAAACATAAATTTTTGTCTTTAAAAATAAACCCTTACTCTCACCCTATCTGAGCACTCTGTTCTCTACAACCTTATACTGATAACCTCTCACTGAGAGGTCTAAGTGCAGTGTTGATTTTCGATGGCCCCTCACATATTTAATACATATGCAAGGCTCAGAGTCTTCTCTTTTCACTCGCTTTTATTCCATACCTAGATCGTGGCCATTCCCCTGGCTTTAAGTACTAACCATCCTCCTCTATCCACAGTTTCCAAGTGTACCTTTTCATCATATGAACTCCATGTTCACTTAGCCAAGGGCCTACTCAACAGTTAGGTAACTCACATACCTATAATTCAGATGTAGCATGCCCAGGGCCAACACTTCTATATTCTTGATATTCTGGAGCTGATCTCAAGAAGATGAATTTCCAGTCATTTAATTGTGCAAATTAAAAAAAAAAAACACAAGTTTTGCTTTGCTATTTTTTAAACAACTGTACTGATAGTTTCATGAATATGTATCTATCTTCAAACTCATCAAGTGTATATGCTAAACATATACAGCCTCTGTCTGTCAATCATACCTCTGGGAAGTTTAAAAACAAAAACAAAATAAAACAGTTTTCACAGTTCTTTCACTCTCAACTCCACAGCTAGGTAATCAGATAAACCCTGGCATTCACATCACAAGTATCTTTCCATTCCTCAATTCTCCCCCCTAATGCCACCTTCTCAATCCAGGCTCTCCTCCTCTTAGAAGAGTTCTGGCCAGCTGAACTGAGCGTTCTGCTCCAGCCCACTGGCCCTGCATCCCATCTCCCCGGATTTAAGCCGTGAATCAGGGAGCTGCCTGAGCATCAGTGCAGCGGCCCTGCCCATCAGCGCCAGGATGGCTGCAGGGTCCCTGGGCACCCTGTGAAGCAGCACGACAGACAGAGCATTCGAGGAGAGCCATTCGTGACACACGTTGCAGCGTAGATATAATGCACAACTACATGTCGGGCAAGACACATCAGAAGCCAAAGAGCACTTACTTTGTGATTTCACTCATACAACGTCAACACCCAAAGCAAAGCAGGTAGAAGGCAGGAAGGCAGCAGGGAGGTCACGTGCCTGCAGGAGCCATCTCTGCAAAGAATTAGACCCACTGCATACTGAGCGGCTCTCTGGCTGGTTCACCTGGCGAAAACCCCGCTAACCAGGGCGGTTAAGACTTGGGCATCTTTCCTAACGTGCATTACAGCATCTCAGTGTAAAACTTAACTTTCCAATCAAATAGTGCTTGGGTCTTTCTTTTCTTTTCTTTCTTTTTTGAGTTACTAACCACTCTGGGTTTGTTAAAACTAAGAACAGAAATGGTAGAATTTTCTGCTGGGTAATTATTGTGTATTTAGAAAAATGCCTAATTATACATTCAACTGACACATGAGAATGATTTCAGAAAGCCTTGGCTAATACGCAAAGTATGTGTTGGGAATACATAATATCTTGTTGTTAGAAAAGGAAGCACCAAGGCCTGTGATTAAATCATGTTAATACAACTATGGCAAAGAACAGAAATTTAAAAAACATAAACAACGTGGAGAAACACAACATTGCAAGTTTTATTGTGGGTGTTAGGTTGACTACAAGAGAAACGCTACTTTGTCTGAAGACACGGAGAGGGGCTGTAGAGCCCAAGCTTTACCAAGCAAATATAGAGTAGGAAAGCGCATCTCATAACGGCGAGATGTCTTTGCAAATACTCGGAGTGGGTATTTTAGAAGCTTGGAGTTATATGCATATTTCCTTTTCATAATCCTTTTTTTTCCCTGAGGTATAATAACATGTATTCATGGGTGAAAACTATCAAAGCCAAGAAACTGGTCACAGTCTGTTTCTAGAAACGCCCAGTCCTAAGTCCTGACGTTAGAAGGCAAAATGATGACACCCACTTTCAGAACAAATGCTGTTGCTTGAAACGGCTCAATCACATTATAGGAAATGAAACACTAAACAGAAATAACATTCCAGCTTTAATTGTTTTGTTTCAATTTGAGAATTCTGTTTACCTAGGCAAGAATAAAACACGATTAGCCATTTGTATAGATGATGTGAAAATTATTAACATGATTAAGCATCTCATTTAAAGAGTTCACTCCCTATACTTGAAAGCTCAGTTTTCCTAAATCATGAACAGTTCCATGTAAATAAAGCTAGTAGTGACATTATGTCTATATTCTATAGATGTGCTTTGCTTTGCCATGATTAGAATCAAAGCCATTAAATTTCTAGTTACTTCCCTCTTGTCTCTTTTCTCCTTATTATTTTCATAAACTTTTATGATAACTTAGCATAAAATCTGAAATTTTACGGATTCTCTCTACACTAGGCATTCAAATATATTTCTAAGATATATTTACATATTGTTTTAATAGGTAAGATTTTATATTTTAATGTTCCCAATGGAGGGAAAAGCCTCTGAAACAAATAGGGAGTTTCGTTATCAGCCTAAAGACAACTTCATTTTTCTGCTCTCAAATGATTAACTCCATTTCACAGCATCTGATAAACATCAGCCTGAACAATCTCTTTTGTGTGAGGATGGGGGCTGGAGAGGGAGTTGGACAGATGGAAGTTGAAGTCAGTCATGAGCACAGAGCACGACCCCTTCAAATTCTATTTCACGACTCACTTCGTGTTCAGGGCTGAATTTGCATGAAAATCAAATTCATAAATTCAGCCACGGCTTTGATCAGGAATTTTGTGGTTGTTATTGTTCTTTCTGAATGGGTGTGAAAGTCATGGCAGATGGTAATGCTTCTTGAAATGTCTGCTGACCCTTGTTTCGTTTCTTCTCCTATCACTGCATAGAACTCGAGGTCACCAGGACTCTCCTAGGATTGGCTAGTTTAGAACACGAATGTCCTGAGAGCTCAGGCCCTCGTTCCACACAGTGTAAAACAGGGCTTGCAACCTGTGGCAGCCGTCCCCACAGACTGCTGTAGTCTCCAAGGAGGTAAACAAGTTCTGGGGAATACATGAGTAATTACCAACTCTGCTAGAGATGTAATCCGGGGAAATTAAGGTAATTCATAAACATACACACACACATATGCACAAACTTAGATGTAGATACAGGTAGTGACTGTATTATACTTTTATATGTATCTATATTTATATCTATATCAACTAGAAGAAAATATTAATGGAGTTGAATCAATGTATATATAACATGCAGTCACTTTATATTTGTTTTATATATGATATTATGTACAATTTACAAATGTCCCTGTGGATGATATTTATAATAATTAGCTAAAAGAATACCCTGATTGACAACCTGAAGTTTGAAAACCAACAAATATTTGAATCCCCGATCTGCCACTGAACAGCAATGTGACATGTTACTTAATATTATATATACGGGCTCTCCCTGGTGGTGCAGCAGGTTAAAGCACAGCACTAAAAAGCTAAAGCCACTTCAGCATGAGTTCGATTCCCCCCCCCGAAGGTTCGATCCCCCCCCCCCCCGAAGGTGATCCACATGGTGCGGCAGACCTCTCCTGATCTGCCTTCTGCTCCCCTCAGCAGTGTACTTCATCAGTTGGCCTGTTATGCTCCCTATTCTGTCTCTGGTGAATCCTCTCACCGTCTTTGTACCTCTGGCCTGTACCCCAGCTCTGTATGCATAAAAAAATAAATCTTAAAAAATATTACATATACTGTGTATATATGCACATATATATGTATATATACATACACACACAATACACACATACACATACATTTGGGAGTATGGTGCAGTTCGGTTAACACATGTTTATAAATGCTGACCAAAATGCTTGAAGCATGACAGTTATGATGCTTCTTTCAGCTTATAAGGGCATTTTCTTTGCAGGCCAATACATACATGTAATCTTGCATACCCTGTTCCAGGAAAGAGGCCAACTGCTCTCATACATAAGCAACAAACTCTCACATATAATGGAAGGTTGGTGTGGCAGATACCTTGGTGATAGGTGATGGCACAAACCTTAGAGGGATAGAATAACCCACTCAACACTCATGAGTCTTATCTGCAACACTGCCAGACACACAGAAAGCCCATCTCAACTCAAGTCACACAAAACTTTCTAACACAAGGACTGCATTCTGTTTCAATAGCCCAGTCCTAAAATTAACCTCATTCTTAAATTTCTATTTTAGTAAAGCATTAGAAGACATGATCAATAAGGCATTCAAATTACTATTCTGATACTTTCTGTCCAAAAATGCATAGGAATTAAGCAAAGTCTCTTACCGTCATGTCTGTTCTTTCTTGATCAATGCAGTAACCTATAGGTAGAATTAAAAACAATGATCACCACAGGAGCCAAAAAATAGACACCTGCTATTTGGAACTGGAATCAGATGCCATGTTGGGATCTGCTATCTCAATAACTATTAATAAATTCCTAGGCTAGGACTCAAGATTCTATTTGGTGATATAATTTTAAAACCATCTTTTGCATTCATCATGTAGGCAGCATGCCAAGAAAAGAAACAAAAATTATCTTGATTTTCTTGCCAGCTGGTGCTTTGAACTGAATGGCCCACGACCAAAGACCTGCCATTCCTGTCACATGAGAAAATGAAGTGGGTTTCTTGCTAAGCACACTTACTTCTGACTGTTGAAAAATTACCCCAAGAATACACTAAGTGCCACAGTAAAATACAATTTTGTCTCATCCAGCATCCATCTGGAAACTGGGAGCGACAAATATAAAACAGCTGGCAGTGGAAAGTTTGGTTTAAAACCACATTGATATGGGGCTGTTAATCACTTTCTCTTGCAGAAATCGTTTCAGTAGCGTTAGCATCCTATTCGTACAGTAAATATTTGCTTTTCCTTGCTAGCACTATTATTTAAACAGGGGGATTTCCTTCCTAAAGTTGTGTATGCATATTAACATACCGAGGTACCTTACATATCTCCAATGTTCTAGGCAACACCACATACACAGATATATCTTTATTAAAATGTTTGCACCAACCAAGATATATGTTGTAAAATTTATTGGAAGCTCACCAAGACGAGTCTCATTTGTGCAACTGTAATGCATAATCCATGGTCATTTTTATTACATTGTGTATTTGTGTCAAAGAGATTTAGAAATGCATTCTAAGCTTTGGTTGATGGCATTTGAGATTGGATGGATGAAGGTGAAACAACCAATTTCAGTCAGATCCACATGTAAAAATATATTAAACAGTTTAGCAATTTTTCTGGCTACCTCCAGCCACTCAATTACCATTTTGAAAATTTAGCACAGATCTTTTTCTCTGGAAGATGTGCCAGTTTGGAATCTCCTGCACCTTCTTACTTTCCATATCATTTAGCCTGAAGTTCTGAAAGGAACACTCACAGAAGTTCCACATCAGCAGATATTTCAGGCTGAGGAAAACCATGTGCCTTGCTATTTGCACGTATGGCGCAACTCCCTCCCTTAGCTGGATACCTGTCTGAACACACTCAAGCCACCTGTTGAAGCCCAGCCCCCCAAATTCCACTTTGTGACAACACTCGGTCAACTCTGGAAATGATCAAGGGCAATTTGGGAAAATTCTTAGTTTTTAAGGGGAAAATAGCACTTTTTCTTGAAATACATAACTAAAAGGGAAAAACCACGTCATGGTGGACTTGATTGCATGGAGGGACCTGGCTAAAGTCAGGTATCCGTCTAGTGGCTTATTAAACGTCTATTTTATTTGAGGAAAACTGTGTCATTTGGAGGAACATATGTAAATGGGTATGTTATTAACACTGATTATAACGAAATCTGACAAGTTATGCTGATCTATGGAAATAAAATCATAAAAGTTCCATTTGATATGAAAGGAATTGAAGCCCTAATTTGAAGAAATGCTCCATTTGCATCTACATGTGGCTTTATGATTTATGACACGGAGACTTTTCAGCTGAAATAGAAAGTCGACTCTCTAGGAGTTATTATATAGTGGAAATGAAATTTCCTAACCTATTTAGATGAAGCAGGTTGTGCATTATCTTTCACACTGATATCTCACTGCCTTCATTTCAATAACTACTGCTGCTATTCTCTGCTTATGGAGGGGAGAAGGAGATAAAAAAAATGTTAGTCTATGAGAATGGCAAAATATCTCAAATTTATTATACTCAGATAAAATCTGCTCTAAGAAGGGTAATTTAAAAATCTGTAATGACTCCATTCCTGGGTGACTGTTGGGTCACATGGTGTCGAGGTGAGGATATCACACTTACCTGTGTTCTTAGGTAATATTTCCATGCATGGCCACGAAGGGAACACAGAGGACAGTTACATCATGAGGATCAACTGCCACACTGGTCAGTGAAGCTTCATAGACCCCACCTTCTGTTTTGGTGAGACGCCCTTTGGCACTCGGTACTTAGGGGGACTCCCAGAATGGCAAACTACTTCACACACCAGTGCAGCACAAAGTGTGGTTTTGTTCTCTTAATTTCTCTGTATGGTCATTTTGAGTGGTTTACCATCATAAAGTAGTTACAGTAAAGGTCACTCTAAACTACGGTGACCAGCATGAAATCTTTGGCAATGTAATCTTAAGTGATGTTAGCAAAAATCAGTGGAAGTTTTGGTTCATTTTTATTTTTGACTTCCAAGTTCTTATTGAGAGTAGAAGATGAAAAATCACTCACGCTGTAAAACTTTCCATCATAGCTGAAAAGTCTCCCTGTCATAAATCATAAAGCCGCATGAAGATGCAAATGGAGCATTTCTTCAAATTAGGATTTCAATTCCTTTCACATTATAGCACTTGCCCATGCATGACCTTCACAGAGACACTTTTTCCAAGCACCTCCAAAGTGACAGGCAGAGTAACATCAAGGAGATGCCATGTATCTGTGTTCTACAGCAACGTGTCAGTCAGCTGAGTGCTTGTGATCATCAAGCTTCAAGGTTAAAAGGAAGTGTAAAACTTGCTTAGTGCAACCATATGTTCTGATGCTGGAAGCATCTCCAGAGAGAGGCTGACCCTGGAGGTCAGCAACATCGGGTGCAATCTTAGCGTCGCCTCTCACTAATTTTTGGCATAAGACTAGCTAGTCTGTGAGCACCTCATTTTCCTCATGCAGGAGGTGGGGCTAGGTCTAGGCCTTCCCTATTGCCTCACTATAAGGATTCGATGAGTTACTATAGGTAAAATGTTTAGAAATGTTGGGTACCCATCATCACACCCCTCATTTCCCACAAAGTATACAGTCTTCTTAACTAGCAACCTCAGGGAATCTATTATTTGGGATGAGGTTGTTGATGGCATTTTTCTTCTGTGCAGTCCAAATATATCTCCTTGGGATTTCTTCTCACTGTCCTAAACCCACTCCTTGGAATCATGCCACAAAAGGCCTAATCCCAACTTCTCTTGTGTTATCCTCAAATATCTGTTTTTTTTTTTAAAGATTTATTTATGCATACAAGAACTGGGGTGTAGGCCAGAGAGGCAGGGATCACAGGGTTCACTAGAGACAGAGTGAGGAGCAGAACAGGCAGATCTACTGAAATACACTTCTGAGGGGTGCAGCGGGCGGGTCAGGAGAGGTCTGCTGGGCCATGTGGGTGACCTCCGGGGGGGCTGGGGATTGAACTCAGGCCACAGTGGCTGGCAACAGCTTGATAAAGATGAGATTTAACCCCTGTGCCACCAGGAAGACCTGATCTTTAAATATTTTAATTCATAGAGGCACCAGAATCGGAGAGATTGAGTTATGGCTGGAGAATTTACTCAGACTAGTAACCTAGATCTTTCATACTGTGTTGTTTCAAGGCTTAAAAAGAAAGACAAAGAGAGACAGTGATTATAGTAGTGCCAATTCTTGGAAGTTTTGGGATGAAGTGATGTGCTTAGCGTTCAATTAATGGAGATGAGGTAGATGCCAGTGGGAAGATACTGGTTCTCACACCCAGTAAATGTTAGGTTGTACAGTTCAGGACTCCCCTATCGTCAGACACCATGGTTTCTACAGCACTGTGGAACTCCCCTGGCCTCTGCCGTGGCTACATGGCTTCTGTGCTTCTGACAAGGAAATCATCTTAGAAATAAGCTCCACCTAATTCATCAGCAAAATCTATCTTCAAGAGGTGGCACATCTTACCAATATCTAAAACCTTCCCTGCAACAGAGACACTATAGTCAATTATCTAGAGAATTCTGAGCAGACACCTTTGTTATCTCTGCAGTGGGGCAGTCCTATTGCCAGTGTTCCCACGTTGGCAGTAGCTTATTAGCTCTCAGGACATATTTCTGTTCTTTACTTTTCATGTTGGAAAAAATACACAGTCTCTCTGTACAAAGGAAAAACATTCCTCCCCACATGGGGTTGTATTTTCTTCTGTGTTACTGTTAGCTGGTTTCCACTGAATTGTCTATATGGTGGGTTTTCTAAGCAATACACACGATGCTGGTAAAACAAAGCATCACAGTATCTCTCACTGGGAGAAAGATGACACACTTACAACTGCATTTGCGTTTCCACCATTCATCTCTAATAATCTAAAATAACGGTAGGTCATCTATATACAACATAAATGTCGACTTCCTTGATTAAAATCTTCTATTACACAAAAGCGTCTACCGAATGAGATGTATTTTCAAGGCACCCAAAGCCCTCTACCACCTTGGTATTTATTGTCTCACCAAACTCATTTCCTTCGTTAGACTGCCTGCATCCTCCAGTGCATCTCCACACCACTGCCTGGAATTTACTCTGATTTCAGCTGCTTTGTAGCTTCATCCTGCTGGATCTGATGTCCTGGCTACCTGGAAATGCTCTTTCCCTGAGTCTACTTACCACTTCATTAACACACACACACACACACACACACACATGCACGCACGCATGCACGCACTTTCTTTATCTCAAACACTTCCTTGTTCTTTGAGTCCCATTTTCTTCTTTTGAGTATTTTGTTTCTCTCCTTACTGCTCCTGCACAATCTCCACCCTTGTATGCTCTAAATGCCACATTGAATAGAACTCTCTGCTTTACCTTCCTATCTCTGTGTTTTTTTTTAATAACAGTTTATTTTTACATCATTTTGTACACTTTTTTTTCCATCTCAATTGTAATCCCGCGGGTTTCCCATCACCAAGTAACCCGTGTGCCATCACCATAATCCCGTGCACTTCCCTCCCCATCCCCCACCCCCGTTATTGATCCCATTCCCCACTCCACCCCTGCAAAATATCTCTGGTATATGGTTGTTCATTATTTTTGTTATTTTCTCGCCTGGTCCATTATACTCCTGCTATTAGTGAAACCATCCGGTATTTTTCTTTTTCTTTCTGGCTTATCTCACTAAGCATGATCTTTTCCAGCTCCATCCAAGTCAAAAGACATGTGTTTCTCTTTTTTGGTTGCTGAGTAATATTCCATTGTATATATGTACTGCATCTTTTTAATCCAGTCATCTACTTTTGGGCATTTGGGCTGCTTCCATGTCTCTGTGGTTTTTTTTTTGTTTGTTTTTGTTTTTTTAAGATTTATTTATTTATTCATACAGATCTGGGATACAGGCTAGAGGTGCAGAGGAGGTGAGAGGATTCACCAGAGACAGAGTGGGGAGCAGAACAGGTTGACTGATGATGTACACTGCTGAGGGGAGCAGCGGGCGGCTCAGGAGAGGTCTGCCGCGTCATGTGGGTTACTTCCCGGGCAGGCAGGGATCGAACTCATGCGGAAGTGGCTTTAGTATCCTTGTGCTGTGCTCTAACCTGCTGCGCCACCAGGGAGGGCCCTCTGTGGGATTTTTAAGGAAAGGGTCAATCTTTGCCTGTGTAGCACTGTTCTAGTGTAGAACAAAACTGAGTTTTTCTAAGCAGTTAACCATGTGGAATCAGTCATTAAGCTGTGTGAATCAGAATCTGTTTCATCTACACTGTAAGTTGGAACAACTTTATAAAGGTAATTTATCAGTACTGTATCAGTACTCAAAGAACTGTGTTAAGGAATTAGTATAAAAACTTACAATGGGGCCCTCCCTGGTGGCGCAGCTTGTTAAAGCACTGCATTAAGAAACTAAAGCCACTTCCACATGAGTTCGATTCCCGCCTGCCCCAGAGGCGACCACATGGCGCGGCAGACTTCTCCTGATCCGCCCACTGCTCCTCTCAGCAGTGTACTTCGTCGATCTGACTGTTCTGCTTCCCGCTCTGTCTCTGGTGAATCCTCTCACCTCCGCATCTCTGGCCTGTGCCCCAGTTCTGTACGAATAAATAAATAAATCTTTTAAAAAAAACTTACAATGGTATTTGGCATTTAGTAAATAATCAGCCAGTGCTAGTTGTAAGTCAGCATTGTAAATCAGGGTATACATTATATAGTAGTTAAAGGTAAAAAATTAAACCAGCTAAGTTCCTAGGCATTTTCTTTATTAACATGGGAGTATTTTTATTTCATCCTCATTTTTATTTCCAGTGCTAAAAGAACAAATGATAAATTGTTCATTATGGAAACAGTGTTTGACATTTAGCAAGCATTCAGTGAGTAATAATCACTAAGTGTTTATAAATAATGGAGTGACTGTTTACACAGAAAACTGATAGACAATATTCGTGATATTCAAGAGTGAAAATATTAGTTCAACAGATTTCCAGAGAGAGAAGGCAGTACAAATACCAGTTATGATACTGGAATTCTTTTTCTCATCATCCTCAGTATTTTTTAAATTTGAGTATCTACTTATCATGAAATGTGATTTATATAGGATTGAAATAATGTTTTTATTTTTTCTTACCCTTAGTTTATTTTTAAAGCAACACTTCTAGATAGTTGTATATAAATTTAAAATTTCATTAATACCCTCTACTTAATTTTCATGTAAGAAATAAATGTAAACTTTTATAGAAAACAGATTATTTACATAAACAACTAACTTGAATATTTTCCTGAAAACAAGCCCCCTAGAGCTTCACTATTCCTGGAGCATGAATGTGTTCTGTGCTGTTGATGGGGTAATAAACTATTGTATACAGTCCAATTTCCTGTCATTTGTATACATTTGTTTTATTGACAAGCCTAGCCCTCTAGTTACACATCAAATCCTTGCCATGATCAAAACCTGAAGTTAAGGTAGCAACTATTCTGCATAATTCACATATCCATTTGGCATACATTATAGGAACCCAGATGGCTTTAAAAGGGGGAGGAATTTTCCACATTTTTAATGCCATTATGATCTCCCTACCATAAAATTGAATCAAGAAATAAAAATATTCATTATGTAGTGAAAGCACTTATGTAATATATAATTGTGAAAATATTATGGAAATTGCTGGGCAGCCAAATGTAAAAGGAACCGATGTGTTCACATGTCCCAAAATTAACTGGACCCCAAAAGCCTGGGCATTCTTCACACCTTGCCATAGGCAAAAGCAATTATGGTAATCCTTTTTATAGGTGCTAACAGTAGCAAACACACTTGAAAGAATAAAGTAAATTAAACTCTCTAAAGAGACTGTTTGGGTGATGCTCTTGGCTCTGCTCTGACTGTTGTTTCAAAAACAGGGGAGAAATAACATTATTTTAGGTTTTAATAGCTGGTTAACAGTTGGCTCATGCGAGTTTGCAGACAAACAGTATCAGCCTCATCTCATCTCACTGCATGTGACTTCAGGCAAGGACACAAGGATCGATTCTCTCTCTGAGGGTGGAATGCTAAATCAGCTCCTCAGAACTGGTTCGCCAAGACATGAACATCAATATACACTTGTTTGTGAATGAACTTCCTTTCAAGCCCCTTCACCGGTGCTTCTCTACTTTCTCCACCTCTTCCCTCCAGAACAGCCAACTTCATCCGCCTAGGCTCACCCACACATCCCAGGTGGCAAAAACTAAGTTCTCCCTTTTCAGTCAGTCAATCCAACCAAAAAAGACATCAACAAATCTGCGAGCACATAAAGACAGAACAAAAAAATCTGTTTTATATATATATATATCTTCTCTCTCCCTCCCTTTCCCCCCCCCCCAAAATATAGTCCTGGGCTCTCGCATAGTCCCGTGGGAGCCCTCCCGAACTCCAGCCCCCAGGCACAGTGCATATTTTCTCTTGGACTGAGTTTCCCCACTTTCCATTTTGACCTCCTGATGTACCAGTTTCCTTGGGGTTGTGAGGCCTGACTTGAAAATGCATGTCAAATTCTAAATAAATCCCCTAGAAATGGCATGGCGTAGAAGAGACACTCTTAGCACGTGCACACGAACATTCTTTGTTTAAGGGCTCACGCTGTCTAAACTCCACCTCCAGAGAGGAGACAGAACTCAAGGACTTCGTGGGCTGAAAGTGCCTGCACAGCTGAAGCACTAATTCCTCCAGTCCAGGGTCTGAGACCCAAGTCATTTCTTCTGATCAATTAAACTGAGTCTCTGAAGTCAGCTTTTAGGCACCTCTGCTCCCAGGATTACCAAGTTTAAGTTATTTTTTTGTCCACACTTCAGAGAAGGCACATGGGGTGGTAGAAGGGGTTGGAGGGCAGCACTCTGACGCTCTCCTCAGACACTGCAGCCCGAGTTCAATCCCCAGCCAGGGAGCTGAGCACAGGGTGCAGCAGACCTCTCCTGACTCACCTGCTGCTCCCCTCAGCAGTGCATTTCAATACATCTGCCTGCTCTGTTCCTCACTCTGTCTCTCGTGAACCCTCTTATGCCCCACACCTCTAGCCTGTACCCCAGTTCTTGTATGCACAAATAAATAAATCTTTAAAAAGACAGTGAAGGTACATGAAGGAGGAGTGGGGAATTCAGTGTTTTCCATGGTGCAACAGGTTAAAGTGCAGCACTATGAAGCTGGCTGCAGCCACTGCAGTGCAAGTTCAATCCTCACCAGAGAGCTGACCCACACGGCATGGCAGACCTCTCCTGTCTCGTGCGCTGCTCCCCTCAGCAGTGTATTTTGTCAGTCTGCCCTGCTCTGTCTCTGGTAATCCTCTCACCACCCCTGCACCTCTGACCTATACCCCAATTCTGTATGCATAAAAAAGTCTGGGAAAAAAAAAAAAAAAGATGAGGTAGTGTGATGCCCTATGCAAGGAGGGCAGGAGAGCAGAGAAGCTAAGAAGGTCCCAAGACGCAGAGGTCTAGGCAGCAGAGAACTATCTCCCTGCAAGGACTGTCGGGGGCACTAAAAGGCAGCCCACGGTGAGTCTGCCAGGGCCACACAACTCCTGTGATCGCTTCTCACTGGCCCCTGCGGCTGCAGTTCCCGGGGCCTCCGATGGCACAGATTCTCTGGGGGGCCGGTATCCTATGTTTACGCCCAAAATGCTTGTGTTTTAGGAGAAATGACAATTCTCTATGGTCTCACCACACACCCCCCAAGGGCTGTGGCCTCCTATCTTTATGAGGGAAGGCACGATTTGTTAGCAACCAGGACCCGGAGACCCAGGACGCAAGATGAAGGCAGTCAATTGTTGGAAGGACTTAGTCCTGGGAAGGCAATTCAAAGGACTGATTTACTTTAACTAGCATCTCCACTTAGCTTGCTAACCAGGTTCCAATCATCTCCACCCGGCTAGCGCAGCGAGATGACAGAACCCAGGGCCTGTAGTTCCCACCCCAGGGACCCGCGATAGTCGGGACCTCACTGGCGCACCAGGATCCCCATTCAGAGAGGCGCAGCTCCTGCACAGACCCCGTGCCGTCCCGTCCTCCAGCACCCAGCCACCAACACTCCTTTACTCCACTTTTGCTCTTTCAGATCTTGGGAGGGGGGGGCCGGCACGGTGGGGCCCAGCTTCCCTGTCTCCTTACCCATCATGCTTTGGGCAACACATCCAAATGGTGAACCTTTGTGTTTGATGACACCTTCCAGGCCAGAATTTCTTCAAAACACCATTCCTGATGAACGGATGAGGCTCTCTTTGGGGGACCTGGCTGGTGAATAGGTGGAGTGAAGGAAATAGCCCCTTCTGTGCTCTCTGCAGGCCCCTCCCCTTCGCGCCCCATGGCAGCGTCTGGCCCACATTTTTTCTCTCTTGACTGACTCCAACCCAGCTCTTGGGTCTTCCAAAGGACACATTTAGAATAAGCACTGGGGACATTTACAATAGTAAAAAAGAGAACTATGAGTGGTTAACTCAAGGAAACACAAATGTCAAGGTCTTAGTTTTCTGATGCCAAAATCACCATCAAAAAAGGGAAAGAAATCTCTTTCAAGAGATTAAAGGGACAGTGTTTGTTTTTTTAAAGATTTATTTTTTATTTATTTACGCGTACAAGAACTGAGGTACAGGCCAGAGATTGGGGGGGGGGTGAGAGGACATACCAGAGACAAAGTGGAGAGCCGAATAGGCAGAGCTACTGAAATACACTGCTGAGGGGAGCAGTGGGTGGGACAGGAGAGGTCTGCGTGCCTTGTGGGTCAGCCACTTGGGTGGGGATTGAACTCCTGTTACAGTGGCTTCATAGTGCTGGGACTTTAACCCCTGTGCCAACAGGGAGAATATAAAGGGAAAGTTTTCGATGTAGGAGAAATAACAATAATATTTATAGGTCAGTCAGATGAAGGCTTAGTAGGAGCTGACTTGGACCTCTATGGTTGCATTCTTTTAAAATTTGTTTAATGTTAGTATAAATAAAAAGTTGATAGTTATGTGCTATGCTTTGCTATTTCAAATAAAACTTTTATAATGGAAAAGCCATTATTACTTGCCTAATGTATTAATCTATTCTCTTGATTTCCCCCCACACAGAAGTAGCCTTTGCCAAATGATTAATAGTTTTTATGGGCACAATTAACTGTAATTGAAACCATGGAACTCAGGAGGAAATGAACAACCCCTAAAGGCAGCCTTACAGCCCATCAAGAGACAGTAACACAATAGGCATCGAATCTACTTAGCCTCGGAGCAGGGGACCAAGGCCCACTTTGTGGTCACCGTTAGAAATCCAATGCTACAGGCGTTCACTTTCAAGCAAGCTTTAAAAGCAGAGGTGGGCTGAAGCCAGCTGCTATCCGCTCACAAGGAAGCCAGTTCTGTGCACTTCTCAAATCTTCATTCGGCAACCTCAGGTCAGCACTTGAAGTGGATTATATTGGGGATATTTACACCACGGAAATTGGCAAATGTGACAAATGGGACTGGCCTAAAACCCTTCCTTCTCATGCTCTTCCCCCCCCACAAACATATCCTAATTTTAAAAAGCACATTGAAAATGTGCCTAAAGCAGACTAACTTCCAAAAAGCTATTATTGGATGAAAAAAATGACTAAATAAATGCAACAGTTATCTAAATAAAGTGCTATCTCTTTTCCCTGAAATTCTTTCTCATTTTATTCACTACCTTGTCACCTACAACGTACAATTGTGAGGGTTGTATTTTCTTTGGTTTTTCCTGTTCTCTATTTTATTTTATACTTTAATCATTGTTTTCCCAAAACCTTCCATTTACTGATACATATTTCTTGCCTCTGTCAATAAGCACTCATAATCAATATGTACATTAGGTATAGAGTCTGTGTAGATATTAGATATATCTAACATCTGATATGCATTGATACACATGATGTGTGTGTTTACACACACATAGCTATTATTAGATCTAACTTCCCCTACAAGTTGGAAAACAACTTAATAACAAAATAACAGCTTAATGTGTAAAACTTAACATGTGTACACAAGAAAACTGGTCTGGCAGCTCTGGTAGAAGCACAATGGACAGCAAGGACAGTGAGAGAACACAGCACATCTGCCCTACGCAGCTTACACCGACCCAACGGCACCTACAAAATGGGGGTACAGTTGGGTTGATGCTAAGGGGCAAGGACTGGCAGGACACTGAACCCAGTTCTTATTTATGCTTCCTCCAGTTCTCATGATCTCTAGTGGGATGACGGAGGAGGTGTGTTAATGCCCAAATGGCGCGTGGCTGAAGCGTACCTCGGGAAGAACATGGAAGCAGAGAAAAGGGAATGCATTTTGTTAGGCTTTAAAAGCAATCTAGGCTGAACTAACCAGAAGAAAATGAAAGAGGCTCAGCATTTATGCGAAAAAGATACTGACTTCCTAACTTGAATCCTAGATGATTGAGTTCGTTGTGATTTTGTTGAACTTCCAAGAAAAATGATTTAGTTTCTAGTCTAATTAAAAACTTATATTTATAGGAAAAATACCAGATGGTTTCACTCATAACAGGAGTATAAAGGACCAGGGGAGAAAATAATAGTGTTAATGGACAAATAGAGACCAGAGACATTTTACGGAGGTGAGGTGGGGAATGGGATCAAAAATGGTGGTGGTGGGGGGGAAGCGCACTGGACTACGGTGATGGCACACGGGTGATTTGGTGATGGGAAGCCCACGGGGATTACAACTGAGATGGAAAAAGGCACAAAATGATTAAAAATAAACTATTTTTAAAAAATTAAGTCTACAAAAAAAAAAAAAAAAAAGAACTCACATTTATCATTGAGTTCAGTGACAGGAAAAAGTTGTCCCTGGGAATGGAAAGCCAATGGTCTGCTTATAGAAATCTGGAGCCCCAGAGTCAGCCTTTATCTGGAATTTTATTTCACTTGGCAGGTATTTGCAGTTCGGTGACTGTGGGTCATACACAAGAGAACGATGAGCATGAAATTCTGTCAGAATTGCCAAGGTCTAGAGCAATCCGTGTTCTCTTTCTGTCTCAAATTGGGATTAACTTTTTCCTGAGGTGATTCCCCAGGTCTGGGTTAAGTATTCCAGGGTGTCTGGGCTTCCTGAGTTCCCGTATTTATCACATTATTGTTCATCTCCCTTGATTTCTAAGGCCCATGAAATTAAGAGAATTATCTGGCTTGCAGATTTCTGGATTCATGATAAACCTGATAAAGTATTTCCATGAACAAGTTCTGAAAGAATAAATGGATCCAGGCCGCCCTAGTGGCACGGGGTTAAGATGCAGGACGATGAAGCTATCCCCAACCACTGCCACAAGCACTGACCCATATGACGCAGCAGACCTCTCCTGTCTCTCCCGCTGCTCCCCTCAGTAGTGTGCTTCAGTACATCTGCCTGTTCTGCTCCCCACTCTCTCTGGTGGGCTGAAGCCAGCTGCTATCCGCTCACAAG